>NC_069500.1:432873834-433212584 GCF_027579735.1 Bombina bombina | reverse complement strand
ACTGCTGGATCAACCAATAGTGGGGACATTTCTCACTCTGAAACCCCGGGATATCATCCTTTTATGATAATCGGTTAAATAGGTACCATGCAGGTTCAGGTCAATTTCATGTTTTAACTTGGCCAGTGTATTGTGATTGATACGATTCCTCTACTTGTTGTTCTTCAACAAAAACAAATCTAATATTGTCAGCATCTTCGTCAGTAAATGTGAAGATGTCCTAGTATTTTTCATCAATACTGGTGCCACTTAAAGTGTTAAGTGGCTCCAAAGCAGCTGGTTCACTGTGTCATGATGAAGCCTGATAGATACGCTGAGCGAAGATAGGAGAAGAGGCTCGTCTGTGATATTGAGCTTGGATTGGTCTGTAGTTGATCTGACCATTCACTGAGCAGTCCTACTGCGCACCACATACTAATGCTAGTCGGGAGGTGTATTTTTTATATCACTGCGGTACCTCACTAGGTAAAATAAAAAAGGTTGGCTTTTTGTTTAGTTTTAGACTATACGTGACCCCCCGAGAGAATGACAGTGCTTTATAAAAGACATAGCCTATACACACGACCTGCCCCTTCTGTGACGTCCTGTTTTGGATCGCCATGGTTTCGTGAGGTGTGCGGGCGATACAGAGCACTGCAAGGCTGGATGTCGATCGCACTAACCAATAAGGCGCATTGTTGTGCGGTGCATGCTGTTTTCTGTTGACAATCCACAATAAGTTGCACACTGTGAACCACGCCTTGCTGATAGTGACTGGCTGGTTGCCCATTATGTTAATTCTGTTATTGTTGTGACCCCTGCTATCGTACCAATTGAGGTGACCGTTTTTACAGCATACTACCTACACATATGATTGATCAGGCCATAGGAGGTGAATGTAACTACCACATTAGTATTTCACATTTGTGCACATTATCACTGCTAATGAATATGTGTTTTGATTGTCAATGATCCTGAGCATCACTTTTACACACGGACAGCTTTGATTGGCTGCTTATTTTAGGGGAGGGGAAAACAGGCCTTTAAAAGTTTTGCTTGTTCACTAGTTGTTTGTCAGAGGAAGGGAAGGGACAACATTTGGTCCCGAAACGTCACTATTTAATAAAGAATTTTTGTCACGGATGGCAGAAGACCAGTGAGTGCTTATTTTCACAGATTTGTATTCACTATATTACAGCACCCTGGCAGTTTTTCTTCGATGGTGAGTGCACACACCCTACCTGCTATAGAGATAGAGTGTGTGTTATGTAAATTAAAAAAACATTTCACAGTACAATAACCATTTAATTCCTTCAAAATTGTTCCATACATTATCACCTGCAATTAAAGAACAATCCCATTCTGTTGCATAAGAAGGATAGAGGGTAACAGGAGAATACACATGTATGTCTGCTTTTCATTTGCTCACCAGTTGTATCCTCATTTGGAGGGGCTTGTAAGCCCATATTTGATTTAACCCTGCATGGGTAAAATATATAGTAAAAGATAAATAAAGCTAATAATAAATGTAATGTTTACACTAGAATCCCTTTAAAAAGAGGTGCCAGAAGTGGAACATAAATGATAACCCTAACTGTTGAAGAAATACTTGGAAATGAGTATTGCAAATAATTTTAAGGGATGCATCAAAGCAATACCACCAGGATACATGGCTGTAGATATAACAGAAAAAGGCAGCCTTAAGAAATAGAGTATGAAAGGTCGATATTTAACCATGTTAACATTTTTCATGTAAACATAAAGCTTTTTCAAAACAAAACGTAAAGTCCACTTTGTGCATGACTGGCTTGTGGGACAGAAGCTCACTTGCTAATAAGGAAACGTTTTTCACAGGAAAAACAATACATTTTAAACTGCCTTCTCGAAGAAAATATTTTATAGCCCGTATGTATAATTTGGAGAATTGAATGAAGAGACTGCAATATAAAATGACTCATTATACATGGTAAAAACAACTGAGCAGTATACTTTATTTATTTTGCCCCCTTTTCCTGTAATTTAGGTCTGAAAATTCTGGATTTTCCAGTCCTGAAAACTGAAAGAGCACATGGCAGGCTTTACAGGTTTTACCTCATCTCTCACTCTAATTTGCAATTTGTTATCTTTTCAGCTAAAGACAAACAATGGAGATGTTGTTAACACAATGATGAGGACAAGCTCCAAATAAGGAAAATGGAGAGTGGGGTTTCACCAGTGAAAATTTAACTATTGAAAGACTGCAGAAAATGTTACAATTACAGGGCGTTTATGGTTCCTTTAGCTTCTAATTGCACTAGGTTATAATGTACAATATATCACTGTACACAAACACACAAGCGTAATTGAGTAATTAACAGCACTCACTACCTCATGAGTTAACCCTGTCATAAGCCTACATAGAATGTTAAACAGTGCAGACAAACAAAATGCATGTAAAATACACATGTATATATAGCAGACAAGTACAGGTAGCCCTCAGTTTACGCCGGGGTTAGGTTCCAGAAGGAATGGTTGTAAATCGAAACCGTTGTAAATTGAAACCCAGTTTATAATGTAAGTCAATGGGAAGTGAGGGAGTTAGGTTAAAGGCCCCTCTCAAAATTGTGAAAAGTAACACCTAATACATTATTTTTAAAGCTTTGAAATGAAGACTGTAAATGCTAAACAGCATTATAAACCTAATAAAATAATCACACAACACAGAATATAGAATTAAACTAAGTTAAATGAACAAAATCATTTGCTAAACAGCATTATAAACCTAATAAAATAATCACACAACACAAACTTCACTTGGATTTTTCTGCAAACAGTTCTTTCTATGCATTCCAATCTGGACTGATTTATAGACAGGAAGATCTTGTTCCTTTGAAATCTGCTCAATAGCTCAGGTCTGGTTAAACTGATTAATTTCAGCTTAATTGGCTTTGCTGCAACACAAGCGGACAGCTCCACCTACTGGCTATTTTAATAAATGCACTGCTTCTCAATGATTTTCAATAACAGTCACATGACTGGAAAAAAAGGTTGTTATTCTGAAACGGTGTAAATTGAACCGTTGTAAAACAAGGGCCACCTGTAGTTTGATATTAAAAAAAAAAAAAAAGGAAGATTGTATTCATTAAATAAAACACAGGTCTGTGTTTCTGCACTTTTTGGAAAACATATTAGAAAAAAAAGAAATATATATATTGTAATATTTATTTTTAAAGGGTCTGCACCATAACCCCAGCTATATTTATGGCCTAACTTTGGGGTTTAATACCAATTACTATATAAATAAATGCTGGCAGCCAAAGTTTGTCTTTGAGTATAATGCAGGCAGTTTTCCTCTCCCAGTCTTTTCATATTTTGTAATAATTAATAAATAAATATATATATATATATATATATATATATATATATATATATATATATATATATATATATATATATATATATATATAAATAATCACACACATAAATACACATCTTTTGTCATTGGCTCACCCAATGCGTTCAGCTAGCACCCAGTAGTGCATTGCTGCTTCTTCAACACAGGATACTAAAATAATGAAGCAAATTTGATAGTAGAAATAAATCTGAAAGTAGTTTAAAATTGTGCACCATCTGAAGCATAAATGAAACATTTTGGGTTTATGTTCCTTTATGGTCTATTTCATATATTTTTTGCTGTGAAGATGTGCGATTTCTGCAGACACAAACCCACAGTTTTGAGTACTACAAAACCAAGAATATGTGATAATATCTTCTAGATTAAAAAAATGCCCCAAATAATCTTACTGAAACCTCTGGGAGAGCATGAAATTGTGAATTAAATTACCAAAAAATGAAACAGTATAGCTATGTATATACAGCATCATGCTACATAATTAAAAAAAAATATTATTTCAAGATGAATAACCTTTCGATTACATATCCATGGGAATAGGGCCCTCAATTCCCCCTGTATTTGTCTGCAAAATGTTGTCTTTTATCTTATTGTTTCTCCATTGTACTGTTATCCTTGTACCCATGGGCAGCGCTGCAGAATCTGTTGGTGCTTTATAAATAAAGAATAATAATAATAAATACTATTTTCTTCAAAAAGCATTTTAATTTAAAAAAAATCCTATTTAAATAGAAAAAAAAAAAATCTGATTTAAATAATAAAAATCTAAATAATACGATTTGTATTTATATATATTTTTAAAAACATTGATTTTTATACAAACCATCCACCAATCTACTCATCACAACTCATCATTGAATAAATGGGCTATAAGTTTTGTTCTGTTTGTTTTAAAACATTTTTTTCTGAACTCAACCATCAACATAGTAAACAGCTACAAAACGGTATAAAATCAAATGTACCTAGACAAATCATAGATCGTATCAGTAACCCTCCTATTGAGAATTACATTACCCAGATTCTGGGCATTAATTTAGCAAAACCAGCGGTCAATTGTGTCACATGATGATGTGCTTATACTGCACCAAGCCACCAATCACAATGTTTTTCCAGAGAGTGTGTACACAAATAGTGATCTGAGTAATAACACAGTGGAAAGTCAGATTGTAAGCAATTGTTGAGTCCTTGATCAATGTATTCAGAAAATATGTAATAATTGTAAATAGATCATCCAAAATACACACCAAAGACACAAGTTAAAGGGGCAGTAAACCTAGCAAATGTTAGAATAATGCTGCACATAGTGCAGAATAATATAACATTAGCTTAGCGCCAGCTTTTTGAAGAAAAGGGTTAGAGAGATATTTTACTACAAAAACAGAACACAGCTCCTGGCTCTGAGCGGGTCTGTTTTTTCTCCTAATCACAGCGCGCCCAATCGTGCTATTAAACTCAATGTAGCTCGCTCCTGCTCTGGCCTAGTAGCGAGTTACATTGAGTTTAATAGCGTGATCAGGCCGGCTGTGATTAGACAGCGTGCCTACGATGCGCTTAGGAGAATAAACAGACCTGCTCAGTAGAGCCAGGTGCGGCGTTCTGTTTTCGGCTTAAAATCTCTCTCTAACCCTTTTGCTTTAGAAAGCTGGCGCTAAGCTAATGTTATATAATTCTGCACTATGTGCAGAATTATATAACATTATTTGCTAGGTTTACTGTCCCTTTAATGTGACAATACTTAAAATGGGAAGAAATATAAATCAGATCTACAAAATCAATGGTGCCTCAAAGAATTAACTCTTTGGAGTATTCAATACGATTATTTGTATAGTGCAGCCAAATCCTCTAGATTTTATAATCCTCTTTTTCACACACCTAAAAAAAAATAAAAAAATAAAAATCTCCAACTCCTTAAAGCAGTGCTTGACAAATGTGTTTAAAAATTAGGAGCCAGTAAGAATATATAGGAGCCAGACCGTTGGATTTGTATATAGATATATGGAGAATAACCCAAAAAGTTAGGAGCCAGGGGTAAAATTCTAGGAGCCAGTGGCTACCAGGCGCTCCTGGGTTTGTCGAGCCCTGTCTTAAAGGGATACTGAACCAAATTGTTTTCCTTTCATGATTCGGATAGAGCATGCAATTTTAAGCAACTTTCTAATTTACTCCAATTATCATCATCGTCATTTTTTCTTTGTTCTCTAGGTAAACTTGAATCTGTGCAAAGGAGGGCTACCAAAATGGTACATGGTCTAAAAAATAAAACTTACCAGGATAGGCTCAATGACCTAAATATGTATAGCTTAGAGGAGAGAAGGGAAAGAGGTGATATGATAGCAACTTTCAAGTACATTAAAGGGTTTAGTAAAACTGAGGCTGTGGGTATTTTACATAAAATGGAAAATTCAAGAACAAGGGGTCATGAGCTCAAGCTAAAGGGTAGTAGATTCAGGAGTAATTTGAGGAAGCACTTCTTTACAGAAAGAGTGATTGATTTATGGAATAAACTTCCTCAAGAGGTAGTAGCAACAAACACTGTGGGGGACTTTAAAAATGCATGGGACAAGCATAGGGCTATCCTACGAACTAGATAAGTTTATACTGTTAGGTAAGGTGGGGCAGACTTGCTGGGCCTATGGCTCTTATCTGCCGTCAATATCTATGTTTCTATCTTTATTTGAAAAAGCAGGAATGTAAGCTTACAAGCCGGCCCATCTTTGGTTTTGCAACTGGGTAGTGCTTACTGATTGGTAGCTAAATGTAGCCACCAATCAGCAAGGGCTTTCCATGGTGCTGAACCAAAAATGGGCAGGCTCCTATGCTTACATTCCTGCCTTTTCAAATAAAGATACAAAGAGAACAAAGAAAATTAATAGGAGTAAATTAAAAAAAGTTGCTTAAAATTGCATGCTCTATCTGAATCGTGAAAGAAAACATTTGGGTTCAGTATCTCGAATATTCTTCACAGCAAGTAAGTGATATAAATTTGTTTAAAGCCTAGTCTACGATGAACCCACAACTCTAACCAAACTAGTTGTCCCTTTCACAGCTTGCAAGGAAAACCATGACAAATAGAGTGCCAGGGGACCTATAGGTGCTAGAATTTTACAGTGGGCAGCTGTTTCTTTTGTAAATTATTATACATAATCAACCCCTTAGTCCTTACTAAGTTTCAAGAAGCTCAATGAATAGAAAGTTGGAGTGCGATAGATCTACACAAGAACCTAAGTGTGAGGGAGGGGAAGCAGTAAAAATTAAAGTGAAACCTATAATGTTTTTGTAAAATAAAACTCCTAATTGGAACCCAGAGTTTTTCATTCAGTTAGAGCATACAAATTTAAACAACTTTGCAGTTCACTTATATTAAACTTGCTTCATTATTTTGGTATCCATTGTTGAAGGAGCAGCAATGGATTACTGGGAGCTAGCTGAATATATTCTCTGAACCAATGACAAGAAGCATATATGTACAGCCACCAATCAGAAGCTAGCTCCCAGTAGAGCATTACTGCTCCTAAGCCTACCTAGCTATGCATTTCAAAAAAAGGATAACAAAAGAATGACGCAAATTATATAATAGAAGTAATAGTAAATTGGAAAGTTACTCAAAATTGTATGTTCTATCTGAATCATGAAAGAAAAAAATGTTGGGTTTCATGTCCCTTTAAAGTGTGTGTGTGTGTGTGTGTGTATTTATATAATAAAATATTTTAAATTATTATTGAGGTAATTATTATTTTTCTCCAATAAAGTACAGCTGAAATGATTATCAAACATGAACGATTAACCTATTAAACTGGAGATAGATAATTATGAAATATTTGGAGATGAACTATGTATTTTTAAAAAGGTATATAAACAAATCAGTAAACTAAAAATTAAAAAAACGTTATGTAGAAAACCATAAGTTAAATCAAGTCTTACTGACTACTGATTTAAATCAAATGCACCCTGCATTGCCCTAAAAAAATATCTACAGGGCAACTAGATCTGATATACATTTGCCATGTCATATGCTTTTAGCATCACAAATAAAATTAATTTGGAAAAATAAGACTCTGAAGCCTTTAGTCCTATCCTGGAATCAGAAACGAGAACAAAAGGACCATTGATCTCATTTAAAGTATTAAAAATAAAAGTGATAAATAAGTGGTAAATAAATATATTAATACTCACTTAAATTTTCCACGTTTTGTTTTTGAGCTATAAGTTTTAAAATACTACTGTTTCTCAGCTCCTCTTTCTGAGCAATTTACATGGAGGGGCGCTAGCCAATGAACTTACAGTCCTTAAGGCCCTTTCAAGCTTGCATATGGCTGTGAGCACACGTATGCTGAAGTTCCAACATTATCATTGGTAATCAAATCAATCAAACACAATGCGCATATGGCAACCATGCACCTTCTGGCTGCCATTAGACAGAATTAAAGAGAAATGTGTGTAAGTGCGCTGACAGCTATGGGGTATGTAACTAAATGCTAAAAAATATAAGAAAATAATAGTAAACAATATTTAATCGATTTTAAAAATAAGTCTGTACAATAATGTTAAATGTAATACATCACATAAACATATAAAAATATTAAGATGCAGTATTTATCATATATGACCGGTCATAGAATAAACATAAAAAATTGTGAATTCATAAAATATTTTCATTCATAAAACAATTTCATTCATCTAGTATAAACCACCTTAGAAGAGATCATATAGCAAAAAAGAATAAAAATATCTGGCAATTAATGGATCATTTGTCAGGATGGGCTGTATATTCCCTTATTAATATTGGTCCACTTATTTGGATAAAGTATTGTCCCCTCTATGAAATGAAATCCAACCTGGTGGAGATGGGGCTGGTGTTCTTTAACCCACACCAGGTATAAACAGATGTATGAATTGATAAGTTCATAAAACCTTTTCAGATGACAAGTGGATACAAATTATAGCCACCTGCAAAGACATCCTATAGCCAAAATTGAATAGCACATATATGGCAATGAAAGGGTCGTATAGCGTTATCCCTTTAAATAACGCTATTTCTTTTGCATAGAGTAATATCCTCTTTCTGAAGTAAATGAAATCCGACCTTTTGATGGTGAAACTCGTATTCCTTTTTTAACCCACACTGGGTTTAGACGGATGTATAAATTTGCAGATTACAAATATCAAGCTGGTAACATCATATTACGCTAGTATGAAAAGTCAGTAGAAAGGTTTTACCAATAAACCACACTCACGGGCTGTCACACCTCTGTGTGCCTACCTGCTTTCATGCGAAACTGAGTCTGTCTGTTTGTGGCAAGGCACAGGTGTCTGGGCAGCTCTGTGTAGCTGGTGACGTCACTCGTAGCATCGGTACTGAGGAAAGTAGATCCGTTATGTAACCAGTGTCCTTACTCTGCGCAGAGTGTTATCGGATCGTAGATGGAAAGTAGTCCTTTATGTCAATCTGTTGCAATCCTTCGAACAGGTAATTCACTTTCAATGTATCAAGCTTGCCTTATTACCATCAACGCGTTTTGCCATTAACAATGGCTTTATCAAGATGGTTCTGAGTAATTTGCAGGCTCTTTATAAACAGGTGTTTAACTGTTGATTGGTTGGATCTAACAGCCCTATTTCCTGTTATAGAAATGATAACATTTCTAGATCTGGATATATTCATAGAACAAGGAGAATTGATCACAAAAAAATAATTTTAAAACAATAGACGCTAACAATTATATCCCAACACACAGTTGTCACCAGAAACGTTGGATAGATAATATTCCAAAAGGACAGTTCCTTAGAATAAGGCGGAATTGCTCTAATCTTTCCGACTTCAACTTCCAAGGAGAGATCTTAGAAAGTAGATTTTTACAAAAAGGATACGATCCAGAGGCTCTGGAAACGACTCTCTCTCAAGTAAGAAATATAGACAGAAAAGAGATTCTCGCTAGAACATCAATAATTAAAAATACCACTAAAGATATCTTAAAAGTGCAGTTTCTCACTAATTATAACTGCCATCACAAACATTTGTCAAAGATACTCAACAAACATTGGCATTTAATTAGATCAGACCCCATTATAGGTAATTCAATATCTGAATATCCCACCATTATTTATAGGAAAGCTGCAAATATCAAAAGTATTCTTGCGCCTAGCGACTTTAGGAAAAAAATACAACAAAGAAACACACATGATAGGGACCTATTAGGGAATAAACTATGTGGGTATTTCCCCTGTTATAGCTGCAAAGCATGCCAACACAGCACTAAATGTAGGAGTTACTCGTCCACTAAAACTGGCAAAGAATATAAAATCAAGGATACGATCAGATGTAGCGATAAGGGAATTATATACTTAATCCAATGTTCATGTGGGAAACAGTACCTGGGGGGACCTCTAGGACCCTACGTAGTAGGATAAGAGAACACCACAATCTAATCAAGAAGGGAGATCAGGAAACTCGCCTATACGAACATTTCAGGTTAAAACATCAGAATAACAGTAAAGACCTAAAATATTGGGGTATATGTAAAATAAAAAAACCATGGTGAGGAGGTGACTATGACCATCTATTATTGAGAAAAGAAGCAGAATTAATATGAGTTACAGACATTATACCCACAAGGTTTGAACTCAGAGTTAGACATAAATCCTTTTATTTTAGACTAACATCTGTTAACTTTAGGTTTCTTTGGGATAAAAAGTATATATAATTTTAAGGATTACCATTTATGACATTACATGATTAACCACATATAGTAATTCTAAATGTTGTTTATGGATTCCATATAGATCCATGAATTGTAGTTGGTCCACATATAAATTGTACTTCTATAAAAGGGATAAAGTTAATAGGATTAATGAGAGAGAGAGAGAGAGAGAGAGAGAGAGAGAGAGAGAGAGAGAGAGAGAGAGAGAGAGAGAGAGAGAGAGAGAGAGAGAGAGAGAGAGAGAGAGAGAGAGAGAGAGAGAGAGAGAGAGAGAGAGAGAGAGAGAGAGAGAGAGAGAGAGAGAGAGAGAGAGAGAGAGAGAGAGAGAGAGAGAGAGAGAGAGAGAGAGAGAGAGAGAGAGAGAGAGAGAGAGAGAGAGAGAGAGAGAGAGAGAGAGAGAGAGAGAGAGAGAGAGAGAGAGAGAGAGAGAGAGAGAGAGAGAGAGAGAGAGAGAGAGAGAGAGAGAGAGAGAGAGAGAGAGAGAGAGAGAGAGAGAGAGAGAGAGAGAGAGAGAGAGAGAGAGAGAGAGAGAGAGAGAGAGAGAGAGAGAGAGAGAGAGAGAGAGAGAGAGAGAGAGAGAGAGAGAGAGAGAGAGAGAGAGAGAGAGAGAGAGAGAGAGAGAGAGAGAGAGAGAGAGAGAGAGAGAGAGAGAGAGAGAGAGAGAGAGAGAGAGAGAGAGAGAGAGAGAGAGAGAGAGAGAGAGAGAGAGAGAGAGAGAGAGAGAGAGAGAGAGAGAGAGAGAGAGAGAGAGAGAGAGAGAGAGAGAAAAAAAAAAAAAAAAAAAAAAAAAAAAAAAAAAAAAAGAGAGAAGAGAGAGCCATTAGATCTAACCAATCAACAGTTAAACACCTGTTTATAAAGAGCCTGCAAATTACTCAGAACCATCTTGATAAAGCCATTGTTAATGGCAAAACGCGTTGATGGTAATAAGGCAAGCTTGATACATTGAAAGGGAATAACCTTTTCGAAGGATTGCAACAGATTGACATAAGGGACTACTTTCCATCTACGACCAGCTTTATATTTGTAATCTACAAATTTATACATCCGTCTAAACCCAGTGTGGGTTAAAAAAGGAATACGAGTTTCACCATCAAAAGGTCGGATTTCATTTACTTCAGAAAGAGGATATTACTCTATTCAAAAGAAATAGCGTTATTTAAAGGGATAGCGCTATACGACCCTTTCATTGCCATATATGTGATATTCAATTTTGGCTATAGGATGTCTTTGCAGGTGGCTATAATTTGTATCCACTTGTCATCTGAAAGTGTTTTATGAACTTATCAATTCATACATCAACCAGGTTGGATTTCATTTCATAGAGGGGACAATACTTTATCCAAATAAGTGGACCAATATTAATAAGGGAATATACAGCCCATCCTGACAAATGATCCATTGATTGCCAGATATTTTTATTCTTTTTTGCTATATGATCTCTTCTAAGGTGGTTTATACTAGATGAATGAAATTGTTTTATGAATGAAAATATTTTATGAAATCACAATGTTTATTCTATGACCGGTCATATATGATAAATACTACATCTTAATATTTTTATACGTTTATGTGATGTATTACATTTAACATTATTGTACAGACTAATTTTTAATATCGATTAAATATTGTTTACTATTATTATTTTCTTATATTTTTTAGCATTTAGTTACATACCCCATAGCTGTCAGCGCACTTACACACATTTCTATTTAACTGTACTTGTTCTGTATTTTCTGTTTTATGGGAACAGAATAGTGTTTGTGCAGGGGTTAGATTTGCGCACCATTTTCTCCCTTAGAATGAGCATTGTGACAATGGAGTTGATTTTTTCAGTGGTTTGGTCGTCAGCAATAGAAATCACAACCCACAGAGAAAAAGATTTGTTTCTGTAGGTAGTGGTTTACTAATATATACATTGATGTTCATGCCTTACTTTGACTTATGATAATTAGACTGAGGAGAGTGCAAACTGTGGACATACTGTGCATGTGCATATAAATGCAGGTTCTGGAGAAAGACAGTTTGCAAGTGTGCAGATTGGACATTGCTTTAAATGGATAGAAAGATCAAAATAGAAATGTACATGAATGCATTTAAATTTTAAATAGATACTTATATCAGCAAGAGATACTTTTTTATAGTAAAAGTTCTTAGTTTTCAGTGGCATACGCACATATGCTGTGAAGGTCTGTGCACCAACATTCAAAAACCACACCTCAGCAGTGATTTGTATGACACAAATTAAGTCTTCACTGTATCTGACAATACACACCACTGCCAGATCTTTGAGTAGGCACGTTTTTTCAATCCTGATCCCCTAGTCAAACGTAGCATATTTTTGTGTATGCCACTGAAACGGTAACAAATTTTACTAAAACCTTTTTGAATATTGAAGTATATTGGAGAAATGCTTCTACGTAAAACTAAAAATGCAGCCATGCACATTTCAATGTTGACCCTTATAGCCCTTTGACTTTGTATTAACCCTGTTGCAGTAGTTAAGAACAGTCATATGCAAGCCACAGTGCAAGTAATTGCTCTAACACATTACAGCATTTGCCCTTTTATACTCCTTAAAAGAGATATGAAACCTTTTTCTTACTTGCATGATTCAGACAGAGCATGTAATTTAAAAAAAAAAAAAAAAAAAAAAAAAAAAAAACTTTTAATTTGCTTCTATTATCTAATTTGGAAAACTGCAGCGAATAAATTGATAAAGGTTTTATTTAAAACAAGTTTAAAAAGCAACGCGTTTCTCCGTGTCACAGCACGGTTTCATCAGGCTGTATCGGTTTCATCAGGCTGTGTAGATACAGCCTGATGAAACCGTGCTGTGACACGGAGAAACGAGTTGCTTTTTAAACTTGTTTTAAATAAAACCTTTTTATCAATTTATTCGCTGCTACACTGTATCATTCCTGGAGGACTGATTACTACCATATTTACCACAGTGTATCCATTGGCTATATGATTGGCCATCTTTTATGATCAACTGGTTATCTCCCAAGTGAT
This sequence comes from Bombina bombina, assembly GCF_027579735.1. Taxonomy (NCBI): domain Eukaryota; kingdom Metazoa; phylum Chordata; class Amphibia; order Anura; family Bombinatoridae; genus Bombina; species Bombina bombina. The sequence continues at coordinate 433,199,501 of NC_069500.1, read as the reverse complement.
ATCCTCTACGCCTGGATTCCCCCTGGTGGGACAAGGTGTTTCGTGTCTACCAAAAGGACTACAATCTCCTTCATTGGGATTTTCCTGTATACTGCCTGAGTGTCTGCCGGACGACTTTTGGTTCCGGTCTGCCCATATTGCACGAATGTGCATTACATCACATGAGTAGCAATTTGGAGATAGATAGATATAGATCTAGATCTTTTGGATCCTTCTCGCATGACCTGCGCCCTCTATGCTTTGTTTTCTAGGATACCGTGACCGTGTTATTGTGGCATAACACACCAGAGGAGCTGCCTGGATATTTGGAACACGTTGGACACGTTCTATATCACATTTTATATTTATTTTTTATTTTTGTTTGGACTATTATTATTATCCATCTATTTGATAGTCACGCTTATAATTGATTGGGACACTTTATACTATGTTTTGTATTTTTAGGGTGTGATTATATAATTTATGTATATGTATGTGTTATATTAGGGAAGATTTTTTGGTTCACTGAATTGATTTTGTATGACATTTATATGATTAGATTATTTATCTATTTTGAGAATAGTTAATATCACTATTCTATCACTATCATATTTTTTATCATATTATTTAGTAGATCACTCAACACATATTTATCACACTATTGGAGTATTTCATACATCACATCACATTATTTTAATTGCCGCCTCTTAACAACACCAGTTAGATTCCTCTTTGCTGGTTGTGTCTTTGCTTATTATCTAATTTGCTTTGTTCTCATTGTATCCTTTATTGAAAAGCATGCTTAGGTAGGCTCAGGAGCAGCAATGCATTACTAGGATCTAGCTGCTTATTGGCAGCTGCACATATATGCCTTGTGTTGGCTCACCCGATGTGATCAGCTAGTTTTTTCAACAAAGGGTACCAAGATAATGAAGCATATTTTATAATATAAGTAAATTTGAAAGAAGACTAAAATTCTATCTAAATCATGAGAGAAATTGGGTTTAATGTCCCTTGAAATTTAAAAAAATAATACCAAGAGAAAGAGGTAAATTTGATAAAGGGAGTATTTTTATTTTTTAATTGACCTCTTTAAATCATGAGTGTTTATTTTAGACTCCCATGTCCTTTTAATGTACAACTATTGCCTTTATAAAACTTTCAGTATATGACATATAAAATGTTAAAGGGACATTAAACCCAAATTTTCTTTTTCATGATTCAAAAAGAGAATACAATTTTAAACAGCTTTCTAATATACTTCTGTTATCTAATTTGCTTCATTCTCTTGATATTCCTTCCTGAAAAGCATATCTAAATAGGCTCAGTAGCTGCACATATTTGCCTCATGTGATTGGCTCACCCATGTGCATTGCTATTTCTTTAACAAAGGATATCTAAATATTGAAGCAAATTAGGTAATAGAAGCAAATAGGAATTTTGTTTAAAATTGTATTCTCTGTCTTAATCATGAAAGAAACATTTTGGTTTTAATGCCCCTTTTTAAGATCACTACCTATAAATCTTATATAAGTATTGTTAACATTTTATTTAATTGAGATAAACTGTTAAACTATCCTTTCATCATAAATGCCATTATGATAAATATTTTATATATCTGCCATACAACAACGCCAGACTTTATTGCATGAAACTTAAGCCTCACCCTATGCAAAGTATCCACCTCTAACAAAACATTGCTTTTGAAAAAGGTGAGTAATAATGATGCCATTAAAATGTCTTTGATAAACCAAGTAGACCCGCCTAGCGCTTGGCATCAGTCACAAAAGCTCAAAACTAGGAGACATAACACTATAATCACCTAAACAAATTTAAAAAAAATGGATTCCGTTACAAACAAGACAAAGTTATAATTATACTCAATACATCAGGTCAAAAGGTTCAAACCATTGAAATGGTAATCCACATGCACGTTGCTGCATAAATATACATAACCTCTTCTTACTTTATTATAATAAACACTAAATCTGGTATCATTGCTAATTTAAAAGTGATTAAAAAAAAAACACTATACCATAAAGGGCACACACAAAACGGAATGCTACTGATGCCTTTTATTTACTTGCAAGTACTCCAAGGCAAAGAGATTCAGTGTTATCCAAAAGAAAGAAAGAAAAATACAATTTTAAATTAAATTTTCAACTATGAAAAACCCTAGTCTCCAAGAAGTTTGGTGAATTATTACATAAACAAATATTGGTGCTGATGCCTTCCTCACCTATATATTGCATTGCAAGTACTACAAAATTACCAATTACACAAGATAATATTTAGGCCATCTTTGTCAAAACCAGTGACAAACATAATCACCACTTGAATATATCATGAAGGGAAAGGCAGGAAGATGTCAATGTAATACTTATCCATTGTCTCCATAGCAAGATAGAAACCTACAGGGTCAACACAAAGCATTGCCACAGCTATCTTTTTAATACAGATCCAAGACACAAACCGTAAGACAGTAATTACCTTTCCCATCGCTGTCTCAATCACGGACTGACCCTGCTGTCACCTGTAACATCATCACAATAACGGAAGACAAAAAGTTTCTTACAAACTAAAATCCTCCATGTCCACTATAATTAAAATTGAGGGGAATATCATTTCCTATACACTATGACCACAAAACTGATCAGCATGCCCTAACACCAAAATGTTATATGTTCGTCACAAAAACGCAAAATGCGATCCCTAGTAACATAGACAATACTATAGTGCACCGTTTTGAGTGCAAGCTTTTGGGTCCAGTGATAGTCTCTGTTTACACCCCTCTGCTTAGCATACAATAGAATATGAAAAGAAAATGCATAAGACGCTCACTGTGCATTTCCATCCCCATTATTAGAAAGATCCAAAACCTTCTACTGCGATCACTCAACACCAGAACACCAGATAGATCCGTCAGCCCAGTCTGTATTCTGACCCAATAACCTCCGATGCCATAACAAAGCGCTGCAGGTACAGTGAGGGAGGCTTACACCCCCCACAATAACAAGGCCGGTGTGCATCACATAACATTTCTCACCATGAATAGGTCTGTTCAGCCATGGCGACAGCTCCTCCGGGGGTCAGGGCTCGGGCCCGGTGTTTATCAACAGCGGCTTGGGGTGTCCGCGCACAACATGACGGCCAAGACTTAGTGCGTCTGGAGATCGGGTAGCCGGGTAGGTTTGCCCATGACAGGGAGCTTGGGGAAACCGTTAGAGGATACGGGCTAGTACAAGCGGAGAGGCCACAGATGCGCGCTCTGGAAACCAAACTGGCTCGCTCGGTAGTGTACACGGTGCGCGGTCCCGATACGCAAGGGTAGGGGGCGCGCACGCGCACTGAGTGAGATTAGTCACGTGTCTTGGTAAGGGGCGTTCTCTGAAATGCGTCGGCCTGCCTTACTGGTTCGTGACGTCCATAGGAGCAGGACTTTCACACCTGCCCAGAGAATTGTCTTAGTAGCTTCCATGGGGAATGTCACAGTGACATTAGATGAAAGATCATTTGAGTAAGACAATCTGCATGTGTTTCACAGCGACATTTTATCTAGGGGTATAAGCAAAATTACCAGTATGCTACTGAGTGACATAAATAACCCTGACTTCATAGACCATGACTTTATAGAAATTTTCCAAACGGTAATCGTGATTTTTTTAAAATCTCAATTTCGTTGGTTCTCTTTGAACATACTCAATATACATATGTATGTATGCATAGTAAATATAAGTACTTATAAAATATCTGCATATATAGTAATTTATTTTAAAAAATTGAAAAATATTGAATTAAAATTTGCAATTGTTTTGCAGACCAAGGAAACACCGCTTAAAACCATCTTGTCACATTAGTTGTGGCCAGTTTTGCAATCGTGTAAAATGTTGTAGGTGCAGAGGTCCTGATCCTGCAGCATTTAGTAAAGTCTTTCTGGGGCTAGTAAAAAAAAACCACACTGCGTTAAATGAGAAGAAGAAAAATAAAAACTACAATAAATACAAATTTTCTACCTATAGTTAAATATATTGTGCTAGATTACAAATTGAGTGCAATTGATAGCAGAGGGTGCATAATTTGTTTGTGCAGCCATTGTATGAACAATAACACAATCTGGTGTTATAAGTAGGTGGTTAAAGTGAAGGTCAATTTATATGAATTAGTGCCCGGTTTTTAATAAACCTATTAAAAACAAGGGCACTTTAATTCATCAAAATTGACATTTCACTCCTTTTCTTCAAAAACTTAGCTTTTTAATCCTGAAAGTCACTCCAGCGATTCCCAGGCCGTCAGAAGCCTGTTCTTACGTCAGAAATTACGAATCCGGCTTCCTTCAATCACGGATTTCCCCCCAGGGGGATCATGGCCTGATGCAATGCTGTGATTGGATAAAGCCGGATTCGTCATTTTGGACCCACAAAGAGGGCTTGCGAAGGGCGGAGGAAGCGCAGCAGTGCCCTTGTTTTTAATAGGATTATTAACCTTTTAAAGCCGTTATGACGGAATAGAACCGTCATAATTAGACTGGGCTTTAAAGCCGTTATGACGGAATAGAACGTCATAGCTAACGGCTGTCCTGAAGCCTTCTGTGCTTCAAGGATTTAATCAAGGTCTGGAGGGCGTTCCTAGGATTGTAGGGACGCCCCCCAGATGCGATCCAATAATTGAAATCTCGCAATCGTGCATATGATTGGATCAGCCAATAGGATTAAAGCTCAATCCTATTGGCTGATTGCAACAGCCAATAGGATGTTTTCCCCTTTTATTCCTATTGGCTGAATCGGAATGTAAGGGACGCCATGTTGTGTGACGTCACGTAAAGTGAACTTCATTTTCCAGCGACGATCGGAAGAAGAGGATGCTCCGCGCCGAATGTCTTGAAGATGGACCTGCGCCGGATGGATGAAAATAGAAGATGCCGCCTGGATGAAGACTTTTGCCCGCTTGGATGAAGACTTCTGCCACCTGGATGAGGATGGATGTCCGGTCTTCGAAAACTGTTAGTGGATCGTCGGGGGTTAGTGTTAGGTTTTTTTAAGTGTTTATTGGGTGGGTTTTATTAAATGCCCTTTTAAGGGCAATGCACATCCAAATGTCCTTTTCAGGGCAATGGTTATCTTAGGTTTATTTAGATAGAATTTTATTTGGGGAGTTTGGTTGTGTGGGTGGTGGGTTTTACTGTTGGGGGGTGTTTGTTTATTTTTTTTACAGGTAAAAGAGCTGATTTCTTTGGGGCAATGCCCCACAAAAGGCCTTTTTAAGGGCCATTGGCAGTTTAGTGTAGGTTAGATTTTTATTTTGGGGGGGCTTTTTTATTTTGATAGGGCTATTAGATCAGGAGTAATTCATTTTTATTTTTGAAAATTTCGTTTTTTATTTTGTGTAATTTAGTGTTATTTAGATAATTGTATTTTATTATTTTATTGTAATGTTAGGTTTTAGTGTAAGGCAGGTAGGTTTTACAGATAACTTTGTATTTATTTTAACTAGGTAGCTAGTAAATAGTTAATAACTATTTACTAACTAGTCTACCTAGTTAAAATAAATACAGTTACCTGTGAAATAAAAATAAAACCTAAGATAGCTACAATATTATAACTATTAGTTATTTTGTAGCTAGCTTAGGTTTTATTTTACAAGTAAGTATGTATTTAGTTTTAAATAGAAATTATTTAGATAATAATTGTAAGGTTTATTTAGATTTATTTTAATTATATTTAAGTTTACATTTATGTTTGGGGCGGCAAAATTAGGGGTTAATAACTTTAAAGGATTACTTTCTGTTTTAATTTTTAAGCTAAACAACTAACATATTAAAGTTAATAAACATTAATTAAAACCTACTGACCTATATTTTCTCAAAAACGAAGTTTCATAACGTTCTAAAAGTTATATCTTTTATTCGCCGATGATGTCACATTATCCTGCCCACTATTTTCAGCACTGCATGTTCAAAATACTTAAACCAATAACTTTTTGTTTAAAGCGCCATTTTGAAACCTAGGTATTGTAAACAGATTGGTACAGAGCAAAGGATACCCACGGAGTGGGTTTGGAAAACAAATTTGCAGACAAGATTTCTGATATACGGTAGAGATATGTTAATGAAATGCTATTGATAAAAAGCGTATTTGGGGTAGTTAGTTAGTAACAGGCATAGAAAATATTTAGTTACAGTGGCCCTTTGATGTAGGTGGCGGCGATGTTAGGGGCGGCAGATTAGGGGTTAATAACATTATGTAGGTTGCGGCGATGTCGGGGGCGGCAGATTAGGGGTGTTTAGACGTGTTTTTTATGTTAGGGTGTTAGGTTTAAACATAACTTTTTCTTTCCTCATAGACATCAATGGGGCTGCGTTACGGAGCTTTTGTTTCCGCGATCGCAGGTGTTAAGCTTTTTTTGCCGACTCCCCCCATTGATGTCAATGGGGAAATCGTGCACGAGCATGTCAAAGAAGCACTTGTATTTGGGTGAGTTATGGAGCTCAATGCCACCATATCGCCCGCACAAGCCGGGTTTTTAAAAAACTGTAATAGCAGCGCTATAGGGAGGTGAAATAGCGCCGCTTTTGTGGCGGTCGTTAATTTCCCTATAGCGCTGAAAACTCGTAATCTAGCTGATTGATTCTATCTAGTACTCCTGTTACATGTACATATTGTATACATATATATTTTCTGTCACCCGGGGTTGACATTTTTGACTCATAAACATCTCTGTAGTGGGAAGACTAAATTGCACCTTGTATCCTGTTGAACCAGATGTAGGTAGTAAAAATCAGTAGTCCTATAAGTTTAAATTTAAAAGTTCTTGGCTATTTAATAGAAACTGTAAATAGAAGAGAAGAAAAAGCAAAGAAAGAAACCATTAACCCCTGACATCTCCCCCGAATAAGAGATACAGAGGGAGGTGGCACAGACATAAGCCACTCCAGTTGCATATCAAAGGGAACTCCCCCTTGATGTGCTAACTCTTCCTCTTTACTATCCACACTCTCAGGCAAAATCACACAGTGGTTCTGCCATCACAATACTCATTTGTCACTTCTGCAGGATAGATTATTCTCCCAAATAACAGCAAATTCACTTGACCCAGTCGATTCAAGACATTAAAGGGACCCTCCCTTACATCCTGTAGCTTGTTCTGTCTCATGGGTGTTAGTACAAGAAACCAATGTCCCGCCTCATACACTCCCTCTCTATCAGTACAATCATGCAACTGTTTTTGTATGAATATAGCAGCCCTTAGATTTGGAGGTACCGCCACCAATAAGGCTGGTATTTTGCCCCTGAAATGTACATCCTACTCTTTTACAGGTGTTTCTGGGATAGTTAGCTGTTAATTAGTTAACCAGGAATCCGAATACATTCTCTGTACACCTGCTCCTGGTTAAGGTTGTTAGAGAGTTGTCTAGCAGCATTCCCCATTTTATCTAATGTAGGACCAATCTGTTAGTCCTGCTGAGAATCCTGACTGCATTAATACCTGTATATGTGCAGGGTGTCACTGAAGTGCTGTGTGAGTATACTTCTCTGCATGCAATAGAAGTTTTTTTACAATGGCACTATTAAGGCTGACCCCACACTGGTTGTATCAAGGTACCTTATATTACATAAGTATTTGCGGTGGGTTGGTGCTTGTGCATAATTTAATCTAAACTGACGAATAGTGAAACAAGGCGTTTCACTCCAAAGTACGCACTTATAGCACTCTATAGCCCAGACTGGGGGTTGGACTTCACGGTTTAAAATTAAAATATAACTTTTATTATTGTTATCAATAAAATTAAATGATACACACAAAAAAACACTCAAATAGTTAAAAAAACAAATGCGTAAATAGAGTTCAGTCAATGATCAGGTACCATGATGTCAGATATTTGACATCACAATCAGTAAATATATTAACAGTGTAATTACTGTGATAGATATAGCCAAGTTGTATAATTAATGGATGTGGTGCCAATAGGATACCCTAATCCCTTAGGATGCTGTAATAGTGAGTCTCCTGTGATTAGCATACAAGGGGTCATATCAAATAAACTGCTAATCCTGTCATGTGTCAGATGATAAATAATGTCAATGGATTATCGTGGTTATGTATGTGGGACAGTGTTATTCATTAAATTTGACCGTGCTGGAGAACATGATTATAATAACATGTGTTGTGCTAGGATCCGTGATTCGTTCAGATCAAGGGCTACTATGTGATTATTCACTTGTGTGCTCAGTTTCCAGATAAGAGCTCTGGCTAGAAGAGTAGCTTAATGTAGCTCCAAAAAGCATTCAAGGGTCTGTAGTACCAGTTACAGAATAACTAGATTATCAATAATAAAGTATATTCCTTCCACCAAAATGGAGATTTAATGATATATATATATCTCTGTATATAATTCCCTCGGGTTTGGAGGTAGGTAATATGTGAGAGCTCCGCTGTTTCTATTGAAGATTGCACAAGAATCTATCAGGAACCACTATAAAAACTCTTATATGTAGTGACAGTTTGCCAATGTGGTAATAATGATTCCGTTTGTTCCCTATGGAGATAGGATATTAGTCACCCACACTGGTTAGCTCGAATTAGCTTAGGTTTCTTTATACAGAGTGGTCCGAATTAGTTAGCTAATGCTTGATCTGCTGCATAATTAGCGCTAGGCTGTTAGCGCTCCTACTACAGGGTTAATATATGTGACAGGTATTGCCTGTTTGCCACTAACTTGTTTCAGTACTTATTAGTTTTATATTATCCACACTTATAGTAGTGCTTGTTAGAAAGTAACTAGGAGGTTAATACATTACTTTCTTATACAGATTATTCTCCACTAGTAACTTGCTGAATTTTTTCAATATGTCAGCGTTTTTAAATATTCATGTTTATAATGTTGCGATGTCGCCAGTTAGTGTGTATACACTTGTTTATTGTTGATACTGTTCAAGTTGTATATTTTATTAGTATATCCCACGTTATTACTTCAATAAGGACATAGGATTATATTATGCCTGTATTTGCAGGCGTGTTAGAACCTTATATACCACCGAGAATATTGTTACTTATTACTTATACCAACAATGTTTAACAATGTGACACAGTTAGGATTGGTATATAAAGAAATTATTTATTTAATAATGATGATATAGTTAAAAAACTGTGCTGGTCACTAATCAGTCCCACATCAACACGACCTTAGGGTATCGAATTTATATCTTGCCTGTAAATGCAGACATATTAGCGTCTCATGTAAGACAGCAAAAAGTGTTTGTGATTGGTGTTTTACATTGATTGTATACTTTGCCAGCAATTGCGAGCGTGTTGCCGTCTCCTGTGAGTTAGCAAATCTTATATGTTATTGGTATTTTAACAGTTATTGAGAATCCCCAGCCCCGGTAACCACTATTCATGACAAGTCACCATTGAGGAATATACATAATAATCAAAGTTTATAAAGGTTCCCAATACTCCTCTACTTGTCAAATTACTGGTTTTCCGGTTTTGTCTATCGAACTGTTAGCTTCTAGTTATAATATAAAAGATGCTAGCTGTTAAATTATACTGAATTCTAACGATAACAGACAACGGTATAAATTAGCCAGTGGCCACCACAATTATAGTTCTAAATTATTGCATCATACTCAGCTATAGCGCAAAACTCTCTAGGCATTTAAGATTAAAAATTACTCTCCTCAAATTCTTTCAAGGTGGTATATGACACCTGTCAGATAATGATATACCCTGAGGTTTCGTCTCTGTGCTGGAGGGGATGTGGGGGTGTTGGAACTCTGTCACACATATGGTGGTCATGCCCACGCCTGCAAACTTTTTGGGAATCCCTAGGAAAAATACTATGTCCGATATTAGGTAATACATTTCAGCTTAACTCTACGATTATATTGTTTAATGCTAGGCCGAAAATTCCTTGTAAGCTCAGGCTCTCCTTACTACAAATTTGTATAAATGGAGCTAAATCTCTAATAGCAAGGAGATGGAAATCACATACTACCCCGACCGTTACAGAGTGGGTGATTAGAACACAAGAACTCATTTTGCTAGAAGAATACTCTTATCTTAAACAAAATAGGCATGACATGTTTCTAAATATAAAACTTTATTGGGAGACATTGCAGCTTCCACCTTAACAGTGCCCGAGCTCTGAACAGCTAATTATTGACGCGGTCCCATCCTATAAACCAAATATTTCTAGTGAGACTTTCTCTTCTCCTACCCTAACTTGCCCTTCCCTTTCTCCTTTTACTAAACTCTCTATGTTTCCTTCTCTCTTCGCTTTACATATTTCTTCTTTGTTAAGTTTTTCTTTCTGTTAAATATTATCAAAAAAGGTTCTTTCAATTTCAGATGGACAGATTTTCAAGTTAGCCTTCTAGGAGGCCCATGTTGTCTTTATGATATTACTGTCTTTTAGATACATGGTGGAAGTTGTACCTACGGTTTGCAATTTTTCATTTGCAAATAGAAAGCATCGAGCAATATGTTTCTGGTTTTCTGAGCTGTGTATCTCTGGATATGTATCGTGAACCTGTTTAATAAATAAAACATTAAAAAAAATAAAAAAATTACTCTCCTCTTCACTACTCTGACATGTTTCGCCCATTCCGGGAGTTCTGTGCTATAGTCTCAGAATTGTGATGTCATCACTTATTATTTAAAGGGCTTCTGTTCAGTATGCTTTGCCTTTGCGTTGTCTCAGACCTGTTTGTGAGAGTTCCTATGTATTACCTGGCTGCCTGACGTCCTTCCTTGTTCCTGATCCCTGGCTTGTTCCTGGTTCTGCTGTTTTCCTTGTTCCCGATTCCGGCTCGTCTGACTATTTGCTTTGGCTCCTGACTCTGCTCGTCTGACTACCAGCTCTGGTTTTTACTCCTGGCTTGTTATTTGACTTGTGGACTTTTTATTATTTTTTGCTATTAATAAAGGTGTGTTTATTTTTGCACTTCTTGTCTCCGTCTGATTCCTGGCACCCTGACACTATCCTCTTACATTTTCACCCAGTACTGCAGACCTCACTGGTTAGTCTTTCCCTTTACATTGTCATTTGGTACTGTAGACCACGCTGGTTCTGGCACCAACTGATTATTGCTGTCATTTGATTCTGTCTACCAGAGAGAGTCCTCCAACATTTTCACACCTCAGAACAGACACCCCCAATTCAGGCACAACACTTGGCACACATGCACTTTGTCCTCCTTCCGAGGCAGTATGTGTCTGTGCATTTTTACACACAGCTTTTTGCACATCAGGGCCCATATCTAATGTTACTAGATCAGAGGTATCATTTTCAGGCACATACCTTGATAGCAACTTACCCAGATTAGTACTCACTAATACATCAGAAGGAATATTGTCAGATACCCCCACATAGACCTCTATCTGCTCTCCAATCAAGATATAGGGGCCTAGTTATCAAGCCGTCAACCTCAAATACGCTGGAATTCCGCAGCGTATTTGTGGCAAGGCTGATTCACCTTAGTTCTATAGAGGGTTAAAGTTAATACAAAGATTCTACACTCAGACTCTTAGCTAATCCCAAATGGTGATGTAACCTCAAAAACACTATCACCGAAGTTTAGAAGAGAAGAAAAAGTGATTGGGATAGCGCTACGCAGCTGCGAGTCTTATAAAGTGAAATAAATATATATTAGTTTGGATCTATTTTTATCTGAATATGAAGGTGTCCCTGTTTTGGGTTGTTCAATTATGGGATTACTATTTTGATATATAAGGATCCCCGGTTTATTTTGATCATATAACCTGGATGATAGAGTAATTTCTATATTTTTAAAATAGTCTTATGTCCTATGTTTTTTATATATAAGTATCTTATAGATATTATTATAAAATATGATGTAAAAGAAGAGAGAGGAGCAAGTGCTTTAAGATATATGTATTTTATTCCTATACAGATAAGGTTCTTATCGTATAATAGTTAACAATAAAATCTAACACATAGATGCCGGCATCTAGATTTAAAACCACATTAAAACAGTTTTTTATTTGAAATTTATACTTGTTATATTCTATCAGTATTACTGCTGGTTTTGGACTATAACCGTGGTTTTATGAAAGCAGCTCTGATTGGCAACATCTGATAAAAAACAAAAAGTTTCTATTCCTTGACATACATGTATCGTATATTTTGTTTGTTACAATTACAATTTTTCAGTGCAGATCTAGTTTTACAATTACAATTTTTCAGTGCAGATCTAGTTTTACAATTACAATTTTTCAGTGCAGATCTAGTTTTACAATTACAATTTTTCAGTGCAGATCTAGTTTTACAATTACAATTTTTCAGTGCAGATCTAGTTTTACAATTACAATTTTTCAGTGCAGATCTAGTTTTACAATTACAATTTTTCAGTGCAGATCTAGTTTTACAATTACAATTTTTCAGTGCAGATCTAGTTTGACGATATATTTATCATCTGGCAAGGAGACACAGAACTACTGGACACATTTATTATAGACCTCAATACCAATAGTCTTGGTATCACATTCACGCATGAATATAGTAGATGGAAAATACACTTTTTAGATATTGAAATTGAAATTAACAACCTCCAAATCAATACCAAAAACTACTTTAAAACTATAGATGCAAACAATTATATACATGCAGAAAGTTGCCACCTCAAACAGTGGAAATCTAATATCCCAAAAGGACAATATCTACGAGTAAGGAAAAACTGCTCCACACTCGAAAGTTACCAATCTCAATCTGACATACTAACATCTAGATTCATAGAGAAGGGGTATAATAAAGACACTGTAGAAAAGATAAGACAGGAAGTGTCAACAGTAGATAGAGAGTCTCTATTAATAAAGAAAAACAAAGAAGAAAGAGAAATCGATGATTTCTTTATACCCTTCATAACCGAATACAGTAGCCAACACTTTGAAATAAGAAAAATTCTGAAAAGGAATTGGCATCTAATAAAACAAGATCAAATCTTAGGGAAAAGGGTAAGAAAGCAACCAGACATAATTTTTAAAAGGGCCAAAAACCTCAAAATGATATTATCACCGAGTGAGTATAGAGAAAGAAACAACACTGTTGACGGAGACCTAAATGGAAATAAACTAAAAGGTTTCTTCCCCTGTATATCCTGTAAATCTTGTAAATACAGTGAAAAAAGAAAGGAAATAAGATCATCCAATTCAAATTTCTGTCTAAAAATAAATCAACTAATAAGATGCACAGACAGGAATGTCATCTATTGCATAAAATGTACATGTAACCTACTATATTTTGGACAAACAAGTAGAACTGTAAAAGATAGAATACGAGAACATATTCTAAAAATAGAACACGAAGCAACAGACACAATACTGTACTCACATTTTAAAGAAAAACACTCCAGTAATTTAAAAGATTTCAAATACTGGGGTATTAAAAAACTACATCTGGGAATAAGGGGGGGGAATATGAATACACTCCTCCTCAAAAAGGAAGCAGAATGTATCTTCAATTTCAAAACATTACACCCATTTGGATTAAATTCAGAAATGGATCTAAATACATTAATATAACTGTGATAATAAAAGACACAGATTGCAATGTATATATAACTTTTTATCACATTATACTCACTGGCAAGAAAGATATTACAGAAGTTTAAATTATACCAAAACAGTCCACGAACAAACACTAAAAGCACACCCAAAAAAACTTTTTTTGCACGAATAATATATAGACACATGTTAAACACATAGGTAAAGTAATGAACGTCCTCTAAAAATATTTATCACATTCCTCACTAAGAAACTCTAACACATGAAAAAATTCCACAAAACTATGGAGCAAACCTATTCACGAAAATTTTCCCCTAAAAATCAATAGAATTAAGAGGTTAAACACATAGATAAACAATGGTCTTATAAAATTCACACTTTTAAAACTTAGAAAATTTATTTCACAACTATGTAAGAAAAGGGTTTATATATGATTCTGAATACAGGCAGTTATCTGTATAAGATTTATAAACTAACACTTGACACATAAAACACTGATCAGGACTATTACCTCTTGCAAATTAAAGCGAGAACACAATAATACACGATTGAGACCACAATATGATTTATTTCCACTTAAAACATAGGAATATAAACAAACAAACGATATAAGTTGATAAAGAATAAAGGTCCCCCCAAAAAAAACACTTAAGGAAGAGTGGAGCATAGGCTTGAGAACTGTGTTTTTATTTCTATTTCTATTTTTATTTTCATCTTTATCTCTATTTTTACTTTTATCGTAAGAAACGATACACAACAACCCATATGCGTTCACAGATGAACTAATAAGTTTGAAATATAATAACAACAGGTCAGGCTGTATAAAGGATAGATAACCTTATATTAACAACACAAAGAGAGGAATAAGAGACAACCTTCCAGGAGGAGGAACAACAAATAAACAATAGGGATTGGTCAAGAACAAGATCCAATCAGGAAGATGGACACGATATTTAAATCCAGACTGCACAGCACACAAGCATCTTGATAAAGGCCCCAGGCTGAAACGCGTAGAGATTGCTGACAGTCACAGGATATCTAAACACAGAACCCAGCAGGTGAGAGGTCTTTCTCGTGTTCGGGCTGGCTAGGATAGGTACATCGAGCCATATCCCACTTTCTAGGGACAGACTCCATATGTGTAATTCCTATCCAAGGATCCAGTAACCGCTCCAGCCTCAATCACCTGGCTTAAGGGCTACACAGACACAAGGAGAAAATCCACAATTGGATCAGGAAATACCTGAAGAACCCGGATTTTAACCAAAAAAAAGAAAACAAGGGAGAACATACGGAACTACTTCACCAAAGGACCGGCCGGTCACAACTTTAACGGAGGAGATCCAGAATATGGACAATATAAAAAGGTTTTTATAACAAGAGACAATCTGCTTATACACGTATATATGACAGATAAATCCACTTACTACCATTTACCGCTGTGACAAACCACCGTAGACCTGGAATATCAATGTCTAAGTAAAAATACGTGGTATTCACACTCATCTAGCTAATATATTGTAAAACTAGATCTGCACTGAAAAATTGTAACTGTAACAAACAAAATATACGATACATGTATGTCAAGGAATAGAAACTTTTTGTTTTTTATCAGATGTTGCCAATCAGAGCTGCTTTCATAAAACCACGGTTATAGTCCAAAACCAGCAGTAATACTGATAGAATATAACAAGTATAAATTTCAAATAAAAAACTGTTTTAATGTGGTTTTAAATCTAGATGCCGGCATCTATGTGTTAGATTTTATTGTTAACTATTATACGATAAGAACCTTATCTGTATAGGAATAAAATACATATATCTTAAAGCACTTGCTCCTCTCTCTTCTTTTACATCATATTTTATAATAATATCTATAAGATACTTATATATAAAAAACATAGGACATAAGACTATTTTAAAAATATAGAAATTACTCTATCATCCAGGTTATATGATCAAAATAAACCGGGGATCCTTATATATCAAAATAGTAATCCCATAATTGAACAACCCAAAACAGGGACACCTTCATATTCAGATAAAAATAGATCCAAACTAATATATATTTATTTCACTTTATAAGACTCGCAGCTGCGTAGCGCTATCCCAATCACTTTTTCTTCTCTTCTGATTCACCTTAGTTATCAAGCCCTAGATACCGGCAAAAGTAGAATTTTGTGACATAAGCTTTCAATCCGCTGGACTCAGTCCGACACAGATCGATTAAAAAAACTAGCAGGTACGCTCGGCACTTTTCCGGCCCAGCGTACCTGGTTTTCAATCTGCCGCACTGGAGGCGGCGGATCCCATAGGAATCAATGGGAGTCTGACCATAGCAAAAGTTCATGTTCGCTGCTGCCAGACATCCCATTGATTCCTATGGGAGATGTCTGCACCTAACACCCTAACATGTACCCCGAGTCTAAACACCCCTAATCTGCCCCCCCTACACTGCCGCAAGTAAATAAAGTGTTTACCCCCCTAAACCGCCGTTCCCGGAGCCCACCGCAAGCTATAATAAACATGTTAACCCCTAAACCGCCGCTCCCTGACCCCGCCGCAACTATAATATATGTATTAACCCCTAAACCGCCGCTCCCGAACCCCGCCGCAACCTATATTAAATTTATTAACCCCTATCCTGCCCCCCCTACACCGTCGCCACTATAATAAATTTATTAACCCCTATCCTGCCCCCCACTACACCGCCGCCACTGTAATAACATTAACCCCTAAACCTAAGTCTAACACTAACCCTAACACCCCCTAACTTAAATATTAATTAAATAAATCTAAATAATATTTATATTATGAACTAAATTAATCCTATTTAAAACTAAATACTTACCTTTAAAATAAACCCTAATATAGCTACAATATAAATAATAATTATATTGTAGCTATGTTAGGATTTATTTTTATTTTACAGGCAAATTTCAATTTATTTTAAATAGGTACAATAGCTATTAAATAGTTATTAACTATTTAATAGCTTACCTAGCTAAAATAAAGAGAAATTAACCTGTAAAATAAAAACTAACCTAAGTTACAATTACACCTAACACTACACTATACTTTAATAAATTATTCCTATTTAAAACTAAATACTTACCTGTAAAATAAACCCTAAGATAGCTACAATATAACTAATAATTACATTGTAGCTATTGTAGGATTTATATTTATTTTACAGGTAACTTTGTATTTATTTTAGCTAGTTAGAATAGTTATTAAATAGGTATTAACTATTTAATAACTACCTAGCTAAAAGAAATACAAAATTACCTGTAAAATAAATCCTAACCTAGGTTAAAATTAAACCTAACACTACACTAAAAAATAAAAAAAATAAGTTACAAACATTTAAAAAATATTACAACAATTTTAAGCTACTTACACCTAATCTAAGCCCCCTAATAAAATAACAAAGTCCCCCAAAATAAAAAAAATGCCCTACCCTATTCTAAATTAAAAAAGTTCAAAGCTCTTTTACCTTACCAGCCCTTAAAAGGGCCTTTCGTGGGGCATGCCCCAAAAAATTCAGCTCTTTTGCCTGTAAAAGAAAAATACAACCCCCCCCAACATTAAAACCCACCACCCACATACCCCTAATATAACCCAAACCCCCCTTAAAAAAACCTAACACTACCCCCCTGAAGATCATCCTACCTTGATTGAACTTCAATCTGATTGGCTGATTCAATCAGCCAATCAGATTTTTCCTACCTTAATTCCGATTGGCTGATAGAATCCTATCAGCCCATCGGAATTGAAGGGACGCCATCTTGGATGACGTCCCTTAAAGGAGCCTTCATTCGTCGGTAGTCCGTCGGGAAAGAAGGATGTTCCGCGTCGGCGGAATGAAGATGGATCCTGAAGAAGAAGATTGAAGACCCCGCCTTGGAAGATGATATCGCCCGGATCGAAGACTTCTTCAGCGCCGCTTGGAGGATCACTTCATCGGATGGAAGACTTCTTCAGCGCCGCTTGGAGGATCACTTCATCGGATGGAAGATTTCTTCAGCGCCCCTTGGAGGATAACTTCTGCCGCTCCGGATCTCCTCTTCGGTTCCATCGCTGCTCGGCTGAGTGAAGACGACTCAAGGTAGGATGATCTTCAGGGGGGTAGTGTTAGGTTTTTTTAAGGGGGGTTTGGGTTAGATTAGGGGTATGTGGGTGGTGGGTTTTAATGTTGGGGGGGTTGTATTTTTCTTTTACAGGCAAAAGAGCTGAATTTTTTGGGGCATGCCCCACTAAAGGCCCTTTTAAGGGCTGGTAAGGTAAAAGAGCTTTGAACTTTTGTAATTTAGAATAGGGTAGGGCATTTTTTTATTTTGGGGGGCTTTGTTATTTTATTAGGGGGCTTAGATTAGGTGTAAGTAGCTTAAAATTGTAATATTTTTTAAATGTTTGTAACTTATTTTTTTATTTTTTGTAACTTAGCTTTTTTTATTTTTTGTACTTTAGTTAGTTTATGTAATTGTATTTAATTGTAGTTATTTGTAGGTAATTTATTTAATTAATGTAATGATAGTGTAGTGTTAGGTTTAATTGTAACTTAGGTTAGGATTTATTTTACAGGTAATTTTGTATTTCTTTTAGCTAGGTAGTTATTAAATAGTTAATAACTATTTAATAACTATTCTAATTAGCTAAAATAAATACAAAGTTACCTGTAAAATAAATATAAATCCTAAGATAGCTACAATGTAATTATTAATTATATTGTAGCTATCTTAGGGTTTATTTTACAGGTAAGTATTTAGTTTTAAATAGGAATAATTTATTAAAGTATAGTGTAGTGTTAGGTGTAATTGTAACTTAGGTTAGTTTTTATTTTACAGGTTAATTTCTCTTTATTTTAGCTAGGTAAGCTATTAAATAGTTAATAACTATTTAATAGCTATTGTACCTAGTTAAAATAAATTGAAATTTGCCTGTAAAATAAAAATAAATCCTAACATAGCTACAATATAATTATTATTTATATTGTAGCTATATTAGGGTTTATTTTAAAGGTAAGTATTTAGTTTTAAATAGGATTAATTTAGTTCATAATAGAAATATTATTTAGATTTATTTAATTAATATTTAAGTTAGGGGGTGTTTGGGTTAGTGTTAGACTTAGGTTTAGGGGTTAATAATTTTATTACAGTGGCGGCGGTGTAGTGGGGGGCAGGATAGGGGTTAATAAATTTATTATAGTGGCGACGGTGTAGGGGGGGCAGATTAGGGGTTAATAAATTTAATCCGGGTCCGGGAGCGGAGGTTTAGGGGTTAAACTATTTAGTTGCGGCGAGGTCTGGGATCGTCAGGATAGGGGTTAATAGGTGGTGACGGTATAGGGGGGGCAGGATAGGGGTTAATAGGTATAATGTAGATGGCGGCTGGGTCCGGGAGCGGCGGTTTAGGGGTTAATACATTTATAAGAGTTGCTGCAGGGTCTAGGAGCGGCGGTTTAGGGGTTAATATCTTTATTTAGTTGCGGGGGCGCCGGTATAGGTGGTAGTACAGTGTAGTTAGTGTGGGTGCTTAGTGACAGGCTAGCAATAAAGCTGGGAAAAAGCCGAAGAGCAGTGAGATCGGATGAGTGATAACTCTCACAGTCCGGTGCTCATCGCCCCGTACTTGGTGCACGGCTTTTTGACAGCTTTATTGATAACTTAGGCGAAATTTTGCAGGTCTGCGGCTGCGATGGTAGGCGAGCTTAAGCGGGCGTATTGAATCGGCGAAGGCAGGTAAAGTAGACGCGTTGCTAACTACCCCCCATTATGTAGTAAATGAAAAAAAAACAGAAGGTTACCTTAACTATATGTCAGGGTGCCAGGAATCAGACTGAGACGAGAAGTGCAAAAATAATCACACCTTTATTAATAGCAAAAAATAATAAAAAGTCCACAAAACAAATAACAAGCCAGAAATCAAAACCAGACCTGGTAGTCAGACGAGCCGAGTCAGGATCCAAAGCAAATAGTCAGACGAGCCGAGTCAGGAGCCAAAGCGAGTAGTCAGACGAACAGGAATCAGGAACAAGGAGAACAGCAGAGTCAGGAACAAGCCAGGGATCAGGAACCAGGAAGGACATCAGACAGCCAGGTAATACACAGGAGCTCTCACAAACAGGTCTGAGACAACGCAAGGGCAAAGCATACTGAACAGAGGCCCTTTAAATAATAAGTGATGACATCACAATTCTGAGACTGCATCCTGTCTCACACTGATGATGAACACCAGTCTGGCCATAAAAAGAAGTGCAGGAAATGAGCAGCATCACATAATATGCACCAGAGTCAGCAAAAGAGGTGAGTAAAATGGCTGCCAGAAGCACATGGTAAACAAAGGAGGGAAAAAACCTTGACAGTACCCTCCCGTCAATGACCCCTCCCCCGTGGGAGGACAAAAGGCTTATTGGGGATGCAGGCATTGAAGGCACGGAGGAGGGTGGGAGCATGAACATCAGAGGGAACCCATGAACGCTCCTCCGGACCGTAACCCCTCCGGACCGTAGCCCCTCCAGTGAACCAAATACTGTACGCGGCCCCTGGACATACGAGAGTCAATAATGCTGCTAACCTCATACTCCTCATGGTTGTCAACAAAGATAGGACGGGGACAAGGCAACACATTGGTAAACAAATTACAAACCAATGGTTTCAAGAGGGAGACATGAAAAACATTGGATATGCGCATATCAGGAGGAAGGTCAAGAGCGTAGGCCACAGGATTGACCCGTCGGAGTATTCGAAAAGGACCAACATAACGGGGAGCCAGTTTATTGGAAGGCACACGAAGGTTCAAGTTGCGGGCGGACAGCCAAATTCTCTCACCAACCTAGTAGAAAGGCGCGGGCAGACGCCTACGATCGGCCTGGAACTTTTGGTGCTGCATAGAACGATGAAGGCAATCCTGAATCTGCACCCACCTGGAACGGAGTTGGCGGAGATGGTCCTCCAAAGCCGGAATACCCTGAGACATGAATGAATCGGGCAACAAGGATGGTTGAAACCCATAATTCGCCATGAACGGGGATAACTTGGAGGAAGCATTTATAGCACTATTACGAGCAAACTCTGCCCAAGGTAACAGTTCAGACAAATTATTGTGGTGATCTGAGACATAGCAACTGAAAAACTGTTCCAGAGCTTGATTAGACCGTTCCGCAGCCCCATTGGATTGAGGGTGATATGCCGAGGAGAAGGAAAGCTGGATCTCCATTTGAGCACAAAAGGAACGCCAAAATCTGGAGACAACCTGGCTACCCCGGTCCGACAATATCTCCTTGGGTAACCCATGTAAAAGGAAGACCTCCCGGGCAAAAATTGAAGCAAGCTCCTGAGCGGTAGGCACCTTCTTCAAAAGAATGCAATGTGACATTTTAGAAAAACGGTCAACCATTGCCATTGGAAACAGGTAGTTCGACAATGAAATCCATGGAAAGATATGTCCAAGGACGCTCACCATTAGCAATAGGTTGAAGAAGACCCACAGGAAGACGTTGAGGAGTCTTATTCTGTGCACAAACTGAGCAGGAGGCAACATACGCAGCAACATCAGAACGAAGACCTGGCCACCAGAATTGTCGAGTGACAGACCAAATCATTTGGTTCTTGCCTGGGTGACCTGCGGCTTTAGGATAGTGGTAAGTGTGCAAAAGTTTAGTTCGAAGATTCTCAGGAACAAAACACTTACCACTAGGTTTCTCAGGAGGTGCATTAGTTTGTGCAGCCAGGATCTCCTCCCCCAAGGGAGAAGTCAAATTAGTACATATGGTAGCCAAAATATGGTCAGGAGGTATAACTGGAGTAGGTACAGACTCCTCTTTGGACAGAAGAGAAAATTGTAGAGAGAGGGCATCAGCCCTAACATTCTTACTATCAGGCAGGTAGGAGACCACATAATTAAACCAAGACAAAAATAGCGCCCATCTGGCCTGTCGGGGCGACAAACGCTTTTCTTCAGATAGATAAGTTAAATTCTTGTGGTCAGTAAGAATGAGCACTGGCACGCTAGTACCCTCGAGAAGATGCCTCCATTCCTTGAGTGCCAAAATTATGGCCAGTAATTCCCAGTCGCCAATTTCATAATTGCACTCCACTGGAGACAATTTCTTAGAAAAGAAACTACACGGATGCAAGGAACCATCAGGCGTAGGACGTTGAGACAAGAGGGCACCTACTCCAATCTCAGACGCATCGACCTCAAGAACGAAAGGCAGGACAGGGTTAGGATGAGCCAGAACTAGAGCGGCAGCAAAGGCAGTTTTAAGACTATCAAAGGCCTTAATGGCAGTAGGTGACCAATGGAGTGGATCATTCTCTTTATGGGTCATGTCTGTGATAGGTTTGACCAAGGAAGAAAAGTTTTTAACAAACTTTCTATAGTAATTGGCGAACCCCAAAAAATGTTGAATAGACCGAAGACCAACTGGGCGAGGCCACTGCAGAACTGCAGATAACTTGTCAGGATAGATGGAGAACCCTGCAATGGAGATAACATAACCTAGGAAGGTTACTTGAGTCTGATGGAACTCACATTTCTTGAGTTTACAAAACAGGCTGTTCTCACGTAGTCTCTGAAGAACCCGTGTAACATCAGAATGATGAGCCTCAAGCGTGGGTGAGTGTATGAGGATGTTGTCTAAGTACACCACAACACACTGTTGCAACATATCTCGTAGGACATCATTAATAAATTCCTGGAAAACAGCAGGAGCATTACATAGGCCAAAGGGCATTACAAGATACTCATAATGCCCGCTCCTGGTGTTAAATGCTGTTTTCCATTCGTGGCCCTCCTTGATCATAACGAGATTGTATGCTCCTCTCAAATCAAGTTTAGTAAAGACCGTAGCTCCCTTGAGGCGGTCAAAGAGTTCCATAATGAGCGGAATAGGGTAACCATTCTTAATGGTAAGACGATTAAGACCCCTATAATCGATGCATGGTCTTAACTCGCCACCCTTTTTCTTCACAAAGAAGAAGCCAGCCCCTGCAGGAGAGCAGGATTTGCGGATGATCCCCCACGACAGAGTATCGGCAACATACTCCTCCATAGCACAATTCTCCACAACAGACCCGGCCCGAGAAAGAATGGCTCCGGGTTGCAGGTCTATGGCACAATCATAAGACTGGTATGCACCTTGTCAAAAATGTCTAGGAACTCTCGGTACTCCTCTGGCAATTGAGATGGCGAAGAAGTGCACAAGACTTTAACTGATTTCCGAAGACAAGTGGAAATACATTGCGGAGACCACGACAAAATTTCGGACCAGCGCCACTCGAGACTGGGATTTTGCTTTTGAGCCAGGGATAACCCAGAACAACCACAAAATGCGAAGAGTTTATCACCTGGAACTGGGGTGACTATGGAGGAGTCCACCCAGGAGAGGACAACCGTGACCAAAGGTTTCTCCTTTAGCGGTTCCAGGGACGAGGATAAACCACCCAAGGTCTGTCCCCGACAGGACCTTAGGTGTGAGGGTTTCCCGGCCGTGTAGGACAAGACTTCAAAAGGTGGCCCTATAACCCACAATAGAGGCAGAGCCCCTCCCTCCTCCTAAAGGCCCTCTCCGTCACGGAGAGATGCGTGAATCCCAACTGCATCGGCTCAGCAGTACCTGGTGACTGGGGACCATGAGGCATGGGAGGAGAGGGAGGCATGGGTGGGAACGAACACGTAGGAGACAATGGAACAGAGGCTTACGCAAGCTCTGCTTGAAAAAAGGGCCTCTCTCTGAGTCTGATGTCAATTAGGATCAAAAAAGACACCAATGCCTCGAGATCCTCTGGTAAATCTCTGGCAGCAACTTTGTCTTTAATCGCATCAGAGAGCCCATGAAAGAAGGTGGCAACAAGGGCTTCATTGTTCCAACCTACCTCTGCGGCAAGCGTATGGAACTCAATGGCATACTGAGCAACAGATCTTGTACCTTGCTGAATGGACATGAGTCGTTTAGCAGCAGAGGAGGAGCAAGCCAGAACATCAAATACCCTTCGAAAGGAGGCCACAAATTCAGGGTAATTTGAAATCACAGGTTTATTAGTCTCCCACAAGGGATTAGCCCAGGCAAGAGCTGTGTCAGAGAGTAAATCTCACCTTAGCTCTGTCAGAGGGAAACGCCTGAGTTAACATCTCAAAGTTAATGCCCACCTGGTTCAAAAACCCTCTGCACTGATTAGGATCACCTCCATATCGCTGAGGAAGAGGTGCAGAACCGGACATGCTCCTGGTAGGACTAGGTGCAGCAGCGGAAACAAGAGCAGCCATAAATGTGCAGTGCGAGACAGCAGGGATTGTAGGGCTGATGCAAATTGATCCAAGCGTTGATTCTGTTCATCCATCCTGGAAATTATGGCAGGTAAAGGTGGATTATTAGCACCATCAGGATTCATGGCGTAATGTCAGGGTGCCAGGAATCAGACTGAGACGATAAGTGCAAAAATAATCACACCTTTATTAATAGAAAAAAATAATACAAAGTCCACAAAACAAATAACAAGCCAGGAATCAAAACCAGAGCTGGTAGTCGGACAAGCCGAGTCAGAAGCCAAAGCGAATAGTCAGACGAGCAGAGTCGGAAGCCAAAGCGAGTAGTCAGACGAGCCGGAATCAGGAACAATGAGAACAGCAGAGTCAGGAACAAGCCAGGGATCAGGAGCCAGGAGGGACATTAGACAGCCAGGTAATACACAGGAGCTCTCACAAACAGGTCTGAGACAACGCAAGGGCAAAGCATACCGAACAGAGGCCTTTTAAATAATACGACTGCATCCTGTCTCACACTGATGATGAACACCAGTCTGATCATAAAAGGAAGTGCAGGAAATGAGCAGCATCACACAGTATGCACCAGAGTCAGCAAGAGAGGTGAGTAAAATGGCTGCCAGCAGCACGTGGCAAACAAAGGAGGGATAAAACCCTGACACTATAGGAGACCACTTTTGGGTCTCAATGTCTAGACCTCAGGTTTTATTTTTATATTGCTGTATATTTGTCATGGAAGAGGAAAAGAAAACTTTCTTACTGTTAATATAAGTCTACAGTAGGAGTCTAGTGTATGGAGATATGTCTAGAGTTATACTATGAAAAACAATCCTTTGTCACCAAAATTAGAAGGGGCTATAAGTATGTATATATGTCTGGGAAGAGACAATTCTAGGCTCATGCATATACAGTATATATTGAATAGTTGTATAGATCCAGATAGTAGTCGGTTGTTCACTTATGGTATGTACCTTGTATAGTGTGAGCTATTTTTATCTCATAAAAGTGAGTACACCACTCATAATTTTCTTAATATTTTATTATATCTTTTCATGTGACAACACTGAAGAAATGACACTTTGCTACAATGTAGAGTAGTGAGTGTAGAGGCTGTATAACAGTGTAAATTTGTTGTCCCCTCAAAATAATAGCTGTACGCTCACTACTTTACATTGTAGCAAAGTGTAATTTCTTAAGTGTTGTCACATGAAAGATGCAATAAAATATTTACAAAAATGTGAGGGGTGTACTCATTTTTGTGAAATACTGTATATATGTATGTGGGTGGAGTTTGTCTGTTGAAAAACAATTTCATCAAGCAATAATCTGTAGCAAGAAAAGATGTTTACCGTCTCTTTAACCAGAGAATTCACAAAATCATTAGCAACAAAAGTAAGGGCAGTATGTCAAATTGTAGACTCTCCTGATGTACAGAACCCTCAGAAACAATTCCAATAACAGTCTCTTTCATCTGCTGCTTCTTAGTCTAGAGCACTGGTTTTCAAAACTGTCCTCTGGCCTCCCCCACAGGCCAGGTTTTCAGGATTACCTTGGATGAGAGCAGGTAAAATTACCATGGTTACCTATCAGCTAATTATGTCACCTGTGCTCCATGTCAGATATCCTCAAAATGTGGCCTGTTAGGGAGACCTGATGACAGGTTTGAAAACCAGCGGTCTAGAGTGATTTAATCTGAGTGAGTAACCCAATGCCTGTCACAGGTGATAACTGTTTAAATGCAGCAGTGCTTAAAAATGAATTGGAAAGATACAAATCTATTTTTTGTATGTGGATTCAATGTTGTCACCTTAACCCCTTCACTACCCAATATTTCAGTGATGAACTTGCCCAAAATACCAGAGAATTTTTAGTATTTTTGTTATCACTCCATTTAAACAGCAGTAGAGCCTTGTTTCTTTCCTATGGCATGGAGAGTCCACAAAACATTCTAATTACTAGTGGGATATTCACTCCTGGCTAGCAGGAGGAGGCAAAGAGCACCCCAGCAGAGCTGTTAAAGGGACAGTAAACACCAGAATTTTTGTTGTTTAAAAAGTTAGATAATCCCTTTATTACTCATTCACCAATTTTGCATAACCAACAGTTATAATAATATACTTTTTACCTCTGTGATTACCTTGTATCTATGCCTCTGCAAACTGCCCCCTTATTTCTGTTCTTTTGACAGACTTGCATTTTTAGCCAATCAGTGCTGACTCCTAGGAGCTATACGTGCCTGAGCTCAATGTTATCTATATGAAACACATGAACTAACGCCCTCTAGTGGTGAAAAACTGTCAAAATGCTTTCAGATTAGAGGCAGTCTTCAAGGTCTAAGAAATTAGCACATGCACCTCCTAGATGTAGCTTTCAACTAAGAATACCAAGAGAACAAAGCAAAATTGGTAAGAAAAGTAAATTGTAAAGTTGTTTAAAATTACATGCCCTATGTAAATCATGAAAGATTTTTTTTTACTTTACTGTCCCTTTAAGTATCACTTCCCTTACCCATAACACCTAGTCATTCTCTTTGCCTTGATCACAGAAGGATGGCAAAGATGGTATCTGAAGATTTTAATCCTTTTAATGGGTACTTTTCCCTGCAAGCAAGGATTGGGGCTATGCTGTGTCCATGTCAATCTCTTTAGTAAAAATAATGGTGGCTATTAGCAGTTAGAAGACTGCGAGGTGGTCTTTGCTTAAACTTCTAACATTATTGCTACCCCTATTATAGAAAGCCAGAGTTGGTTACTCTGTTCTTACTTTTCTATAGGTCCCTGGTAGAAAGGATGAAGCTGCCACACCTCAGAAAACAGATCCTGCCTGACAGAGCAGGAACCACAGGTAAGTGCTTTCCCTTCTATGTTTGAAGGTACCAGCACTCTAGGGGTAAAATCCTTGTGGATAGTGTTTGAATCTGTTTTAGGGGTACTGCATTTATGTGAAAAGAGGCATCATTTTTTTATTGGGGCTCAGTGATGGAGGGTGTATGAAGTGTTTGACAGGTGTTTGTTTTACTTTTTACTTGTTGCAATCATTTTTTCAGCTCAGCTTATTGGTCCAATCTCCGCTCCTCGGCACTTCCGGTTTTCGGCTTCTCTGTTAAGATCGGAGTTTGCCGATGCGAGTGTGGAGGCTGCAGTTTCCTCTATCTACAGTGACAAGTGGATTTGGGCTGTTCCGGTAACAAGGAGGTGTATTTTGCTACCGGTTTGTCTGGTTTTCTGTGCTTGTGGGATAGCAACTTCTGGAGGGGTAAGACCTCAGCAGAGCTGAGGGTTTTAGGCGCTTATTTAATGTTTTATTGCTTCATATAAATAAACTTAATTTGGCATTTAATTTTTTTTTGTTATTTGTTAGGAACTGATACCCAATTATAGACACTAATACTAATGTTGATTCAGTTGAAAAATGCTTACTGTGTTTGGAGGCTAAGATAATTCCTCCTGTACAGTTTTGCTCTTCATGTCTAAATAAAATGTTAAAGTTTAAAGATAAGATGTCTCACCCTGAGCCTCCCTGTCTCTCAGGATAGTGTTATCCTAGCTACACCTCAGCTTTCCCCTCAAGCTTCCTAAGCTTCACATGCAGTGCCCTGCGGTCCTCTCAACCTCCTGGGGGGGTTTACCTGGGGATTTTGCTGCACAGATTACTTCTGTTCTTTCTGCAGCTTTATCACCGTTTCCAAAGGATTCTGGTAAGCGTAAGAGGAAATCTAAACATATTGATGTTAGTGAGGCTGACTCCGCTAAGGCTGCGTAAGTCAGTTTGTCTAAATTATCTGATAAGGATGATTCTTCAGTGACTTCTGAGGGGAAATTGTCAGATTCTTATACTGTAGTGACCAATCCTGCAGATTCAGAGGAGATTAATTTCATATTTAAGTTAGAACACCTTTGAGTTCTTTTGAAGGAGGTTCTTGCTACTTTGGAAGAATCTGACGCATCTGTTACAGAGAATCCAAAGAGGTCTAGTAAGCTTAATAGGGTATATGATGTACCCTCATCTGTGGAAGTATTTCCAGTTCCAGACCATATGGCAGATATTATAACTCAGAATTTGAATAAACCAGGGATTCCTTTTCCCCCCACCCCCTGTTTTTAAAAAGATGTTTCCTGTTGCTAACGCTATTCATGATTTGTGGCGAACGGTGCCCAAGGTAAAGGGAGCTATCTCTACTCTGGCTAAGAGAACTACTATTCCTATTGAAGGTAGTTGTTCTTTCAAGGATCCCATGGATAAGAAACTTGAGGCTTTATTGAAGAAGATGTACATTCATCAGGGATTACAGTGGCAACCTGTTGCTAGTATTGCTACAGTTGCAGTGGCAGCATCTTATTGGTGTGATGATTTATCTAATCTTATCCTAGAAGAGACTACTATAGAAGAGATTCAAGACAGGATCAAGGCTCTCAAGCTAGCCAATACCTTTATTTGTGATGCCACATGCAAGTTCTAAGGTTGGGTGCTAAGATTTCTGGTTTTACTGTTTTAGCTCGCAGAGCTCTCTGGTTAAAATCTTGGTCTGCAGATGTTACATCCAAGTCCAAGCTTTTATCTCTGCCTTATAAGGGTAAAACCTTGTTTGGACCAGGTCTACAGGTGGAAAGGGTTCTTTCCTACCTCAGGATAAAAAGAATAGACCTAAGGGTCGCCAGAATTCAAATTTTCGTTACTTTCGTAACTTTAAGGGACAGAAGTCTTCCTCTTCCAAGTCGGATCAATCCAAGTCTTTTTGGAGATCCAGTCAGCCTTGGAATAGGGGGAAGCAAGCTATGAATCCTTCTGTTGATTCTAAATCAACATGAAGGGGCCGCCCCCGATCTTGTAGTGGATCAAATGGGGGGGGCAGGCTTGGATACACAATGTTCCAGATCCTTGGGCCATAGATATAGTATCCCACGGTTATGGAATAGGATTAAAATCTTTATTTACAATTCCAATAAAGAGGTTGAGCAGGATACTGTTATAGCACTCTTCCCTCAAATTTGGATTGGAGGATCAGTGCATGTGCTGGTATGAGAAATTTTAAAATTCAAATGTTATTATGTCATTTAAAATGGGTTGCAGTGAAACTTAAAAACAGTTGCAGCAAGATACACTATACTCAATTGAATAATGTCCTAATATGAATAGTACAAAATTGAGTGTAGGATATTATTCAATTGAGTATAGACTATCTTGCAGCAACTGCTTTAAGTTTTACTGCAACTCATTTTAAATGACATAATAAAGTTTGAATTTTAAAATTTCTCATATCCGCACATGCACTGATCCTCCAAATTTGAGGGAAGAGTGCTATAACAGTATCCTGCCCAACCACTTTGTTGGAATTGTAAATAAAGTTTATGTTTTGATACTAAGCACCTTTTAACATTCCTAGCGTATAAAAATAAACACATTACATGAATAGTGTTCCCTCAATATTATTATTATATATTATTATATATTATAATTTTGTCCTCTCAGGGGCAGGTTCCACCTGTCAAGGTTATCTGCGAACCAGATAAAGAGAGAGGCCTTCTTAAACTGCGTAAAGGACCTATCATCCCTGGGTTTGATAGTTCCAGTTCCTCTAGAGGAACAGGGTCTAGGATTCTATTCTAATCTACTTGTAGTTTCCAAGAAGGAGGGCACTTTTCGTCCCATTCTGGACCTAAAGTGTCTCAATCAATTCCTCAGGGTTCTGTCCTTCAAGATGGTAACCATCTGTTCTATTCTTCCTTTGGTCCAAAAGGGTCAGTTCATGACGACCATAGATCTGAAGGACGCATATCTTCATGTTCCTATTCACATGGATCATTGCCAGGACAAACATTTCCAGTTTGTTGCCCTTCCCTTTGGCCTTGCTACAGCTCCCAGAATTTTTACAAAGTTCTGGGGGCTCTTCTGGCAGTGGTGATGTCCCAGGGTATTGCTGTGGCGCCTTCTCTAGATGACATTCTAGTTCAAGCTCCATCTTTTCATCTAGCAAGATCTCATACCGAGATGTTGTTGTCTATTCTACATTCCCACGGGTGGAAAGTAAATCTGGGAAAGAGTCCCCTTTTCCAGATACAAGGGTGTGTTTCTTGGGAACAATCATAGATTCCCTGTCCATGAAGATTTTTCTGGAAAAAAAAAATCCAAACTTCATGTTTTTTGCCTGTCTCTCCAGTCTGCTATTCGTCCACCTGTGGCTCAATGTATGGAGGTTATTAGACTGATGGTTTCCTCCATGGACATCATTCCTTTTGCTTGGTTCCATCTGAGACCTCTGCAGCTATGCATGCTCAGTCAATGGAAGAGGGACCACTCAGATCTCACGCAGAAAATAAATTTGGATTCCCCAACAAGAGTCTCTCATTGTGGGTTTCGCAGGACTATCTGTCTCGGGACACATGCTTCCTGAGGCCTTCCTGGGTGATTGTGACCACGGACGCCAGCCTGTTAGGCTGGGGATCAGTTTGGGGTTTCTTAAAGACACAGGGTCTGTGGACTCCAGAGGAGTAGTCTTTTCCAATAAACATCTTGGAGTTGAGAGCAATTTTCTATGCTTTAATAGCTTGGCCTCAACTAGCTTTGGTCCGATTTATTAGATTTCAGTCGGACAACATCACCTCAGTGGCCTACATCAATCACCAGGGAGGAGCTTGGAGTTCCTTGGCAATGAAGGAGGTGGCTTGCATTCTCCAGTGGGGGAAATCTCATGATTGCCATCTCTCTGCCATCCACATGCGAGGGGTGGACAACTGGGAGGCGGATTTTCTAAGCAGACAGACTTTTCATCCCAGAGAGTGGGCTCTCCACCCATAGGTTCTCACAATGATAACTATGAGGTGGGGGGTTCCGGAGTTGGATCTGATGGCGCCTCGTCAAAACGCCAAGCTTTCAAAGTATGGTTCAAGGTCAAGAGATTCATAAGCCGTTCTGGTAGATGCTCTAGCTGTTCCTTGGAGTTTCAATCTAGCATACCTGTTTTCACCGTTTGCGTTGCTTCCACTAGTAATTGCTTGCATCAAACAGGTGAGAGCTTCTGTAATTCTAATAGCTCCTGGATGGCCTCTCAGGATCTGGTTCGCGAATCTGGTGACAATGTCATCTCTTCAGCAGTGGAGGTTACCTTTCAAAAAAGACTTTCTACTTCAGGGTCCCTTTCTTCATCCAAATCTGGTTTCACTGAAGCTGACTGCTTGGAGATTGAACGTCTAAGTTTGGCTAGACGTGGCTTCTCTAAGAAAGTCATAGATACTATGCTTCAGGCTCGTAAACTGGTTACTCGCAGAATTTACCATAGGGTATGGTGTAAATACCTTCATTGGTGTGATTCAAAAGGTTTTTCTTAGAACAAAGTAAGGGTTCCTTGAATTTTGGCTTTTCTTCAGGAGGGCCTGGAGATGGGTTTGTCAGTCAGTACTTTGAAGGGTCAGATTTCTGCTCTGTCTATTCTTCTGCATACACGTCTGGCAGTTCTGCCAGATCTTCAGTCTTTTTGTAACATATCTCAGCCTAATGTCACTATCCCTTTAAGACTACCTTTCCTGATTCTGACACTCATGCTGTTTTGGGCAGTATTTACATTCAGCTTGCCTGCCTGATTAATCATTCATGCACCTGATTCCCTCAGCCTCTTTTTAATCCTCCTCAGGTCTAATGTGCTTTGCATTAACTTTGAAGTTGTGATCCTGAACAACAGAGGTCTGTCACTGTTTCCTGCATGAATTCTACCTACTTATTCAAGCTACAGCCTTTCCTATTTCCTATGCTTAAAATCATCAAATCGCAAGTATCCAAATAATTCCATTTTGTTACCTGGACACTGCTATTTAACAAACTATGAACTTTATTATAAATCAAGTATACTTTTGGTTATCATCACTCTCTAATTATTACAACAGCATCTTACTCAGAACTTTATAACTATTCTCTGCTACAAGTTGTCATAGCTGAAATATAATTCTACAAATATGTTAACATATTCAGAACTCTGCATCTATGTGTTCAGTTAAAAGCTTTCATGTGATTCTCCAATATATGCACAAACAGTAATTGACGCCTAAAACTTGCAACTTGACTATCACCTGTGCTGCTCTGCTTATTACTGACATACAGCTATATATAATATTATGTACTGTGAACCTGCAACAAACCTTAGTTTGCAAATATATGCACAAACAGTAATTAATGCCTAAAACTTGCAACTTGTCTATTACCTGTACTGCTCAGCTTAATTCTGACATACAGCTCTATATAATATTATGTACTGTGAACCTGCAACAAACCTTAGTTTGCATCTAAGTGTCAATCTTCTACCAGTTTACTCTGAAGCCTGAACATTCCACGTTGCTATATTTTTCTCTCATTGAATCCTGCAGCTATTCCTATTAACTAACTATAAGTCACAGTGAAGCCAGAATATATTGTATATAAATGTTGCACTCTCCATGAATTCTACAATAACTTCTAGCAACTATGAATCACAGAATATCATCTATCCACGTCCAGGATACTCTTCCCCGGGTCAGGGGTCGGTGTCTTCAAATCCCTACCACTGCCCCGAGGGTCTGTGTCCTGAGCGCATGTACACCGGAACATGACACTTTTGTTCAGGCCTGGGTCAGAATCAGGACGGTGTTTAAATCTGTTGCTCCTCCTTGGAGTCTTAACATTGTTCTTAGAGTTTTGCAGCAGACTCCGTTTAAGCCGATGCATTCTGTTAGTATTAAATTACTAACTTGGAAGGTTTTGTTTCTTCTTGCTATTTCTTCTGCTCGCAGAGTTTCCGAACTTTCGACTCTGCAGTGTGATTCCCCTTACCTTATTTTTCATGCTGATAAGGCAGTCCTTCATACTAAGCTGGGCTTTCTCCCTAAGGTAGTGTTGGATCGCAATATAAATCAGGAAATTGTTGTTCCTTCTTTTTGTCCTAACCCTTCTTCCCAGAAGGAACGTCTTTTGCATAACTTGGATGTTGTGCGTGCTCTTAAATTTTACCTTCAACCAACTAAAGATTTTCGACAGACTTCTGCCCTGTTTTTTGTTTTCTCTGGTAAGCGTAGGGGTCAGAAGGCCACTTCTACCACTCTTTCTCTCTAGTTGATAAGTGTTATCAGTTTAGCTTATGAGACAGCTGGACAGCAGCCTCCTGAGAGAATTACAGCTCATTCCACTAGAGCTGTTTCATTTTTATGGGTTTTCAAAAATGAAGCCTTTGTGGAGCAAATCTGTAAGGCGGCGACTTGGTCCTCTATACATACTTTTTCCAAATTCTACAAATTTGATACTTTTGCCTCGACTGAGGCCCTTTTGGGTGAAAGTGAATAATTTCCTTTATTGTTTCACCTACGGCTGATGCTTTGGAATCCTGGCTATTTAATTTGTGCTCTAATTCCCATAAGTGTCATCAGGGGCCCTATATCCCCCCAGGTCTGCCTCTAATCTGGTCCACAGAATACTATGGTCATTTTTACTTAATAAGGAGACCTGCGCCAGTCTGGCCGCATGATAATAGTCTGTCAAGTTTGGGAGGCCTACTCTCCCTAATTGTCTATGTCGCAACAATATATGTGAAGCTATTCTTCCCCTTCTGTCCCCCCTCACAAATGAGTTCAGAGAGGCCTGCAGTTTTTGTAAGTCTGTTTTAGCTACCTTGATCGGGAGGACCCTAAAAAGATACAAAATCCTTGGGAGAATGTTAATTTTAATTGCTGAGAGCCTGCCGTACCAGGAGAATCTGTGGGCTCTCCATTTTTTAAGATCTCTATTGATTATACTATAAAGTGGAACATAGATCAGATCGTAGAGTTTGTGGTATGAGTCTGAGAGTTTGATACCTAAATACTTAATTTATTTTGTGGCCCATACAAATTCGAAGTTGGTCTTGATTCGTTTTTTAGTATGTGGTGTAATGTGTATAGGGAGTGCTTCGCTTTTGTCTAAATTTATTTTGTAGCCCGAGATCTGCAATAAATTGTGCAATGTTTGGTATAGGTTGGGCAGAGATATCAGGGGCTTAGTCAGGGTCAAGAGGACATCGTCCGCAAATAATGACAGTTTATATTCCAGGTCGCCCACTACCACCCCCGCAATATCTGGGTTGTTCCTAATACTTGCAGCCAGTGGTTCCATACCTAGGGCAAACAGCAGTGGGGACAAGGGGCATCCCTGACGGGTGCCGTTCAAAATCTTTATTGTTTTAGACTGGTATCCTGTAGCCCTTATAACCACCATTGGGTGAGAATATAGACCCCTAATTGCCGTTGTGAAGGCCCCCCCCCCAAAGCCTATCTCAGTCAAAACAGTATTCAAGTGTGTCCAATCTATTCTGTCAAGTGTTTTTTTTTATCAAATGTCATTTTAGGTATAGTTTATCTTGTGTTTAGAATCCCTTTGAATGTGCTTCTGTTTTTGTTTGCTTTTAGTAATGTGTAATATATCTTTGCAGCTTGTACATATATGTTTCTCCTGTTAAGTGTAGTCAGTCCAGGGGTCATCATTACTTATGGGATATTAACTCCTCCCCAACAGGAAGTGCAAGAGGATCACCCAAGCAGAGCTGCTATATAGCTCCTCCCCTCTACGTCACACCCAGTCATTCTCTTGCACCCAACTAATAGATAGGATGTGTGAGAGGACTGTGGTGATTAAACTTAGTTTTTTATATCTTCAATCAAAAGTTTGTTATTTTAAACGGCACCGGAGTGTGTTGTTTCCTTCTCAGGCAGAATTTGAAGAAGAATCTACCTGAGTTTTTGTATATGATCTTAGCGGACGTAACTAAGATCCGTTTGCTGTTCTCGGCCATTCTGAGGAGTAAGGTAACTTCAGATCAGGGGACAGCGGGCAGGTTCACCTGCAAAGAGGTATGTTGCAGTATATTATTTTCTAAGGAATGGAATTGACTGAGAAAATACTGCTAATACCGATATAATGTAAGTACAGCCTTAAATGCAGTAGTAGCAACTGGTATCAGGCTGATATGTATGTATG
Organism: Bombina bombina; assembly: GCF_027579735.1. NCBI lineage: Eukaryota > Metazoa > Chordata > Amphibia > Anura > Bombinatoridae > Bombina > Bombina bombina. Next base: position 433,164,767 of record NC_069500.1, on the reverse strand, counting down.
TTTACACTTAAGTATTTCTGGGGAATGGCACTTCACTGGGAAAATACTGTATGCATATAATTTTTAGCCTAACTTGCAGTGTGAGCGACTAGCAGCAGGCTTTTTAATGACATTTCATATATTAGATTTTAAACGTTTACTGGCATGTTAAATCGTTTAATTATCTGAGGTACTTGGTGAAAATTGTTTTGGGCTTTATTTTCCACATGGCTGTTGTTTGTTTTAAATTAAAACAGTTTACTGAGCTTCCCTCACTGTGGTAGTGTGAGTGTGAGGGGCCTATTTTGGCGCTTTTACTACGCATCAGAAATTCAGTCACAGTCTGTCTTTTTCTCCCTGCATGATCCAGGACATCTCCACAGAGCTCAGGGGTCTTCAAAACTAGTTTTGAGGGAGGTAATCACTCACAGCAGACCTGTGAGACTGTGCTTGACTGTGATAAAAACGCTTATATTTTCAATTGTTATACGTTTTTTTCTGATATTAAGGGTTAATCATCCATTGCTAATGAGTGCAATCCTTTGCTAAATTTGGTTTCTATAACTAATCCGGTTCATTGTTATTCAACTGTGACAGTTTTTGTGTGCTTCTTAAAGGCACAGTAACGTTTTTACATATTGCTTGTAAATTTAGTTGAAAAGTATTTCCAAGCTTGCTAGTCTAATTGCTAGTTTGTTTAAACATGTCTGACACAGAGGAATCTCTTTGTGCTATATGTTCAAAAGCCGAGGTGGAGCCCAATAGAAATTTATGTACTAATTGCATTGATGCTACTTTAAATAAAAGTCAATCTGTACATGTTAAGCAACATTCACCAGACAACTAGGGGGAAGTTATGCCGACTAACTTGCCTCACGTGTCAGTACCTGCATCTCCCGCTCAGGAGGTGCGTGATATTGTAACGCCAAGTACATCAGGGCGGCCATTAGAAATCACTCTACAAGACATGGCGAATGTTATGACTGAAGTTTTGTCTAAATTGCCAGAACTTAGAGGTAAACAAGATCACTCTGGGATGAGAACAGAGTATACTGATAATGCTAGGGCCATGTCTGATACTGCGTCACAATTGGCAGAGCATGAGGACGGAGAGCTTCATTCTGCGGGTGACGGATCTGATCCAAATAAACTGGATTCAGACATTTCAAATTTTAAGTTTAAGCTGGAAAACCTCCGTGTATTGCTAGGGGAGGTGTTAGCGGCTCTGAATGATTGTAACACAGTTGCAATCCCAGAGAAAATGTGTAGGTTGGATAAATATTTTGCGGTACCGACGAGTACTGACGTTTTTCCTATACCTAAGAGACTTACTGAAATTATTACTAAGGAGTGGGATAGACCCGGTGTGCCTTTCTCACCCCCTCCTATATTCAGAAAAATGTTTCCAATAGACGCCACCACACGGGACTTATGGCAAACGGTCCCTAAGGTGGAGGGAGCAGTTTCTACTTTAGCTAAGCGTACCACTATCCCGGTGGAGGATAGCTGTGCCTTTTCAGATCCAATGGATAAAAAGTTAGAGGGTTACCTTAAGAAAATGTTTGTTCAACAAGGTTTTATATTACAACCCCTTGCATGCATTGCGCCTGTCACGGCTGCGGCAGCATTTTGGTTTGAGTCTCTGGAAGAGACCCTTGACTCAGCGACATTAGATGAGATTTCACACAAGCTTAAAACCCTTAAGCTAGCTAATTCATTTATTTCTGATGCCGTAGTACATTTAACTAAACTTACGGCTAAGAATTCCGGATTCGCCATTCAGGCACGCAGAGCGCTGTGGCTAAAATCCTGGTCAGCTGATGTAACTTCTAAATCGAAATTACTTAACATACCTTTCAAGGGGCAGACTTTATTCGGGCCCGGTTTGAAGAATATTATCGCTGATATTACGGGAGGTAAAGGCCATGCCCTGCCTCAAGACAGAGCCAAACCCAGGGCTAGACAGTCTAATTTTCGTGCCTTTTGTAACTTCAAGGCAGGAGCAGCTTCAACTTCCTCTGCTCCAAAACAGGAAGGAGCTGTTGCTCGCTACAGACAGGGCTGGAAACCTAACCAGGCCTGGAACAAGGGCAAGCAGGCCAGAAAACCTGCTGCTGCCCCTAAGACAGCATGAAGTGAGGGCCCCCGATCCGGAAACGGATCTAGTGGGGGGCAGACTCTCTCTCTTCGCCCAGGCTTGGGCAAGAGATGTCCAGGATCCCTGGGCGTTGGAGATCATATCTCAGGGATATCTTCTGGACTTCAAAGCTTCTCCTCCACAAGGGAGATTTCACCTTTCAAGGTTGTCAACAAACCAGATAAAGAAAGAGGCGTTTCTACGCTGTGTACAAGACCTTTTACTAATGGGAGTGATCCACCCAGTTCCGCGGTCGGAACACGGACAAGGGTTTTACTCAAATCTGTTTGTGGTTCCCAAAAAAGAGGGAACCTTCAGACCAATATTAGATTTAAAGATCCTAAACAAATTCTTAAGAGTTCCATCATTCAAGATGGAAACTATTCGGACAATCTTACCCATGATCCAAAGAGGTCAGTACATGACCACAGTGGATTTAAAGGATGCTTACCTTCACATACTGATTCACAGAGAGCATTACCGGTATCTAAGGTTTGCCTTCCTAGACAGGCATTACCAGTTTGTAGCTCTTCCCTTCGGGTTGGCTACGGCTCCAAGAATCTTTACAAAGGTTCTGGGCTCTCTTCTGGCGGTACTAAGACCGCGAGGAATTTCGGTAGCTCCGTACCTAGACGACATTCTGATACAAGCGTCAAGCTTTCAAACTGCCAAGTCTCATACAGAGTTAGTACTGGCATTTCTAAGGTCGCATGGGTGGAAAGTAAACGAGGAGAAGAGTTCTCTCTTACCACTCACAAGAGTTCCCTTCTTGGGGACTCTTATAGATTCTGTAGAAATGAAAATTTACCTGACAGAGGACAGGTTAACAAAGCTTCTAAATGCTTGCCGTGCCCTTCATTCCATTCAACACCCGTCAGTGGCTCAATGCATGGAGGTAATCGGCTTAATGGTAGCGGCAATGGACATAGTTCCTTTTGCACGCCTGCACCTCAGACCGCTGCAATTGTGCATGCTAAGTCAGTGGAATGGGGATTACTCAGATTTGTCCCCTACGCTGAATCTGGATCAAGAGACCAGAGATTCTCTTCTATGGTGGCTTTCTCGGCCACATCTGTCCAGGGGGATGCCTTTCAGCAGGCCAGACTGGACAATTGTAACTACAGACGCCAGCCTACTAGGTTGGGGCGCTGTCTGGAATTCCCTGAAGGCTCAGGGATCATGGACTCAAGAGGAGAGTCTCCTTCCAATAAACATTCTGGAATTGAGAGCAGTTCTCAATGCCCTTCTGGCTTGGCCTCAGTTAGCAACTCTGAGGTTCATCAGGTTTCAGTCGGACAACATCACGACTGTGGCTTACATCAACCATCAGGGGGGGGACAAGAAGTTCCTTAGCGATGATGGAAGTATCAAAGATAATTCGCTGGGCAGAGTCTCACTCTTGCCACCTGTCAGCGATCCACATCCCAGGAGTGGAGAACTGGGAGGCGGTTTTCCTAAGTCGCCAGACTTTTCATCCGGGGGAGTGGGAACTTCATCCGGAGGTCTTTGCCCAAATACTTCGACGTTGGGGCAAACCAGATATGGATCTTATGGCGTCTCGCCGGAACGCCAAGCTTCCTCGTTACGGGTCCAGGTCCAGGGACCCGGGAGCGGTCCTGATAGATGCCTTGACAGCACCTTGGACCTTCAGGATGGCTTATGTGTTTCCACCCTTCCCGATGCTTCCTCGTTTGATTGCCAGGATCAAACAGGAGAAAGCATCAGTGATTCTAATAGCGCCTGCGTGGCCACGCAGGACCTGGTATGCAGATCTAGTGGACATGTCATCCTGTCCACCTTGGTCTCTGCCTCTGAGACAGGACCTTCTAATTCAGGGTCCTTTCAAACATCAAAATCTAATTTCTCTGAAGCTGACTGCATGGAAATTGAACGCTTAATTTTATCAAAGCGTGGATTTTCGGAGCCAGTAATTGATACCTTAATACAGGCTAGGAAACCTGTTACCAGGAAGATTTACCATAAGATATGGCGTAAATACTTACACTGGTGCGAATCCAAGGGTTACTCATGGAGTAAGGTTAGGATTCCTAGGATATTGTCTTTTCTACAAGAAGGTTTAGAAAAGGGTTTATCTGCAAGTTCTTTAAAGGGACAGATCTCAGCTCTGTCCATCCTTCTACACAAACGTCTGTCAGAAGTTCCAGACGTTCAGGCTTTTTGTCAGGCTTTGGCTAGAATTAAGCCTGTGTTTAAGACTGTAGCTCCACCGTGGAGCTTAAACTTAGTTCTTAACGTTTTACAGGGTGTTCCGTTTGAACCCCTTCATTCCATTGATATCAAGCTGTTATCTTGGAAAGTTCTGTTTTTAATGGCTATTTCCTCGGCTCGTAGAGTCTCTGAGTTATCGGCCTTACATTGTGATTCTCCGTATCTGATTTTTCATTCAGATAAGGTAGTTCTGCGTACTAAACCTGGGTTCTTACCTAAGGTAGTCACTAACAAGAATATCAATCAAGAGATTGTTGTTCCATCATTGTGTCCTAACCCTTCTTCAAAGAAGGAACGACTTCTGCACAATCTAGATGTAGTCCGTGCCCTGAAATTTTATTTACAGGCAACTAAAGATTTTCGCCAAACTTCTTCCCTGTTTGTTGTTTATTCTGGACAGAGGAGAGGTCAAAAAGCATCTACTACCTCTCTATCCTTTTGGCTTCGTAGTATAATACGCTTAGCCTATGAGACTGCTGGACAGCAACCTCCTGAAAGGATTACAGCTCATTCTACTAGAGCTGTGGCTTCCACTTGGGCCTTTAAGAACGAGGCCTCTGTTGAACAGATTTGCAAGGCTGCAACTTGGTCTTCTCTTCATACTTTTTCCAAATTTTACAAATTTGACACTTTTGCTTCTTCGGAGGCTGTTTTTGGGAGAAAGGTTCTTCAGGCAGTGGTTCCTTCCGTATAGAGATCCTGCCTGTCCCTCCCGTCATCCGTGTACTTAGCTTTGGTATTGGTATCCCATAAGTAATGATGACCCGTGGACTGACTACACTTAACAGGAGAAAACATAATTTATGCTTACCTGATAAATTCATTTCTCCTGTAGTGTAGTCAGTCCACGGCCCGCCCTGTTTTTTAAGGCAGGTCTAAATTTTTAAATTATACTCCAGTCACCACTGCACCCTATAGTTTCTCCTTTCTTGTTTGGTTCTCGGTCGAATGACTGGGTGTGACGTAGAGGGGAGGAGCTATATAGCAGCTCTGCTTGGGTGATCCTCTTGCACTTCCTGTTGGGGAGGAGTTAATATCCCATAAGTAATGATGACCCGTGGACTGACTACACTACAGGAGAAAGGAATTTATCAGGTAAGCATAAATTATGTTTTTTTACTTGTGTCAGATGTTTTTTTTTTCCGTTTTTTTTCAAAACAGCTTTATTGAGTATGAAAATGCAAATTTACATCTGGAGTATGACAGTAAAGACGATCCGATACAACAAAGGATCCAAATGCATGTGCAAAATAATGCTGTTACATATATAATATAAATATCAATAAACCATTAATAAAATAAAATATTACATCTTGTCAGAAAGTTTCAATTGTTGTTATTATAAAGAACTAACGCACTTCTGTTACAGCCATGGTAAATATATTAGCAATTCCACTCATTTTTATTAAAGTTTATTCAGATGCAGGATTCGGTCTATGCTGTTGTGTTATGTTGCCAATGTATATCTCCCACATTACCTTCATCTGAGTGTATTTATCTAACCTTTTGTTTCTTATGTAAGCGTACTCCTCTAAATCCATGGGGCGCGATCCGATATAGATCGTAGTTTGCGGCGCAAGCGAGGTAACCTGCGTCGCCCGCAGTTTCAGCTCGCAACTCGAGCTATCCAATATTCAGCGCCGTCAGATGCTAAACCGGCGTAAGTAGGAAAAACCGTCGAGCAGGCAAAATGTGCGCAAATACACATTTTAGTCGTCGCAAGTACTTGCGCCTGTATTTTGTTCACGTAAAGTCTCAATAAAGTGTAGTTTTATGCAAATTAGCCTACGACTCGTAAAAAATAACGCCAATTCTAAGAGATGCGCCACGTAATGACGAGATTCAAAATTCATACTTAAACCCCTGCGCATCCGCCATTTCTTTAGTGTGTTTGGTTGGTTCTTGGAGCTACAGCACACTACAGTGAGTAGGAGAAAGTCGTTAGAGTAGAGAGAGAGGCGCATTGCATAATATTTAGTTAGGTCGGATTTGGAGGATTTGATAAGCTTGTACATTTACTGTCACATTTTTACATATTGCACACATTTTGCATACACACATATACAAAATACACAACACTTTTTTTTTATAACACCTTACACATTTTATTTATCTTTTACAGTTTGAAAGGCTGAGTGTCTGGTTGTGATTGTGTGTGATTGAAGTGGGAGTGAGTGTGTGTAGTGTGAGGATGTCAGGGAGAGCTAGGGCTGGGGGGAGGAGGGAAGGGGAGTTGCAGGGAGAGGATTATGGACAGGAGGAGCAGCAGGGTCCCCGTCAGGGAGTGAGCGGAGTGGGGAGAGGGAGAGCCAGAAGGGAGGATGGGAGTGGGGTTGCCCCAAGGCCAGGCACACTTAGAAGAGGGATAGAGGGTGCACATGGGGATAGAAGGGGGGAGGAGGGAGAGGATAGGGAGGAACCCACACCAGGGACATCCCAGGGAGGGAGCCAGGCGGCCCAGGACGAGGAGCGTATGAGGTGTCCTAACTTCAGTTTTGCAGAAAACCTCGCTCTAGTCCAGGCTGTCCTGGAGAACCATAATGCCCTCTTTGGACAAGAGAAGGGCAAAGGAGTTGCCCGTAGGCGTAAAGATGCTTGGCAGAAGGTGGTGGAGGCCGTCAATGGTGTGTCCCAACAGAGGAGGAATGTGGATGGCCTAAAGAAGAGATGGAATGATTGTAAGAGGAGAGTCAAGGAGAAGATGGGCCAGGAAGCAATGTCCCAGAGGGCAACAGGAGGTGGGCCTCACTATGAGGCGGAATACAACGAGTGGCAGGAGCTCATTCGTAGGTCCCTGAGCCTCACAGCAGTCCGTGGACTTCCAGGGGCTCGTGACTCAGGGGCTGCAACATCAGCACAGCATGCTGGTGAGTAACATCCCACACACCAGTATTATATGTATTTGAGTTATAACATCCTATATTGTCACACATTCATGTACACAATGATGAGCATGGTATTTTGCTTACTAACAACAAAATATACAATGAGATTTAACATTAAAGGGACATGAAACCCAACTAATTTTATTTAATTATTCAGATAGAGAATACAGTTTTCAACAACATCCCAATTTACTTCTATTATCTATTTTTCATCATAATTTTCATAATCTTAGTTTATTAAATATCAATGCACATGGGTGAGGCAATCACACGAGGCATTGATGTACAGCCACCAATCATCAGCTTATGAGCCTATCTAGAAATGCTTTTCAGCTAAGAATATCAAGAGAATGAAGCAAATTAGCTAATGGAAGTAAATTACAAAGTTGTTTAAAATTCCATGCTTGGCTAGCTGAATCATGAAAGAATAAATATGGGTTGCATGTCCATTTAATGCTACTTAACACATTGAAAATCATGATATGAGGTGGAATAGTGAAATACTAACATGTCTCAGAGTAACACAAGCCACAAGCCACATGTAGACTTTTCAGTAAATGGACACTATAGTCATCACAACCATAGTGTCACTTAAAGAACACATTTTCTCCATCACTGACATGTACACAGAACTATTGTATGAAGCACATACATGTATACTTTGCATATTAAAACCCATCATATCACAAATCTCAATGTGCACATGCATGTTATAGAGTTTGACATGAGAATGTGGATAGGCCCTAGCATGTACATTGTATGCCCACATGGATATATATCTGACTGTACTAATCCCTCTCATCATTTGACTCCTCCACAGAACCTCCAGTCACCAGGGTGCCAACGCCCATGCATCCCCCTCCAACACCGGATCAAAGTATATCTCCACCTCAACCACCGGTCCAGAGAGTCCAGCAGGAGTATGCCAGGCATGACATGGGTTGGACTGCCTCAATTGAGAATCCCAATGTTATGCCGTCTGCATTACAGGAGGATACCTGGCAGGAGCCCTGGCCGGAGGATTATTCCTTTGGCTTGGAGGGGGAGCCACGCCAGCCCCGAAGGGTAGATGTCTTTACCCCCCCACAAGAATATCATGCCACTCAAGGATTATACCAGCAGGCTGAGTGGATGCACACCAACAGCCAATGGGACTATCAGTCAATCCGGACATCTGTACCATCGGCAGCAGTTGGAAGAGCTCCACCAACTGAAATTCCTCGCCCTGCACCCCCAGCTGAGATTCCGGGGCCTGCACCTCCAGCTGAGATTCCGGGGCCTGCACCTCCAGCTGAGATTCCGGGGCCTGCACCCCCAGCTGAGGATCAAGAAATGGAACCAGTGCCTATAGTCCCTGCTGGGGAAGACAATATGTTTTTATCATTAGGTTTTATCCTTACCATCTATTTAATTATTTAGTCTCACAATTTATTTAGGTGTACATTTCATAATGATTTATTTACGTTTTATGCTATAGACATCTATAATTTTAGGTCTCTTATATTAGGCTAATGTATATAACATTTTGATGTATTATTCTGCAAATATTGTATTATTTGTATTCTGATTGATAGATATTCTAGTTTTACTTGTTTTATGTTTGTTTTTTGCGTGCGCGATTGGTGTTACTACTAAGAGCCTCCCATTGTATATATCACCATTTATTTTCGTACTCGCATTTATACTACATATATGTACATATACTTATTTCATCTATGTGCATTTTAAATACTCCTTTTAAATGTGCTGGTTAAATATAATCCTGCACGATTTTTGTATATATAATACGAGTGGCAGTTTTTTACCCATGCTGTATACTTCGCATAGAGGTCTAACATTGGATAAATGACAACCAATGGTAGCTCTTGTAGTGGTCACACCTCCTCGCATGCGCTGTTCATTCTAGAAGACGCCGAAAACTCGGCAATAAAAGTTCGTGGTTTTAATCATTTGGTATATTGCACCTGAGGAAACGGTCAGGAAAGACCGAGAAACGTTGTGCTGCTATACTGTAAATAAAGTCTGTTTGTTTTTACTAGACTTTTGCCACGAATCATCATCTTTATTCAATCATATACTGTACAACTTTATTTAACATTTGGAGTCCTTTTGATACATTGTATCCAATAGTGTATCTACTGTCACTGGTGTATCCATCAACACAAGTGGACGATCCGGCTTGGTGCTAAGCTTGTGGCTGGTCACTGCATGCTGTTTGCCTGTCGCTGCTCCCTTGCTCCAGAGTTGCTCTGACATCTGACATCCATCAGTGTGAGTTAGCTGGACGACTCCCAACAGTCCAGAAGGCATTTGTGACACTTCTCAAGTGTCATACAGCTTGTAAGTACGGTCTTACTTGTACATTTGGCGTGTTTGAATCATCTGATTGTGCACCATGGTGGCGCCTTCTTTTTTTATCTTTCACACCTGCTGGGGAAGAGCCCATGGATCCACTGACTTCCGCCATGGGTGAGGAATACATTTCCCTACAGAGGAGGCAAACATTGATCTGTGAGAGTCTAACGTCAACCTGTGAAAGAATGCAGAGGGACCAACGCAGGTTCCATAGGAGCCAACAGCGTTTACAACAGCGATCCATTGAGCTGCAAAGGGACATGGCAGCATCTGTAACTGCTATGGTACAAAACCATTCACAAATGCTGAGAGTCATTTCGGACATGCAAATCCAGAGTGACCACAGATGGAGGGAACAGAACCAACTGTTGGGTGTGTTGGTGGAGCATTTCACCCACCAGCAGGACATCGCCTCAAGCATCTCGTCTGTGACCAGCACTCCTACTGGATCCACACAACCCAGGAGAGGCAGGAGACCCACTCCAGGCCCCTCAGCCCCCTCATCTAAGAGGCCTAAAAGAAAATAAATCTTATTCTATGTCATCCTAAATCTTGTCCTCTGTTATTTACCATATAATTGTCATCCACATCCATGTGAGGTGTGTTTTAGTACAGTAATATTGTTAAAACATATAATAATACCTGTGTTGAAATGGGCAAAAAAGGTATTATTATAATGTTTCTGACATATTCCTGTTCGATAAACCACATCACATAGTTGTGTCTGAACGGTACATATAGTAATATTCACTTCTAAGATGTAAATCAAGGTTTCTCACATCCAATATAAATTTACACGTTGGTATATATAACTAATAATGTATTTAAAGAAGGTGTGAACATAAGGTATAAATATCCATTATCCTCATTCTTAATGATAGTGAACTAAACATGAATGAAACAAATGAGAAATATACAGTAATTAGGGTTGTTAAAGGGACATGAAAGCAAAATTGTTTCCTTCATGATTTGTAAAGAGCAGACAATTATAAACAACTTAATAATTTGCTTCTATTATTTATGTTGCTTCATTTTATTGATATTCTTTGCTGAAAAGCATATCTAGATATGCTTGATAGCTGCTGATTAGTAGCTGTATATAGATGCCTCCTGTGATTGTTTCACTGTGTGCATTGCTATGTCTTCATTAAAGTATATCTAAAGAATAACTGAAAATAGGTAATTGAAGTAAATTTTAAGGTTTTTTCAAATTATATTCTCTATCCTTAATCATGAAAGAATATGTTTGGGTATAGTGTCCCTTTAAGGGAAGGGGGTTGGGATGTAGTAGTTTCACTTACATGCAGTGGAAATCCAAAGTTTGAAATTCTGCAAGACATGATATATACACATGCAATGGTTGGTGAGGTACTGTCAAACATCATAATACATGTGAATGTTACGGTTTACTGTACTTATGAATAAGTAACTTACAGGTGAAGTATTCCCGGATGACATAATCCCTCACTTCATTCCCCCTCAGTGTCCCGCTGTCCACATCCTCAGGTACAGGAACCAGCTGCTGCTGCTGCTCTGGGTCAATGTCCCCCAACAAACGTGTGTCCACAGCAATGTTGTGTAGAATACAGCAAGCATTGACAATGGAACACACTTTGTTGGGGTTATACTGTAGTGCTCCGCCTGTAACATCCAGACACCTGAACCTGGTTTTTAATAGGCCAAAGCTCCTTTCAATGACATTCCTTGTTCTTATGTGTGCCTCCTGGTACCTGAGTTGTGGCTCTGTAATGGGGTGCACCAAGGGGGTTAATAGCCATGGTCTGCAGTCCTACCCTGCGTCACCTGTCATGTAACATATGTGTTTGGATTACTACAGGTACATCATGTGCTTTAAAGGGACACAACATGAATTTCATATAAAAGATAGATTTAATAAAAACATTAAATTTGTGCATTATAAGCAATCTACTTTTATGCCAGTATTAGTCTAGACCAAAAATCTATTTTAAAGGACCAGTCAACACAGTAGATTTTCATTATCCAAAAATGCTAGATAACAAGACAATGCAATAGCACTTAGTCTAATATCAAAGTTATTTTTTTATTACAATTTAAAGTGTTATGTATTTTGAAACTCCCCCTGTACCATGTGACATCCATCAGCCATTCACAAATGCATACACACTTATTCTTGCACATGGTCAGTAGGAGCTGGTGACTCAAAAATATAAAAGATACAAATACTGTGCACATTTTGTTAATGGAAGTAATTTGGAGAGTTTATTAAAATTAAAAGTCCCATCTGAATAATGGAAGTGCAATTTATACTAGACTGTCCATTTAATAAGAACCTGCAATTGTTAGCAGCTTTATAATTTACTTAGATTAGATCATTTTTTCCATTCTATAGATAACTTTTGATGACAAGCATATTAGATATGCTCAATAGCTGCTGATTGGTGGCTGCACATAGAAGCCTCATATGATTGGCTCATATATGTGAATTGCTATTTGTTTAAAATAAGATATCTAAAGAATAAATACAATGAGATATAGAAGTGAATTGTAATGCTGTTTAACATTGTATTCTCTATCTGAAACATGAGATTAAAATTTGTGTTTAGTGTCCCTTTAGTAGAAATATACAGACAGAATGAAGGTACTCACCAAGCAGCCATCCTCCCGAGAGTGTTCCATTTTCAAACATATTGAATAAGGAGGTCTGGCGCAGGATGTAGGAATCATGTGCACTCCCCGGGAAGCCTGCATACACATGTAAGAATTTCAGATTGGTATCGCAGACCATCTGGCAATTCAATGAGTGAAACCCTTTCCTGTTAATATAGAGGAGTGGCTCCTCATGTGGGGCCACGATACGCACATGTGTGCAATCAATTGCCCCCATGACATTGGGAATACCCCCAGTCGATAGAAGCCTTGTTTAAGACGGTTCCATTCCTGGGGGGTACGGGGGAAATGAATGTATCGTTTTGGTGCTCTTCCCCTCTGCTGATGCCTTCGTCTTATAGGCCCTGCTGGCCTATGGGCAGCTGCAGCAACAGCAGCATGGGGAGCACCAGGAACAGGGACAACAGCAGGAGGAGCAGGGAGGGCAGCAGCAGCAGCTGGAGCAGGGACAGCTACAGCACCATGACCAGGGACCTCAGCAGCAGGGATACCATCCAAAACAGGGGCTTGTAGGGGTTCCAGCACCCCTTGTGCCCCACGACACTGTCTCACTCTAAATGCAATATACTGCAAGGGAAACATGGTGGCTAATGAGGGTGTGCATTTGCAGGTGTTTTAAGGCTGCAGGTGAGAGGTTGTGCTGTTTGTGATTGGTTTGACACACTTGCAGGGGCAGGAATAATAAATGCTTTTAAGAGGTTAACTATTTGTGAACAAGCTGCTGCTATGTATATTGTTAAGCATGCATTTGTTAGGCCTTCAGAGAGTTACGTTGGTTTCTAAGTCAGTGCAAGGGTTCCTGCGCCTTCAGTTTGTGGCGAGCTGAGAATGGAGCAGATTTTGTGAAATCTGCGCGCGTAAGTCCTTACGCCGTATATTGGATAGCAAATTGCGCGTGTTTTGTATGTCAGTCTATGGGCCAAAAAACTACGGGCGACGCCAGAAATCTACGCGCGTAACTTCTAGCTTACGCCGTATATAGGATACCAAACCCGCGCAAATATTGGCGTCGCCAACTTTTGCGGGCGACGATTTTTATCGGATCGACCCCATGATGCGACTCATATTACTTTGCCACTGGTCTAATGTAGGGATTTCTTTATGCTTCCAGTTTCTTGCCACTAATGATTTTAAACCATTACTTGCTATATATAATAAGTTCCTCTTATATCCAGGGATCCTTCCACTTACTATGTTAAATAGCCAAATCATTGGGTCTACAGGTATGTCCATCTCTAGCATGTTCGAGGTTTCTTTAGCTATTCTCTCCCACATCTTTTGAAGGGGGGAACAGGTCCACCAAATGTGTGCCATGCTACCCGTTGATACCCCACGTCTCCAACAACTATCCGCGCAGGTTGGAAATATCTTGTGTATTCTGGCGGGCGTGAGGTACCACCTTTGAATAATTTTGAGATTCAATTCTGTCAATCTACTAGATGTTGAGGTTTTCGTTATGGAGGCAAACATGTGTGTCCTGTCCTTATGTGAAAACTATAAGTTAAGTTCTCTTTCCCAACTCTCTATGTAGTGTGGTGTATTTGGTGACGCTTGCAGAATAGAGTATGTAAGCGAGAGTTCTCCTGCCTGGGGAGGATGATTTACACAAAGATTCAAAAGGAGTTAGGGAGCGCAGGAGATTGTTCCTATCGCTATGTTTATAAATAAATGAGTGACATTGTCGTAGTAGATACCAGTCCCTAAATATGGTAAGCCCATCCTCTATTAGCTCGTTTGATAGCTTCAACGTCTGTTCATTCCCCAGATGAAACATCATTACAGCTCTTTGGTTATTTATGTGGTTGGGGTCTCTCGTGAGTTTGGCTCCTGACCTAAAATCAGAATTATCCGAGAGGGGAGTCAGTGGGGAAAATCTGGAGGAAACATGCGGGTATTCTATGTGTCAGATGTTTTTAATAAGTTTTGATTACAGGCTAATCAGGTCCCTTTAAATATGGAGCCTGAGCAGTATCACATATCCTATGATTAAGTGCCTGGTGTGGCACGAAACTAGTCAGGAGTTTCCTGATATGTATCTGTATTTTAAAAGTCAATAAAGTTTCTACTTTTTTTCAGCCTTCTATCTGGTGCCTTTTGTAGTGCGGCTGCATCTTTTTTTCTTTTGATGCGTTTTGGCTGATTTGTTGTTTGGCCACCGCAGCGTGCACCCCCTCCAGCATTAGCCCAGTGGTTTGTTCCACTTCCTCATTCCATTTGCAAGGAGCATTCAGGGAGCTGCAGCGACAAGGCCTGTTTGTTTTTCTTCAAGCGGTGGTGCCTTCAGTTTAGGTCCGCCTGTCTTGTTCTCACTCCCTATTCATTCTGTGTCCTCTAACTTGGGTATTGGTTCCCATTAGTAATTAGAATGTTTCGTGGGCTCTCCATGCCATAGGAAAGAAAACAGAATTTATGCTTACCAGATAAATGTATTTATTTCCGGGCATGGAGAGTCCACGACCCACCCTTATTCAGATTGTTGGCAGTTTTTTTGTCTAATCCTCGGGCACCTCTATATCCTTGTGTTATCTTCTTTTTTCGTTTCCCTTCGGCCGAATGACTGGGGTTATGGGTAAGGGAAGTGATTCTTAACAGCTCTGTTGGGGTGCTCTTTGCCTCCTCCTGCTGGCCAGGAGTGAATATCCCACTAGTAATTAGAATGTTTTGTGGACTCTCCATGCCCGGAAGCTGCAATGTAGATCTATGCAATGCGGTACGATGGGCTTTGTACCGCATGATGTAGATCTACGTCATATTGGCTTAAGGGGTTAAAGTCTAAGATCCTTCAGAATGCCTGGATAGCTTTGAGGTGCTAAGCGTGATATGCCAATTATAGAAGCTCTAATTTGCATCCCATCTCCTTAAGGTGACCTGCTAGTGTAGAGCAAATGACATCAAGAACCAACACTGTTATTGGATAAGAGGTGTAAACGTCCCCTCATGAAAAAATATCGTTTTGCCATCAGCAGCCGGAGAGGGTTATTTTGGTTTGACAATCAACAAAATAAAGGTACTTTTTATCGTATTATCACTTAAACATCATGAATCCATGTCATAGATACAGCCTAGTGTTTCCAAAATGCTAACGTTTACTATCACTTTAAGCTGCCAAAAGTTTGTATTCAAATATAATTTTATTTATAGGCAAAAGTGCACTGTAATGTGGGAAAAAATATTTGTTACTATTAAAATGATGGCACACAGTTTTAGAACCACTGTCCTATAGGTAAACTAATTTGAAATGTCCTACAAATGAGACAAATGGCGTCATAACACCAAGGAGCTGTAGTTAGTCTAAACGTAAGAGAGAAAAAGTTACCCCATGCCAAATATAGAACATAAAATTGCCCCACAAACATCAATTCTATTAAAAATTTGAATGTGTTATGGTTACAAAGGGTCATATAACAAAGTTAAATTAAAAATGTATTTAAAAGTCTCACCAAAATGAATGTGCAAATTTGCCCAATGTAAAACGCAAATGTAATGGATTACTTGAAACGGCAAAAAATACTTCCTATATAATGTTCTTTGAATAACACATATTTGTTATTAGAACACATTAACACCTTGTGTGCTGCAATTGTTCTTCAATGGTCAACCTCTACCAACCACTTTCCTTATTTGGAGGAGTCAAACCGGTGTTGTGTTTACAGATGACAGGGTTTGCCACTGGCATTACAATAACAAAATGTCACTTCTTCTTCTTTAGCAGAAATATGAAAAGAACAAACTGCAAATTAGGGACAAAGGCTTGTGAATCCTGCACACAATTTTCAGACAGAAAAAAGGGGGAAATAAACCATGAAAGTATATTTCAAAGTTATTTTACCATGCATGATTTAGTATACTGCCCCTTTAAATGTATATAAAGAATGTTGCCAGACAACCTAAACAGGGTGTAACTCAGCCTTTACACACTATGCTACCATGTGACTAAGAGTACTATGGATATACTGGTTTTAAAAATGCTTTGCTGCTTGTGCCAGCTAATAAATGTTATCCAATAACTAACCAAAAACACAAGTATATCAGCTATGGGCGTACTACATTAGATTTTTATGTTTACCTTCCATTTTAATTGTAATAATTCACTTACCTGTATAACATATGATGTTTCTTTAGCATTTATTTATTTGTATTTTGTTTTATTTTTCATTTTACAAGACCAATTAACATTCTTCAGAAGAATTCGATTACACAAGCAATATGGACATATTTTATATCAAGTCTCGTAGATTGTTATAATCCTGTAAAAAATTATAGTAATCAGGCAAAGATTCATATTTAAAAAGGAGGTTAATAATCTGTCTCTGAACATCTGCTAAGGTATCTGCCTGTTCTTGTAATAATTGTGTCAGCTGCCATCTTAATGTTCACACTGAGCTTCAGGTACTGAAGATAGCTCCAATACATTTTAATCTGTGCAGAAGATCTGGCAATATTGTATTTCTAATGATGGAGAGGATTGAATAAAAGCAGCCTAACCCAGACTATAGGGTTTTTGTTTGTGTTGTGGCTTCCCTGCCCTCAGTAATTTGGGGCCTTCTTCTGTATCAGAGCCCCTCACAACGCCATATGTGCACAGTCTCTATTAGAAGTATGATACTGGCTGCTGTAACTGGAGAATCACACTAGAAGACTTTTGTTTGCTGTTTTGATGATCTTTGGTGAATAGATCCTTATGGCTTTGTAGGAAATTTTACACCAATATCACTTTCAATTCAAAGCATAATTAAGTTAGCTGGGTGAAAATTCTCACCCTAAAATCCATAATAGCCTTGTGCTCAAAGGAGCAGCAATATGGCACTTCCAGTACATTCCATTTAACTGGCATTGCTGATGTTCTCACTGATTCCCTGCATTTTGCTGGTCCAGAGAAGGTGGTGTGTGAGGGGAAAGGAGGAGGTGGAGGTGGAGGTTGAGAATACAAATGGTAGGGTGGATCCTTGTGAGGCTCAGTTAGAGAAGATGCAGCTTCATGGAGTTGCAGAAATCAGCTTTTCCTCCTCAATATGTTCTCACCTCATCACATATGTTATGAACAGCCGGCGTTGGATTGCAGGCCTTCAGGGTACATCTGGTTTGCACTTGCAGATTAAATCTTTGTTGAGTGGTGGGCACCTCGTGAAGATGAACCCCAGTCAAGTGCTAAGCAAATGAAGACCGTAGTGAGTTAGAACTATCTTCAGCAGTTAGTTGATTGGAATTGCTGTTCATCAATTGAATGTGTTTAGCTGAGGCCTCAAATATTCTGTCTTTAAAGGGACATGAAACACATTTTTGTTTCATGATTCAGATAGAGCATACAATTTAAACAACTTTCCAATTCACTTCTATTATCAAAATTGCTTAATTTTCCTGGTAAATTTATTGAAGGAGCAGCAATGCACTACTGGGAGCTAGCTAAGCACATCCAGTGAACCAATGATAAGAATATATATATACCGCCACCAATCAGCAGCTAGCTCCCAGCTCCTAAGCCTACCTAGGTATTCTTTTTAACAAAGGATACCAAGTGAACTAAGCAAATTAGATTAAACAAAAGAAAATTGGAAAGTTGTTTAAAAGTATGTGCTCTATTTGAATCACAAAATAATTTTTTTGAGTTTCAGTCCCTTTAACTTAAAAAAGTATTTTTTCACAAAAACTGTCAGGACTAATCTGTTATTATGATATTCTGGATGATTGATGTGCTATTTTGTACAGTCTTATATCTATTTGAAAATATTGATTATACCATACATCAGCTAAGTTGGAACTCTGCATGTTCACTATCAGCTAGATTATGAGTTTTGAGCGCTATAGGGATTTTAACGACCACCACAAAAGCGGCGTTATTTCACCTCCCTATAGTGCTGGTATTACAGGTTTTGAAAAAGCAGGCTTGTGCAGGCGATATGGTGGCGTTGAGCTCCATACCGCACCGAAAACAAGCGCTGCTTTGACGTGCTCGTGCACGATTTCCCCATAGACATCAATGGGGAGAGCCGGCCAAAAAAAAGTCTAACACCTGCGATCGCGTAAACAAAAGCTCCGTAACGCAGCCCCATTGATGTCTATGGGGAAAAAGAAAATAATGTTTAAACCTAACACCCTAACATAAACCCCAAGTCTAAACACCCCTAATCTGCTGCCCCTGACTTCGCCGCCACCTACATAAAATTATTAACCCCTAGGCCTCTATTTACCAAAGTCTGGCAGACCTGATCCGACAGTGCGGATCAGGTCCGCCAGACCTCGCTGAATACGGAGAGCAATATGCTCTCCGTATTCAGCATTGCACCAGCAGCTCACAAGAGCTGCTGGTGCAACGCCGCCCCCTGCAGAATCGCGGCCAATCGGCCCCCAGCAGGGGGGTGTCAATCAACCCGATCGTACTCGATCGGGTTGAATTGGTTATGGAGCAGTGGTCTTTAGATCGCTGCTTCATAACTGGTGTTTCTGGCGAGCCTGCAGGCTCACCAGAAACACAGGGCCTCAAGCTCTATCCGGAGCTTGATAGATATGCCCCCTAATCTGCCACCCCCAACATCACCGCCACCTACTTACAGTTATTAACCCCTAATCTGCCGCCCCCAACATCGCTGCCACCTACATAAAACTATTAACCCCTAATCTGCCGCTCCCGATGTTGCCGCCACTATACTAAAGTTATTAACCCCTAAACCACTGGCCTCCCAAATAAATACTTACCTGTGAAATAAAACCTAAGCTAGCTACAATATAACTAATAGTTATATTGTAGCTAGCTTAGGTTTTATTTTTATTTCAGAGGTAAGTTTGTATTTATTTTAACTAGGTAGACTAGTTAGTAAATAGTTATTAACTATTTACTAACTAACTAGTTAAAATAAATACACATTTACCTGTGAAATAAAACCTAACCTACCTTACACTAAAACCTAACATTACAAAAAAAAATAAACACTAAAATTACTAAAAATAAAAATAACTAAATTACATAAAAAACAAACACTAAATTACAAAAAATAAGAAACAAATTATCAAAAATAAAAAATAAAATAATCTAGTAGCCCTATCAATATAAAAAGCCCCCCCCAAATAATAAAAACCTAGCCTACAATAAACTACCAATGGCCTTTAAAAGGGCCTTTGTGGGGCATTGCCCCAAAGAAATCAGCTCTTTTACCTGTAAAAAAAATACAAACACCACCCCAACAGTAAAACCCACCACCCCCACAACCAACCCCCCCCCCCAAATAAAATAACTATCTAAAAAAAAGCTCCCCATTGCCCTGAAAACTAAAGGGCATTTGTATAGGCATTGCCCTTAAAAGGGCATTTAGCTCTTTTACATGTCCAGACCCTAATCTAAAAATAAAACCCACCCAAAAATCCCTTAAATAAACCTAACACTAACCCCTGACGGTCCACTTACAGTTATTGAAGTCCCGCTTGAAGGATCCATCCAGCCGGCAAGAAGTCTTGATCCAGGCGGCCTCTTCGATCTTCATCCAGCCGGCAAAGTCCTCATCCATGCGGCAAGAAGGCTTCATCCAGACGGCATCTTTTATCTTCATCCATCCAGTGTGGAGCGGGTCCATCCTGAACACATCCGGCACGGAGCTCCTCTTCATAAGGTCTCCACCGTAAACTGGAACTTCAATGCAAGTGAGGTCATCCAAGATGGCGTCACTTGCATTCCTATTGGCTGAAAGATTTCAATCAGCCAATAGGAATGCAAGGGACGCCATCTTGGATGACGTCACTTGCATTGAAGTTCCAGTTTACGGAAAATTTATGCAGCTTGCCGGTTAGGACCCTAGGTGCAGGCTGGTTCTGTCGGGCTCATTTGGTCTTGCGCCTTTTCGGACACGTGGCGCTGTTCTGCTCGGCTGGTTCGGTAGAAGCGCAGAGTGCTCAGGTTATCATTCCAGAGAACCTGTGGGTCCGTGAGGGGGGAAGGATTGTTTCAGTCCTTATAGCCTTCAGTCATAGATGGCCGGGCAGGGAAGTTTTTCCGCTGCGTCACTCTATCTGACATCTGATTTCATCAGAACCTAGAGTTTTCCTCCCCCATGTGGTGGAGGGTTGGAGGGCTTAATGCCCCTTACCACAGTTTAGCGGTTTGGCCTTCATTTTTAGGCCCCTGGATTTCTCCTTCTGGTCTTGATCCAACAGCTTGTACAGGATAGCTGTCTAGCATGTGGAAGGTTTGCAGTTTAAAACCAGTTGCAGCTCTTGGCACATTGCAGGTGTCCGCGTAAGCTGTTTATAGTGTATCTAGATGCAGCTCTTACTCTTTGATACGTACTGTCTGTCTGAGTTATAAGAGACCTTTGGGTCTTCTTCCATTGTCTCCAGGTGAGTTGGATCTCCTTTTAGGGATCTGTGTTCCCGGGTGATGGTTGTTCCCTTTGGGGACTTTGTTTAGCTCAGGGTTTCCGGAGCTGGGTGGGCTTAGTGCCTTTCATTTCTCTTCCTTGTGTCCTCTGCTTGTGCGGAGGTGATAGGGAGACTAGTCCTTCTAGTAGGATTTTTTGGACCTTGAGGTATCCCTTGGTTGTCCTGAGGCTTTGAGAAGTATCTCCATATGACTTCTAGCCTTGCTCTTTGGAGCGTTAGACTTTAGCTAGGGGTGGTTCATTCCTTTGGTCGAGGCTTTCGAGTTCTTCTCACTATCTGGATTTTCTGCATATGCATCTATATCCCTTGTGTCTGGCTTTTTGGCCAGTTGGGGTGTTTAGTTCTAGGGTAAGGTTTGCCTGAACTATTAGGTGCCCGGACCTGTTTTTCTCCCTGAAACTTCCTGTTTCTGAAGCTTCGCTTGGCTTTTTTCCTGACCCAGTCTTGGGTAGTTTTGGAATCTTGGATCTCAGGGCTGGTCGGGGTGTTCCACGGTAGTGGGAACTTGGGCTATGTCCTTGCTCCATCTACCTGACCTGGTCATGGTTGGCCAGGTTTTCTGAGTATTTTTTGCTCTTTGCCACAGAGTAACCCATTTTCTAGGACTTTTGTGTTAGGGATTTATCTTCCCATTAGCCAGTGGCTTCGGGCCTGGAGGACAGTTGTTGCCCTTCCGGCCTCATCCCTTTTCTTTCGGCGATATTCTCCTCCCTATGGAGATGGAGTACTTTCTTTGGGCTCCTCCTGGTCGGGAGGTAGAAAGGTGGGATTAGTTCTCCCTGGGGACTTGCTCGCTCCAAGTCAGACTTGCTGGGCCTTTGTTTTGATAGATCCTTAGGTCTATGGCCTTGTCTGTTTTCAGAGTCGGGTTGTACTTGCACTCTGTGGGGATGGCTGTTCTATCTTTACGCTCGTTCCTGTACCAGTTTCGAGATTCTTTTGTTCCCCTGTCTTGGATCCCTGAGGCTGGGTTGGTCCAGCTGGGTGTGGGTCTGCAGGTCAGGATGACTGAGCGGTCTAAGGCGCTGCGTTCGGATCTCAGTCTCCTTTGGATGGTTGAGCTTGTTGAGTCTATCCTGTTAGCTCAGTCTGCTAGGATATAGATTTCCGTTCACCTTGCTCCATTGATTTCAGAAGTGAGTTTACTCTTCCTTCAGGTTCTGAGGGTATTCTCTCCTTCTCGGGGGGGCCTCAATCGAGGCTTTGTGTTCCCCTTTTTAGGGACCTGTGGATAGGTCCGGCGGCTTAGTTTGCCTGGAGCGTGCCCTCTTTCTGGAGGTTGCCTTTGCGGTCTGTTTCTTGCTTGACTGCCTCTTCTGCCTCGCAAGCACCCTCTGTGTCGTCCTGTTATGGACTCTGTGTTTTCATACTTGGGGTTTTTTCGCCTGGGTCTATTACACACTTTTCATGGTCGAATACTTTGGTATTCTATGTTCAGAGGCTGGGAGGACTGAGAGACAGTTTAAACTCACACTGTAAAGGAAAAGCTATGACATGACATAGCTTTTCCTTTACAGTGTGAGTTTAAACTGTCTCTCAGGCTGACTATCTCCAGTTCCCAAATGCAGGCTCTCTCATGGATTTCTACTTAGAATTAAACTACATGTCTTGGACCGACCACAGGAGCAAGTCAAGTGTGCCCCCTCGCTCCCATAGTTCAGTGGGGCACTAGATCTACTGCTGAAACACCTAGCAAGTATGACATCATTCAAAGGAATTCACATGCTGTTTATACCTGGATACAGTCTGCTGGGCGACTGAGAGATTCCAGACGGTTTTGATTGCACCTGGAGGAATAGGAATTCTGGTTGCTGCCTGCTGGTTTCAATCTGAGTATCTCCCCTGTGGGCATACAGTGAGCTGGACCACTGCTAATTGATTCAGCCTGCGTCATTTGCACCTTTGGGTGCTCTATCTTTGTGAGTATTATTTTACCTCACATTGTTTTATTATTGTGCAGACGTTACTACGCCATATTAGCGCCTCTGTGTTTCCTTCTTCCTGTCTTGGGAAGTTAGCTGTTAGAGGGTTAAATACTGTAGAGGTAAATTGCGGTGTGGGCAATGGGGGTTTAGGGGTTAAGTAGTGTAGGGGTTATTGTAGTGTAGGTAATGGCGGTTTAGGGATTAAGTAGTATTATTGCGGTTTGCAGTTGTAACAATTTAGGGATTAATAGGTTAAGGGGATTATTGTGGTAGGGGTTGTGGCGTTTTAGGGGTTAATAGTGTAGGGGTTAATAGCAATAGGGTTATGGTGGATTAGTGGTTAATAGTGTAGCGGGGTAGTTTGCAACAGAGGGTGTGGTAGATTAGGGGTTAATAGTGTAGCAGGGTTAAAAGAGTAGGGGTTATTAGAGTAAGGGGATTTATGGCAATGGGGGTTAGCATGTGTAGCATGAGTATAGGAGTCAGTTTTGTTTTTTTACTTTGCTGCTCCATTGAAGTCAATAAGGTTATTGTGATATTGCTAACGCAATATTCAGTGGTTAACTTTTTGCGTGCATCTGGCTTTGTGGGAGCTCAGATTTTGTACTTTCAACTTGTAATACCAGCTCTACCCGATGAGTATGCAAAAAGTTAACCTTTAACGAAGTTAACACACAAGCATTAGGACAAAATAACGCCCACTTGTAATCTTGCCCATAGTATACACTTTTATATCCTATTTGTGTCTAGTAGACACAAAGCTAAGACCCTTTCAGGCTATTTGAAATCTCTATGTGAGCATGTTTTATGTGAACTGGTTGCTTTTCTATTGAGTTTTACATGTTTATAGTACACAATGTAATACATTATTGAATTAAAGGGCCATAATACCCAAATGTTTAAACACTTGAAAGTGATGCAGCATAGCTGTAAAAAGCTGTCTAGAAAATATCACCTGAACATCTCTATGTAAAAAAGAAAGATATTTTACCTCAAAAGTTACTCAGTAGCCACCTCCCATTGTAAAGGATTTCTAAGCAGCATTTTAGTGTGTCTGTCCTAGGACAGCAGAAGGGATGAGCATTGTGAACTCTCATATTATTTCACCAATCAGGTAAAGGAAGTTTACTATGAAATCTCATGAGAGTTAAGTCAAATCTCATGAGATCACAGTAAAAGAGTTCATGACCTCAGCACTGCTTATGCTGATTGGCTGCTGTTCATTTCTTCATTTTTGTTTATGTTTTTACCTGCAGCTGGGAGCAGCTGAGTATAACTTTTTACACAGAACTTACTCTGCTGAGCTGAGGAGATTGTGAGGTAAAATATCTTCCTTTTTTACATAGGGGTGCTCAGGTGATATTTTCCTGTCAGCTTTTTACAGTTATAATGCATCAATTTCAAATGATTTAGCATACGAGTATTATGTCCCTTTAAGCAGTATGTCAGGTTCAGTGTGGCAAAATGATTTGTCTTACTACACAAATTGTGCTTAGTGCTACAATATTTCCTTCCTGTTACATTTATATGTTTTGTGGTCCAAGGATGATCACATAGTTCTACGTAAAGAAGTTAAACACATAGTTAAAGTGCTTCTCAAGAACCACAGAGCACTGCTGGTCCCGAGTGGAAACTGCCACTGACCCATTTAGCAGCACTAGTTGCACAACCTAACTGTGCAACCGGCACTGCTAATGGGTTATGCCTGTAGACATAAACGATTGCCTTTTTCCAATCTATCAAATTTTGTGCCACATTACGAGTGGCATGCTAACAGTTATGCACGAGCGATAAGGGGTGTATCTCAGCTGTTTGCATGCGTTGGGTGTATTGCTTGCAGTATAAGTTAAAAGTAAACGCAATCACTTAATCGAAATTGAAGTTAACACTGCATAACAAAAAATGTGTCAGAAAACACATCAAAAGTACATTAAAAAGTACAGTTACACTCATAATAACACCATCTAAAAAATTATTTAAAAATATATTGCGCAAAAAAGTTATAAGAAATCAAAGATATGAGATCTCGGGTTTTTTAGAAAAAAAAAAGGCAGACAAAGGTCTTTAACAGAAATACATCCATATACAAGTCTAAATATGTAAATGTATTTATGTGTGTATATATATATATTTGTATCAATATATATTGTACCAAAATACTATCAGATATATGTAGAAATATGTAATTATTAATAAATAAATGAATAAATTGAACATTTTCTTCTATGAGAACACAGCATTTACTTAATTATCTTGATATCTTTTATTGAAGGAGCAGAAGTGCTCTACTGGTAGGTATCTGAAAACATCTGGTGAGCCAATGACAAGAGGCATATATGTGCAGCCACCAATCAGCAGCTAGCATCCATTAGAGACATTGAGGAGATACAAGATACTAATAAACTTTCAGTAGCAGGATTACAGGAGATTTACAAGGACTTTCAGTAAGTGTCTTGATGTTATATTGGCTCTTGATGCTGTTTGTGTCATGCTTCCAACATGGAGTGTACATAAGCAACGCACATTAGGTTAATTTCATGATTATCTGGGCTTTGCCAGCATCTACATTGCTTTCTCAGAAGCAGAATGCAGTGAAAACTAAAGTTAGACTGTAATCAAAGGACAAAAGTAAAAAACATTCACCTAGAATAGATTACGAGTTTTGCATTAGGCTTAAAAAGCAACGTTAGCCGGTCCTAACGCTGCTTTTTAACGCCCGCTGCTATTACGAGTCTTGAAGTTACAGGCTCCCCGCTCACTTTTCTCCAACATTGGTGTGTCCGGTCCACGGCGTCATCCATAACTTGTGGGAATATTCTCTTCCCCAACAGGAAATGGCAAAGAGCACAGCAAAAGCTGTCCATATAGTCCCTCCCAGGCTCCGCCCACCCCAGTCATTCTCCTTGCCGCTGAACAAGCAGCATCTCCACGGAGATGGTGAAGAGTATGTGGTGTTTAGTAGTAGTTTTTTATTCTACTATCAAGAGTTTGTTATTTTAAAATAGTGCTGGTATGTACTATTTACTCTGAAACAGAAAAGGATGAAGAGTTCTGTTTGTGAGAGGAGTATGATTTTAGCAGCAGTAACTAAAATCGGTTTCTGTTCCTACATAGGACTGTTGAGATGAGATAACTTCAGTTGGAGGGAACAGTTGGCAGACTTTTCTGCTTAAGGTATGACTAGCCATATTTCTAACAAGACTGTGTAATGCTGGAAGGCTGTCATTTCCCCTCATGGGGACCGGTAAGCCATTTTCTTAGTCTCAAACAGAATAAAGGGCTTAATATGGGCTATAAAACTGGTAGACACTTTTATGGGCTAAATCGATTGCTTTATTTAGGTATTTTATACAGTTTAAAGTTGAATTTCACACTTTTATAACTTTGAGGAACGTTTTTTTACGTTAGGCACTTGTTTAGATACCTTCCCAGTCAGGAAGGGCCTTCTCTGTAGTAGGCAGAGCCTCACTTTCGCGCCATTACTGCGCAGTTACTTTTGAGAGCAGGACATGCAGCTGCATGTGTGTGGGTCTGGAAGTAGTTGAAAAGGTTCCTAGAAGGCTTCATTTGGTATCGTATACCCCCCTGGGTTTGGTAAAGTCGCAGCAAAGGCTGTAGCTGGGACTGTAGAGGGGTTAAAACTCATTTTAAGGGTTAAAGGTCTGAAATTTGGGATGCAATGCTTTGAATGCTTTAAGACACTGTGGTGAAAATTTGGTTAAAATTGAACAATTCCTTCATAGTTTTTCACATATTCAGTAAAAAAGTGTGCCCTGTTTAAAATTTAAAGAGACAGTAACGGTTTTGTTTTAAAACGGTTTTTGTACTTTATTGACAAGTTTAAGCCTGTTTAACATGTCTGTGCCTTCAGATAAACTATGTTCTGTATGTATGGAAGCCAATGTGTCTCCCCATTCAAAATTGTGTGATAATTGTGCCATAGCGTCCAAACAAAGTAAGGACAGTACTGCCACAGATAGTAAAGTTGCCCAAGATGATTCCTCAGATGAAGGAAGTAGAGATAGTTCTACATCTTCTCCTTCTGTGTCTATACCAGTTATGCCCTCGCAGGCGACCCCTAGTACTTCTAGTGCGCCAATGCTTGTTACTATGCAACAATTGACGGCAGTAATGGATAACTCCATAGCAAATATTTTATCCAAAATGCCTGCATTTCAGAGAAAGCACGATTGCTCTGTTTTAAACACTGTAGAGCAGGAGGGCGCTGATGATAATTGCTCTGTCATACCATCACACCAATCTGATTCAGGTAAAATTTCTCAACAGGCAGAACCTGATGTTGTGACATTTAAATTTAAATTAGAGCATCTCCGCGCACTGCTTAAGGAGGTGCTATCTACTCTGGATGATTGTGACAACCTGGTCATTCCAGAAAAATTGTGCAAGATGGACAAGTTCCTAGAGGTTCCGGTGCACCCCGACGCTTTTCCTATACCCAAGCGGGTGGCGGACATAGTGAATAAGGAGTGGGAGAAGCCCGGCATACCTTTTGTCCCCCCTCCTATATTTAAAAAATTATTTCCTATGGTCGACCCCAGAAAGGACTTATGGCAGACAGTCCCTAAGGTCGAGGGGGCAGTTTCTACACTAGCCAAGCGCACTACTATTTCTATCGAGGATAATTGTGCTTTCAAAGATCCTATGGATAAAAAATTGGAGGGTTTGCTTAAAAAGATTTTTGTACAGCAAGGTTACCTCCTGCAACCTATTTTGTGCATTATTCCCGTCACTACAGCAGCGTGGTTCTAGTTCGAGGAACTAGAAAAGTCGCTCAGTAGAGAGACTCCGTATGAGGAGGTTATGGACAGAATTCACGCACTTAAGTTAGCTAATTCCTTTATTTTAGATGCCGCTTTGCAGTTAGCTAGATTAGCGGCGAAAAATTCAGGGTTTGCAATTGTGGCGCGCAGAGCGCTCTGGCTAAAGTCTTGGTCAGCGGATGTATCTTCCAAGACAAAATTGCTTAATATCCCTTTCAAGGGTAAAACCCTTTTTGGGCCAGAATTGAAAGAGATTATCTTGGACATCACTGGGGGTAAGGGCCACGCCCTCCCACAAGATAGGCCTTTCAAGGCCAAGAATAAGTCTAATTTTCGTTCCTTTCGCAATTTCAGGAACGGACCGGCCTCCAACTCTGCAGCCTCTAGACAAGAGGGTAATGCTTCGCAAACCAAACCAGCTTGGAAACCGATGCAAGGCTGGAACAAGGGTAAGCAGGCCAAGAAGCCTGCTGCTGCTACCAAAACAGCATGAAGGAGTAGCCCCCGATCCGGGACCGGATCTAGTAGGGGGCAGACTCTCTCTCTTCGCTCAGGCTTGGGCAAGAGATG
The DNA here is from genome assembly GCF_027579735.1 of Bombina bombina. NCBI lineage: Eukaryota > Metazoa > Chordata > Amphibia > Anura > Bombinatoridae > Bombina > Bombina bombina. The sequence continues at coordinate 433,136,890 of NC_069500.1, read as the reverse complement.
TTCAGGATCCCTGGGCACTAGAAATAGTTTCTCAGGGTTATCTTCTGGAATTCAAGGAACTACCCCCAAGGGGAAGGTTCCACATGTCTCACTTATCTTCAAACCAAATAAAGAGACAGGCATTCTTACATTGTGTAGAAGACCTGTTAAAAATGGGAGTGATACACCCAGTTCCAACTGTGGAACAAGGATTGGGGTTTTACTCAAATCTGTTTGTAGTTCCCAAAAAAGAGGGAAGTTTCAGACCAATTCTGGATTTAAAGATTCTAAACAAATTTCTCAGAGTGCCATCGTTCAAATGGAAACTATTCGAACGATTTTACCTACAATCCAGGAGGGTCAATTTATGACTACCGTGGATCTAAAGGATGCGTATCTACATATTCCTATCCACAAAGATCATCATCAGTTCCTAAGGTTCGCCTTTCTGGACAAACATTACCAGTTTGTGGCTCTCCCATTCGGGCTAGCCACTGCTCCAAGGATTTTCACAAAGGTACTCGGGTCCCTTCTAGCGGTTCTAAGACCAAGGGGCATTGCAGTGGCACCTTACTTGGACGACATTCTGATACAAGCGTCGTCTCTTTCAAAGGCAAAGGCTCACACAGACATCGTTCTGGCCTTTCTCAGATCTCACGGGTGGAAGGTGAACAAAGAAAAAAGTTCCCTGTCTCTGTCGACAAGAGTTCCTTTCTTGGGGACAATAATAGATTCTTTAGAAATGAAGATTTTCCTGACAGATGTCAGAAAGTCAAAACTTCTAAACGCTTGTCAAGTTCTTCACTCTGTTCCACGTCCTTCCATAGCTCAGTGCATGGAAGTAGTAGGGTTGATGGTTGCAGCAATGGACATAGTTCCTTTTGCGCGAATTCTTCTAAGACCATTACAACTGTGCATGCTCAAACAGTGGAATGGGGACAATACAGACTTGTCTCCAGTGATTCAAGTAGATCAGAAGACCAGAGACTCACTCCGTTGGTGGCTGACCCAGGATCACCTGTCCCAGGGAATGAGCTTCCGCAGACCAGAGTGGGTCATCGTCACGACCGACGCCAGTCTAGTGGGCTGGGGCGCGGTCTGGGACTCCCTGAAAGCTCAGGGTCTATGGTCTCGGGAAGAGTCTCTTCTCCCGATAAACATTCTGGAACTGAGAGCGATATTCAGTACTCTCAGGGCTTGGCCTCAACTAGCAAAGACCAGATTCATAAGATTCCAATCAGACAACATGACGACTGTTGCTTACATCAATCATCAGGGGGGAACAAGGAGTTCCCTGGCGATGAGAGAAGTGACCAAAATCATAAAATGGGCGGAGGATCACTCCTGCCACCTATCTGCGATCCACATCCCAGGAGTGGAAAACTGGGAGGCGGATTATCTGAGTCGTCAGACTTTCCATCCGGGGGAGTGGGAACTCCACCCGGAGATATTTGCCCAGTTGACCCAATTATGGGGCATTCCAGACATGGATCTGATGGCGTCTTGTCAGAACTTCAAGGTTCCTTGCTACGGGTCCAGATCCAGGGATCCCAAGGCGACTCTAGTGGATGCATTAGTGGCGCCTTGGGCCTTCAGCCTAGCTTATGCGTTTCCACCGTTTCCTCTCATTCCCAGGCTGGTAGCCAGGATCAAACAGGAGAGGGCCTCAGTGATTTTGATAGCTCCTGCGTGGACACGCAGGACTTGGTATGCAGACCTGGTGAATATGTCATCGGCTCCAACATGGAAGCTACCTTTGAGACAGGATCTTCTAGTACAAGGTCCATTCGAACATCCAAATCTAGTTTCTCTCCAGCTGACGGCTTGGAAATTGAACGCTTGATTTTATCTAAGCGTGGGTTTTCGGATTCTGTGATAGATACTCTGGTACAAGCCAGAAAACCTGTAACTAGAAAAATTTACCATAAAATATGGAAAAGATATATCTGTTGGTGTGAATCCAAGGGATTCTCATGGAGTAAGATTAAAATTCCTAGGATCCTTTCCTTTCTCCAAGAAGGCTTGGATAAGGGATTATCAGCGAGTTCTCTAAAAGGACAGATTTCTGCTTTATCTGTCTTGTTACACAAACGTCTGGCAGCTGTGCCAGATGTTCAAGCTTTTGTTCAGGCTTTGGTCAGGATCAAGCCTGTTTACAGACCTTTCACTCCTCCCTGGAGTCTGAATTTAGTTCTTTCAGTTCTTCAAGGGGTTCCGTTTGAACCTCTACATTCCATAGATATCAAGATTTTATCTTGGAAAGTTATCTGCTTTGCAGTGTAATCCGCCCTATCTGGTGTTCCATTCAGATAAGGTTGTTTTGCGTACTAAACCTGGTTTCCTTCCAAAGGTTGTTTCCAACAAGAATATTAACCAGGAAATAGTTGTGCCTTCTTTGTGTCCGAATCCAGTTTCAAAGAAGGAACGTTTGTTACACAATTTAGATGTAGTTCGTGCTTTAAAGTTCTATTTAGAAGCAACAAAGGATTTCAGACAAACGTCTTCTCTGTTTGTCGTTTATTCTGGCAAGAGGAGAGGTCAAAAAGCTACTGCTACCTCTCTTTCCTTTTGGCTGAAAAGCATCATCCGATTGGCTTACGAGACTGCCGGACGGCAGCCTCCTGAACGCATCACAGCTCACTCTACTAGGGCTGTGGCTTCCACATGGGCCTTCAAGAACGAGGCTTCTGTTGATCAGATATGTAAGGCAGCGACTTGGTCTTCCCTGCACACTTTTGCCAAATTCTACAAATTTGATACTTTTGCTTCTTTGGAGGCTATTTTTGGGAGAAAGGTTTTGCAAGCCGTGGTGCCTTCTGTTTAGGTAACCTGATTGGCTCCCTCCCTTCACCCGTGTCCTAAAGCTTTGGTATTGGTTCCCACAAGTTATGGATGACGCGTGGACCGGACACACCAATGTTGGAGAAAACAGAATTTATGCTTACCTGATAAATTACTTTCTCCAACGGTGTGTCCGGTCCACGGCCCGCCCTGGTTTTTTAATCAGGTTTGAAAAATTTCTTTCTTTAACTACAGTCACCACGGCACCCTATGGTTTCTCCTGTTTTTCTCCTGTCGGTCGAATGACTGGGGTGGGCGGAGCCTGGGAGGGACTATATGGACAGCTTTTGCTGTGCTCTTTGCCATTTCCTGTTGGGGAAGAGAATATTCCCAAAAGTTATGGATGACGCCGTGGACCGGACACACCGTTGGAGAAAGTAATTTATCAGGTAAGCATAAATTCTGTTTTTTGGCCAGACTTGGAAATACCGCAAATCCGCTTACGTAAATTGCATATCCTATTTTTTCAATGGGACTTGCATAGCGCCGGAATTACGAGTCTTCCAAAAAGTGAGCGGTAAACCCTCTCCTGTCAAGACTGGTACCGCATTTTAAAGTCAGTAGTTAAGAGTTTTATGGTACAATGCCGTAGCATAAAACTCTTAACTAAAGTGCTAAAAAGTACACTAACACCCATAAACTACCTATTAACCCCTAGACTGAGGCCCTCCCGCATTGCAAACACTAAAATAAAATATTTAACCCCTAGTCTGCCGAACCGGACATCGCCGCCATTATAATAAATATATTAACCCCTAATCTGCCATCCCTAACATCACCGACACCTACATACATTTATTAACCCCTAATCGGCTGCCCCCAACGTCGCCGCCACTATACTAAAGTTGTTAACCCCTAAATCTAAGTCTAACCCTAACACCCCCTAACTTAAATATAATTAAAAGAAATCTAAATAAAAATTACTATCATTAACTAAATTATTCCTATTTAAAATTAACCTATAAAATAAACCCTAAGTTAGCTACAATATAACTAATAGTTACATTGTATCTAGCTAAGGATTTATTTTTATTTTACAGGCAAGTTTGTATTTCTCTTGTAAGGTGTATCCAGTCCATGGATCATCCATTACTTGTGGGATATTCTCCTTCCCAACAGGAAGTTGCAAGAGGATCACCCACAGCAGAGCTGCTATATAGCTCCTCCCCTAACTGCCATACCCAGTCATTCTCTTGCAACTCTCAACAAGCATGGAGGTAGTAAGAGGAAAGTGGTGAAATGTAGCTGTTATCTTGCTTCAATCAAAAGTTTGTTATTTTTAAATGGTACCGGAGTTGTACTATTTTGTCCCAGGCAGAAAAATAGAAGAATCTGCCTGTGATTTCTATGATCTTAGCAGGTTGTAACTAAGATCCATTGCTGTTCTCACACATGACTGAAGAGAGAGGTAACTTCAGCTGGGGAATGGCGTGCAGGTTATCCTGCTATGAGGTATGTGCTGTTAAGATTTTTTCTAGAAGATGTGAATGCTAGAAAATGCTGCTGATACCAAATTTGTGTAAGGTAAGCCTGAATACAGTGATTTAATAGCGACTGGTACTTACTTTCTGAGGTAATACTCCTTTATATTTACAATATAAAAAGTTTGCTGGCATGTTTAAACATTTTTATATATACTTTGGTGATAAAAACTTTATTGGGGCCTAGTTTTTTCCACATGGCTGGCTTAAATTTGCCTAGAAACAGTTTCCTGAGGCTTTCCACTGTGTTACTATGAGTGGGAGGGGCCTAATTTAGCGCTTTTTTGCGCAGTAACTTTTACAGACTGAGACATCCAGCTTCCTCCAGGAGTCCCCTGAATGCTATAGGACATCTCTAAAGGGCTCTTAGGCTTTCCAAAATCGTTTGTTGGGGAAGGTAGGCCCACAGCAAGGCTGTGGCAGTTGGTGTGACTGTTAAAAAACGTTTATATCGTTTTTTTGATCCGTTTTTTGAACTAAGGGGTTAATCATCCATTTGCAAGTGGGTGCAATGCTCTGTTAGCTTATTATACACACTGTAAAAATTTTGTTTGATTTACTGCCTTTTTTCACTGTTTTTCAAATTCTGACAAAATTTGTTTCTCTTAAAGGCACAGTACCGTTTCTTATATTTGCTTGTTAACTTGATTTAAAGTGTTTTCCAAGCTTGCTAGTCTCATTGCTAGTCTGTACAAACATGTCTGACATAGAGGAAACTCCTTGTTCATTATGTTTAAAAGCCATGGTGGAACCCCCTCTTAGAATGTGTACCAAATGTACTGATTTCACTTTAAGCAATAAAGATCATATTCTGTCTTTAAAAAAATCACCAGAGGAATCTGACGAGGGGGAAGTTATGCCGACTAACTCTCCCCACGTGTCAGATCCTTTGACTCCCGGTCAAGGGACTCACGCTCAAATGGCACCAAGTACATCTAGGGCGCCCATAGCGTTTACTTTACAAGACATGGCTGCAGTCATGGATAATACACTGTCAGCGGTATTAGCCAGACTACCTGAATTTAGAGAAAAGCGAGATAGCTCTGGAGTTAGACGAAATAAAGAGCATACTGACGCTTTAAGAGCTATGTCTGATACTGCCTCACAATATGCAGAAGCTGAAGAAGGAGAGCTTCTTTCTGTGGCTAATGTTTCTGACTCAGGGAAGATGATGCAACCTGATTCTGATATTTCTACATTTAAATTTAAGCTTGAACAACTCTGTGTGTTACTCAGGGAGGTTTTAGCTGCTCTGAATGACTGTGATACAATTGCAGTGCCAGAGAAATTGTGTAGACTGGATAAATACTATGCAGTGCCAGTGTGCACTGATGTTTTTCCAATACCTAAAAGGTTTACAGAAATTATTACTAAGGAATGGGATAGACCAGGTGTGCCGTTTTCTCCCCCTCCTATTTTTAGAAAAATGTTTCCAATAGACGCCACCACACGGGACTTATGGCAGACAGCTCCTAAGGTGGAGGAAGCAGTTTCTACTCTAGCAAAGCATACTACTGTCCCTGTCGAGGACAGTTGTGATTTCTTAGATCCAATGGATAAAAAGTTAGAGGGTTACCTTAAGAAAATGTTTATTCAACAAGCTTTTATCCTACAGCCCCTTACATGCATTGCTCCTGTCACTGCTGCTGCGGCGTTCTGGTTTGAGTCTCTGGAAGAGGCTTTACAGGTAGCGACTCCATTGGATGACATACTTGACAAGCTTAGAGCACTTAAGCTAGCCAATTCTTTTGTTTCTGATGCCATTGTTCATTTGACTAAACTAACGGCTAAGAATTCTGGTTTTGCTATCCAGGCGCGCAGAGCGCTATGGCTTAAATCATGGTCAGCTGACGTTACTTCAAAGTCTAAGCTGCTTAACATTCCCTTCAAGGGGCAGACCCTATTCGGGCCTGGTTTGAAGGAGATTATTGCTGATATCACTGGAGGAAAAGGTCATGCCCTTCCTCAGGATAGGTCCAAAGCAAGGGCCAAACAGTCTAATTTTCGTGCCTTTCGAAACTTCAAGGCAAGTGCGGCATCAATTTCCTCTAATGCAAAACAAAAGGGAACTTTTGCTCAGTCTAAGACGGTCTGGAGACCTAACCAGGCCTGGAACAAAGGTAAGCAGGCCAAAAAGCCTGCTGCTGCCTCTAAGACAGCATGAAGGAACGGCCCCCTTACCGGTAACGGATCTAGTAGTGGCAGACTTTCATTCTTCGACCAGGCGTGGGTAAGAGATGTCCAGGATCCCTGGGCGTTGGAAATTATATCCCAGGGATATCTTCTGGACTTCATGGTTTCCCCCCCAAAAGGGAGATTTCACCTTTCACAATTATCTGCAAACCAGATAAAGAGAGAGGCATTCTTACACTGTGTACAAAACCTCCTATTTATGGGAGTGATCCATCTAGTTCCAAAGGAGGAACAGGGACAGGGATTTTACTCAAACCTGTTTGTGGTTCCCAAAAAAGAGGGAACCTTCAGACCAATTTTGGATCTAAAGATCTTAAACAAATTCCTCAGAGTTCCATCATTCAAGATGGAGACTATTCGTTCCATCCTACCTATGATCCAGGAGGGTCAATACATGACTACAGTGGATTTAAAGGATGCTTATCTTCACATTCCGATACACAAAGATCATCATCGGTTTCTCAGGTTTGCCTTTCTAGACAGGCATTACCAGTTTGTAGCTCTTCCCTTTGGGTTAGCTACAGCCCCAAGAATTTTTACGAAGGTTCTGGGGTCGCTTCTGGCGGTTCTAAGGCCGCGGGGCATAGCAGTGGCCCCTTATTTAGATGACATCCTGATTCAGGCGTCAAACTTCCAAATTGGCAAGTCTCATACGGACATAGTAATTGCATTTCTGAGATCGCATGGGTGGAAGGTGAACGAGGAAAAGAGTTCTCTATCCCCCCTCACAAGAGTTTCTTTCCTAGGGACTCTGATAGATTCTGTAGAAATGAAAATTTACCTGACGGAGTCCAGGTTATCAAAACTTCTAAATTCCTGCCGTGTTCTTTATTCCATTCCTCGCCCTTCGGTGGCTCAGTGCATGGAAGTAATCGGCTTAATGGTAGCGGCAATGGACATAGTGCCGTTTGCATGCCTACATCTCAGACCGCTGCAACTCTGCATGCTCAGTCAGTGGAATGGGGATTACACAGATTTGTCCCCTCTACTAAATCTGGATCAAGAGACCAGGGATTCTCTTCTCTGGTGGCTATCTCGGGTCCATCTGTCCAAAGGTATGACCTTTCGCAGGCCAGATTGGACAATTGTAACGACAGATGCCAGCCTTCTAGGTTGGGGTGCAGTCTGGAACTCCCTGAAGGCTCAGGGATCGTGGACTCAGGAGGAGTCACTCCTTCCAATAAACATTCTGAAACTAAGAGCGATATTCAATGCTCTTCAGGCTTGGCCTCAGCTAGCGACAATGAGGTTCATCAGATTTCAGTCGGACAACATCACGACTGTGGCTTACATCAACCATCAAGGGGGAACAAGGAGTTCCCTAGCGATGTTAGAAGTCTCAAAGATAATTCGCTGGGCGGAGATTCACTCTTGCCACCTATCAGCTATCCATATCCCAGGTGTAGAGAACTGAGGGGGGCGGATTTTCTAAGTTGACAGACTTCATCCGGGGGAGTGGGAACTCCATCCGGAGGTGTTTGCACAATTGGTTCATCGTTGGGGCAAACCAGAACTGGATCTCATGGCGTCTCGCCAGAACGCCAAGCTTCCTTGTTACGGATCCAGGTCCAGGGACCCCAAGGCAACGCTGATAGATGCTCTAGCAGCGCCTTGATCCTTCAACCTGGCTTATGTGTTTCCACCGTTTCCTCTGCTCCCTCGTCTGATTGCCAAAATCAAGCAGGAGAGAGCATCGGTGATCTTGATAGCGCCTGCGTGGCCACGCAGGACTTGGTATGCAGATCTGGTGGACATGTCATCCTTTCCACCATGGACTCTGCAGCTGAGACAAGACCTTCTACTTCAAGGTCCTTTCAACCATCCAAATTTAATTTCTCTGAGGCTGACTGCCTGGAGATTGAACGCTTGATTTTATCAAAGCGTGGTTTCTCCGAGTCAGTCATTGATACCTTAATTCAGGCACGAAAGCCTGTCACCAGGAAAATCTATCATAAGATATGGCGTAAATATCTTTATTGGTGTTAATCCAAGGGCTACTCATGGAGTAAGGTCAGGATTCCCAGGATATTATCTTTTCTCCAAGAAGGATTGGAGAAAGATTGTCAGCTAGTTCCTTAAAGGGACAGATTTCTGCACTATCTATTCTTTTGCACAAGCGTCTGGCGGATGTCCCAGACGTTCAGGCATTTTGTCAGGCTTTAGTTAGAATCAAGCCTGTGTTTAAACCTGTTGCTCCACCTTGGAGCTTAAATTTGGTTCTTAAAGTTCTTCAGGGGGTTCCGTTTGAACCTCTTCATTCCATAGATATCAAACTTTTATCTTGGAAAGTTCTTTTTTTGGTAGCTATTTCCTCAGCTCGTAGAGTTTCCGAGTTATCTGCCTTACAATGTGATTCTCCTTATCTGATCTTCCATGCAGATATGGTAGTTTTGCGTACCAAACCTGGGTTTTTACCTAAGGTGGTATCTAATAAGAATATCAATCAAGAGATTGTTGTTCCGTCTTTGTGTCCTAATCCTTCTTCGAAGAAGGAACGTCTATTACTCAATCTGAATGTGGTTCGTGCTTTAAAGTTTTACTTACAAGCTACTAAATATTTTTGTCAAACATCTGCTTTGTTTGTTGTCTACTCTGGACAGAGGAGAGGTCCAAAGGCTTCGGCAACCTCTCTTTCTTTTTGGCTAAGAAGCATAATCCGCTTTGCCTATGAGACTGCTGGCCAGCAGCCTCCAGAAAGGATTACAGCTCATTCTACTAGAGCTGTGGCTTCCACAAGGGCCTTTAAAAATGAGGCTTCTGTTGAACAGATTTGCAAGGCGGCGACTTGGTCTTCGCTTCATACTTTTTCAAAATTCTACAAATTTGATACTTTTGCTTCTTCGGAGGCTATTTTTGGGAGAAAGGTTTTACAGGCAGTGGTACCTTCCGTTTAAGTACCTGCCTTGTCCCTCCCTACATCCGTATACTGTAGCTTTGGTATTGGTATCCCACAAGTAATGGATGATCCGTGGACTGGATACACCTTACAAGAGAAAACATAATTTATGCTTACCTGATAAATGTATTTCTCTTGTGGTGTATCCAGTCCACGGCCCGCCCTGTCATTTTAAGGCAGGTATTTTTTAATTTTAAACTACAGTCACCACTGCACCCTATGGTTTCTCCTTTCTCTGCTTGTTTTCGGTCGAATGACTGGATATGGCAGTTAGGGGAGGAGCTATATAGCAGCTCTGCTGTGGGTGATCCTCTTGCAACTTCCTGTTGGGAAGGAGAATATCCCACAAGTAATGGATGATCCGTGGACTGGAGAAATAAATTTATCAGGTAAGCATAAATTATGTTTTATTTTAACTAGGTAGAATAGTTATTAAATAGTTATTAACTATTTAATAACTACCTAGCTAAAATAACGACAAATTTACCTGTAAAATAAAACCTAACCTAAGTTACACTAACACTACACTATAATTAAATTAATTCCCTAAATTAAATACAATTAAATACAATTAAATACAATTAAATACAATTAAATACAATTAGCTAAAGTACAAAAAAACAAACACTAAATTACAGAAATACACCTAACAAAATTAAACCTAAACTATTTACACCTAATCTAATCCCCCTAACAAAATAAAAATGCCCCCCCAAAATAAAAAAAAGCCCTACCCTACACTAAATTACAAATAGCCCTTTAAAGGGCCTTTTGCGGGGCATTGCCCCAAAGTAATCGGCTCTTTTACCTGTAAAAAAACCAATACCTCCTTAAAAAACCTAACACTAACCCCTTGAAGATCACCTTACTGGGAGAAGTCTTCATCCAACCGGGCCGAAGTCCTCAACGAAGCAGGGAGAAGTCTTCATCCAAACCGGGCAAAGTGGTCCTCCAGAAGGGCAGAAGTCTTCATCCAGACGGCATCTTCTATCTTCATCCATCCAGCGCGGAGCGGGTCCATCTTCAAGACATCCGACACGGAGCATCCTCTTCATCCGACGGCTAACACTGAATAAAGGTTTCTTTAAATGACATCATCCAAGATGGCGTCCCTTCAATTCCGATTGGCTGATAGAATTCTATCAGCCAATCGGAATTAAGGTAGAAAAAATCAAATAGAATGCCAGCTCAATCCTATTGGCTGATTGCATCAGCCAATAGGATTTTATCTACCTTAATTCCGATTGGCTGATAGAATTCTATCAGCCAATCGGAATTGAAGAGACGCCATCTTGGATGACGTCATTTAAAGGAACATTCACTCGGTGTTAGCCGTCGGATGAAGAGGATGCTCCACGTCGGATGAAGACTTCTCCCGGTAAGGTGATCTTCAAGGGGTTAGTGTTAGTTTTTTTTTTTTAAGGGGGTATTGGGTGGGTTTTAGAGTAGGGTTGGTTGTGTGGGTGGTAGGTTTTAATGTTGGGGGGATTTGTAATTTTTTTACAGTTAAAAGGCCCTTTTAAGGGCTATTTGTAATTTAGTGTAGGGTAGGGCTTTTTTTTATTTTGGGGGGGCTTTTTTATTTTGTTAGGGGGATTAGATTAGGTGTAATTAGTTTAAAAATCTTGAAATTTGTTTATTATTTTCTGTAATTTAGTGTTTGTTTGTTTTTGTACTTTAGCTAATTTTATTTAATTGTATTTAATTTTAGGTTTAGCTTTTATTTTACAGGTAAATTTGTATTTATTTTAGCTAGGTAGTTATTAAATAGTTAATAACTATTTAGTAACTATTCTACCAAGTTAAAATAAATACAAACTTGCCTGTAAAATAAAAATAAACCCTAAGATAGCTACAATGTAACTATTAGTTATAATGTAGCTAGCTTAGGGTTTATTTTATAGGTAAGTATTTAGTTTTAAATAGAGATTCTTTAGTTAATGATAGGAATTTTATTTAGATTTATTTAAATTATATTTAAGTAAGGGGGGTTTAGGGTTATACTTAGGTTTAGGGGTTAATAAATTTAGAATAGTGGCGGCGACGTTGGGGCGGCAGATTAGGGGTTAATAAATGTAGGTAGGTTGCGGCGACATTGGCGATGGCAGATTAGGGGTTAATAAATATAATGTAGGTGGCGGCGATGTTGGGGGCAGCAGATTAGGGGTTCATAAATATAATGTAGGTGGCGGCGGTGTCCGGAGCAGCAGATTAGGGGTTAATAATATAATGTAGGTGGCGGCGATGTCGGGGGTGGCAGATTAGGGGTTAATAAGTGTAACATTAGGGGTCTTTAGACTCGGGGTTCATGTTAGGGTGTTAGGTGTAGACACAAATTTTATTTCCCCATAGGAATCAATGGGGCTGCGTTAGTGAGTTTTACGCTGCTTTTTTGCAGGTGTTAGACTTTTTCTCAGCCGGCTCTCCCTGTTGATTCCTATGGGGAAATCGTGCACGAGCACATTACACCAGCTCACCGCTGACTTAAGCAGTGCTGGTATTGGAGTGCGGTAATGAGCAAAATTTTGCTCAACGCTCACTTCTTGTCTTTTAACGGCGGGTTTCTGAAAACTCGTGGTACCAGCGCTGTAGGTAAGTGAGCGGTGAGACAAAACTGCACGTTAGCACTGCACAGACTCTAACGCAAAACTCGTAATCTAGTTGATAGTGTCCTGGCTAAAAACAAAAATTAAATTTAAGCTGTTGATAGAATACAAGATCAGAAATCTTAGAAGCAACCTTGCATCACACCAAAGCAATTCCCTCAGTAAATAATAGTATCTGCAACTTTATTGAAGACGGCAATGTCTGTTACAGAATTAAAAAGAAACATGAGGTGTTGTTCCTTGAACGTGTTACAAGATGCATTTGTAATACAACACTCATGGTATAATTTAATTTGCAGGTCCAAGGTCATGATGGAACATACAGAATAATTTGTCATGTTCATATCAGTTGTATTTAAATTCATATTATTTGATGAAGGTGTAAAATAAAATATTAGCATGCCAAGAACAAACTCATTAAACTTTCAAAGGAACTGATAAAGGTAAAAAAAAGTATGCTGGAGAAATGGGCCTATGCAGAGATGTTTCCAAGGGGAGGGGCAAAAAAAAAAAAAGTATAATGAAAAACACAAATGGGATGGGGAGAAAAAAATAGGGCAAGGGCATAACTTGGGGATTGAAGGCGGTAAAGTTCTGTGCAAGTATCTCCCTTATATAAAAAAGGGCCAAATGTCAGGGGGCATTTGCCTCCTTTTTGCCCCAACCCCAGTCACCCAAGTCTGAGGATACTAAAGTTATGATTTGAGATATAAGAGGGCTTTGTAAAGGAATATTGAGCTAAAATACTCTATCACGTATATGACATAGCTATAATTAAGCAATTTATAACCATTTTTGCATGATTAAAGGAAATCCCCTAGATGTAAGGTATGTGATCTTATCTAAGTCTCTGATTAATTTTCTTCTACAGTGACTGGTATTACATTTGCAGTGTGATGGGTGTATTGATTGTTCACCCACACTTGTAGTTTATCTAATTACTTGTACATTTTGTCAGAGTCAACACATAGGGATAAGGAGAGTTCAGAAAAAGTATTAGAGAAGTAAAGTAAAAAAGGAACAAAAAAATGAGTACGGAGAAGAGAGAAAAGAGATTAAACAAGACAACTGTTCCTACACCCACTCCTACAACCAAAATAATGCATATCCTCACCAGCAGACTAAGGACTCCATTTATGAAGCAGTGAATGAAACGGAAGTTAAGAAGAAGACCGCTGCTCCTTAACCTGTCTGCCACCTTTTAGGTGGCGGATTAAAATCATCTGATACGATGGTGATGTTTGACAGCACCTGCTAGAAGTTGATTGGCCACCAGTGAGCAAGAGGCGGCATTGCACAAGCATTTCACTAAAAATGCTTGTGCAATGATAAATGCGGATAGTGTATGCAGTCAGTATTTAGCGATGTTGAGCGGACATGATTCGCTATAGCGAATCATGTCTGCTCGACATTTAATAAATATACCCTTAAGGGTCATTGCGCCTGATTATTAGACATAGAGGCCAATTTAACAAAGGTCTTGTGGACCTCGCTGAATGCGGAGAGCGATACGCTCTCCGTATTCAGCATTGCACCAGCAACTCACAAGAGCTGCTGGTGCAACGCCACCCCCTGCAGACTCGTGGCCAATGGGCCGCCAGCAGGGAGGTGTCAATCAACCCTATCATACTCGATCGTGTTGAATTCCGGCAATGTCTGTCCGCTTGCTCAGAGCAGGCAGACAGGGTTATGGAGCAGCGGTCTTTAGACCGCTGCTTCATAACTGCTGTTTCTGGCGAGTCTGAAGACTCGCCAGAAACACAGCCCTTCAAGTTCCATTCGGAGCTTAATAGATAGGCCTCGTAGTCTAGATTTCTTCATGCATGGAAAGGTTGTCCACGGATGAACCAACAAGTATTACATTTATTTTTAATAACAAATGATGGCAGAAAGTTAAGATATCACTGGTAGAAAAGTAGCAAGCCACTGACGCTCCAAACCTAGTTTAGTGACCATAAACAGAAAGATGCAGAAATGCTATTGAGGTTTGCTAAGCTATCAATGCCAATGTGGAAGAGTCCATTAGCTAGGTCTGGAAGGCTGGAACAGAGAGAACAGTGCAAATGTTGTAAACCCAAGTTCAAATCTGCTGGGCATTCCCACAGTGAAAACTGAAGTTAAAATGTAATCAAAGGACAAAAGAAATAAATTTATTTCTTTTACAAGATATGACAAGTCCACGGATTTCATCCTTACTTATGGGATTACGCCTCCTGTTCAGCAGGAATTGGCAAAGAGCACCACAGCAGAGCTGTATATATATCTCCTCCCTTCCCTCCCCCTCCAGTCATTCTCTTTGCCTGTGTTAGTGATAGGAAGAGGTAAAGTGAGGTGTAATTTTAGATTCTTCAATCAATAAGTTTTTTATTTTAAAATGGTGCCAGTGAGTACTATTTTCCTCAGGGAGAAATCGTCAGTCTATAACTTCCCAAGAGGAGTGGAGACATTTTATTTTTCTGCCCTGATGTTAATGATCTTAGCAAACGTTATCTAAGATCCATGCTGGTTCCCACAGAGTAGTTGAAGGTAATGTAAAGAATCATCTTCAGTGTGGAGAACCGTGTCATGCTACAAGCAGCATTGAGGTATGTTCAGTCATTTATTTCTGTGGAGACTTGATGCATCAGAACAGGCTGACATTATTCCCTATCTAGGGAGGGGTAATCAGTATGCACTATATGTATGGAAATGGTGTACCTGGAATTCCCTTTATGTTGATTGCTAAATATGTCTAAGGACTTCATTTAGGTATATGCAGTGTGGGCTAAATGCTGGGAGATGCGGTTGCTGGCTAAGGGCTGGCATTGGCATATAATTGTAACTGTCCTGAGGGAGTGCAGTTTTTCTCATGAAGTTACGCTTTGTAATTGAGCAACATGTTTGTTTTTGTGTATGTAAGAGGGGCACATGGCTTTTATATTTTATTTGGGATCCAACATGTTTGTTTTTCTAACTACCCATGCGGGTCTCAGTAAGGCTAGAGTTACGCCCATGGTGGGCGGGGCCTAATTTTGCGCACTCAGCCGAGCAGTATCATCCGGATCAGATAGACAGCAAGGTCCTGAGCTCCGGTGGGGCCTAAGTTGTTTTTGTCAAACAAAGAGTCTTAGGAGCTACTCAAGCAGAATCAGAGTGTTCTGGGGGCAGGTAGCCGCCGCAGCAGAGCTGTGGCGAGGTGCAGGGGCCTGAATCGATCTAAAGTTTTTATAACTGATAAATTCGAGTTAAATTGATATTTATCATATCTAAGCAAATTGGTGCAATATTGTTAGGCTATTTTGGGCACATAAGGACTGTTTTTATTGCTGCAAATGTTGTTTTTGAGATAACAGAAAAATTGTTGCGCTTTTATTATTTAAAGGAGCAGTACAATTTTTAGTTAAAAATTTTTGTCTATGTAATTTGACTTCAGAGCTCAATATTTCAAGTAAAGAACGACTATTATTGCTATTGCTAGTCTGTTTAACATGTCTGAACTTGAGGAAACTACTTGTTCTATGTGTTTAGATGCCATTGTGGAACCCCCTCTTACTTTTTGTCCCTCATGTACTGAAAGGGCCTTACAATGTAAAGAGCGAATTTTCTTTAAGGAAAATATGTCTAAGGATGCTTCTCAGTCTGATGAGAATCAGGGTATGCCGCTACTTTCTCCCCAAGCGTCACAACCTTTAACGCCAACACAAGCGACGTTGGGTTCTTCAACCACGTCTACTTCATTTACTCTGCAGGCTATGGCTGCAGTTATGTCATCTACCCTTACAGAGGTTTTATCTAAGTTGCCAGTGTTACAGGGCAAACGCAGCAGGACAGAAGTCAATTTGAATACTGTGACCTCTGATGCTTTGTTGGCTATTTCCGATGTACCCTCACAGGGATCTGATGTGGGGGTCAGGGAACTTCTGTCTGAGGGGGAACTTTCTGATTCGGGAAGTGTGTTACCTCAGATGGACTCGGACGTCATATCCTTTAGATTTATGCTTGAACACCTCCGCCTGTTGCTTCGGGAGGTTTTAGCTACTCTGGATGACTGTGACTCTATTGTGGTACCACCAGAGAAATTGTGTAAGATGGAAAAATACTTAGAGGTGCCTGCTTACTCTGATTTTTTCCGGTTCCTAAGAGAATCTCGGAAATTATTACACTGGAATGGGAAAGACTGGGTATCCCGTTCTCACCTTCTCCTAATTTTAAAGAAAATGTATCCCATATCTGACACTGTTCGGGACTCTTGGCAAACAGTCCCTAAGGTGGAGGGACCTATATCTACCCTGGCTAAGCGTACAACTATTCCTATTGAGGACAGTTGTGCTTTCAAAGACCCTATGGATAAGAAAATGGAGGGTCTTCTAAAAAGTTATTTATTAATCAGGGTTTCCTTTTACAACCGACAGCCTGCATTGTACCAGTTACCACTACGGTGGCTTTCTGGTTTGACGCCTTAGAAGAGTCTCTTAAGACTGAGACTTATTTAGAGGAAATTCTAGATAGAATTAAGGTTCTTAAGCTGGCTAATTCTTTTATTACAGACGCCGCCTTTCAGATTGCCAAGTTGGCGGCTAAGAATGCCGGATTTGCCATTTTAGCACGTAGAGCGTTATGGTTAAAGTCTTGGTCTGCTGATGTGTCATCTAAGTCAAAGCTTTTGGCTATTCCTTTCAAAGGGAAAACCCTATTCAGGCCTGACTTGAAAGAAATAATTTCTGACATTACGGGAGGTAATGGTCATCTCCTACCTCAGGATAAAGCAGCTAAACTGAGGGGTAAACAAAATAATTTTCGTTCCTTTCGGAACTTCAAAGGTGTCCCCGCTTCTTCTTCCGCTAAACAGGAAGGGAATTTTGCGCAAGCCAAGACCGTCTGGAGACCCAACCAGGCTTGGACCAAAGGTAAACAACCCAAGAAGCCCACTGCTGCTCCTAAGACAGTATGAAGGGGCGGCCCCCGATCCGGGACCGGATCTAGTAGGACTTTTTTCGTTGCCCAGGCTTGGGTAAGAGATGTTCAGGACCCCTGGACACTGGAAATCGTGTCCCAAGGGTATCAACTGGAATTAAAAAATTCTCTCCCAAGGGGGAGGTTTCTTCTTTCACGATTGTCTGTAGACTAGATAAAAAGAGAGGCGTTCTTACGTTGTGTAAAAGACCTCTCTTCTATGGGAGTAATTCATCCTGTTCCAATACTGGAACAGGGGCAGGGGTTTTACTCAAATCTTTTCGTGGTTCCCAAAAAAGAGGGAACGTTCAGACCCATTTTAGATCTCAAGAGTCTAAACAAGTTTCTCAGAGTCCCATCCTTCAAGATGGAGACTATTCGAACAACTCTACCATTGATCCAGGAGGGTCAATATATGACTACCGTGGACTTTAAGGATGCATACCTTCATATTCCTATCCACAAGGATCATCATCAGTTCCTAAGGTTTGCCTTCCTGGACAAACATTTTCAGTTCGTGGCTCTTCCCTTCGGGTTGGCCACAGCACCCAGGATCTTCACAAAGGTTCTAGTGTCCCTTCTGGCGGTTCTCAGGCCGCGGGGTATTGCAGTGGCGCTTTATCTAGACGATATTCTGATCCAGACGTCATCTTACCATCTGATAAAGTCTCATACAGACATGGTTCTGTCCTTTCTGAGGACTCACGGTGGAAGGTGAATCTAGAAAAGAGTTCATTAATTCCACAGACCAGGGTTCCCTTCCTGGGAACTCTAATAGATTCCATATCCATGAAAAAAAATTTGACAGATGTCAGAAAGTTAAAGATTCTGAATACATGCCGAGCCCTTCAGTCCAATCCTCGGCCATCAGTGGCTCAGTGCATGGAGGTAATTGGATTGATGGTGGCGGCAATGGACATCATTCCGTTTGCTCGTTTTAATCTCAGACCAATACAACTGAACATGCTCAGGCAGTGGAATGGAGATTATGCAAATTTGTCTCCTCAGATCTTGAGACCCTTACGGGTGAATAGCCGCGCTTTACAAGAACCCAATAGATAGATAGATATATCTGGATCAGGAGACAAGAGACTCTCTTCTTTGGTGGTTGTCACCAGATCATCTGTCCCAAGGGACGTGCTTCCGCAGACCCTCATGGGTGATAGTGACAACGGACGCCAGCCTACTAGGTTGGGGTGCAGTCTGGAATTCCCTAAAGGGTGTGTGGACTCGGTCAGAGTCTCTTCTTCCAATCAATATTCTGGAATTGAGAGCAATATTCAATGCGCTTCAGGCTTGGCCTCAGTTGGCTTCAGCCAAATTAATCCGTTTTCAGTCGGACAACATCACGACTGTGGCTTACATCAATCATCAGGGAGGAACAAGAAGTTTCTTAGCGATGACAGAAGTATCCAAGATAATTCGGAGGGCGGAGGCTCACTCTTGTTATCTGTCAGCAATCTACATCCCAGGAGTGGACAACTGGGAAACGGACTTTTTAAGCAGACAGACGTTACATCTGGGGGAGTGGGAACTGCATCCAGAGGTCTTTGCCACCCTGGTTCTCAGATGGGGCAGACCGGAATTGGATCTGATGGCTTCTCGTCAGAATGCCAAGCTCCCAAGATACGGATCCAGGTCAAGGGATCCTCAGGCCGAACTGATAGATGCCTTGGCAGTGCCTTGGTCGTTCAACCTAGCTTATGTGTTTCCACCGTTTGCTCTCCTTCTCCGGGTGATTGCTCGGATCAAACAGGAGAGGGCTTCAGTAGTTCTAATCGCTCCTGCGTGGCCTCGCAGGACTTGGTATGCTGATCTAGTGGACATGTCCTCTCTGCCGCCGTGGAAGCTTCCATTGAGGCAGGACCTTCTCATTCAGGGACCCTTCCAACACCCAAATCTAGTTTCTCTGCAACTGACTGCTTGGAGATTGAACACTTGATTTTATCTAAGCGGGGGTTCTCTGATTCGGTCATTGATACTTTGATTCAGGCACGTAAGCCTGTTACTCGAAAGATCTACGATAATATATGGCGTAAATATCTTTATTGGTGCGAATCCAAGGGCTACTCATGGAGTAGAGTTAGGATTCTGTCTTTTCTCCAAGAAGGATTGGAGAAAGGGATATCAGCGAGTTACTTAAAGGCACAAATCTCTGCTTTGTCAATTTTACTACACAAATGTTTGGCAGATGTTCCAGACGTTCAGTCTTTTTGTCAGGCTCTAACCAGAATCAAGCCTGTGTTTAGACCAATTGCTCCACCCTGGAGTTCTTCAAGGGGTTCCATTTGAACCCATGCATTCCATAGATATTAAGTTGTTATCTTGGAAGGTTTTATTTTTGGTTGCTATTTCTTCTCCTTGTAGAGTTTCTGAGATTTCAGTGTTACAATGTGACTCGCCTTATCTTATCTTCCATTCTGATAAGGTGGTTTTACGTACCAAACCTGGTTTCCTTCCTAAGGTTGTTTCTAATAAGAATATTAATCAGGAAATTGTTGTTCCTTCATTATGTCCTAATCCTTCTTCTAAGAAGGAGCGTCTGTTGCATAATTTGGACGTGGTCCGTGCCCTGAAGTTTTACTTGCAGGCGACTAAGGAATTTCATCAATCATCTTCATTATTTGTTGTTTTTTTCTGGAAAGCGTAGGGGCCAGAAAGCTACGGCTACCTCTCTTTTTGGCTGAAGAGTATCATCCGTCTGGCAAATGAGACTGCTGGACAGCAGCCTCCTGAACGAATTACGGCTCATTCTACTAGGGCTGTGGCTTCCTCATGGGCATTTAAAAACGATGCTTCTGTTGAACAGATTTGCAAGGCTGCAATTTGGTCGTCTCTTAACACTTTTTCCAAATTTTCCAAATTTGATACTTTTGCTTCTTCTGAGGCTGGTTTTGGGAGAAAGGTTCTTCAAGCAGTGGTGCCTTCCGTTTAGGTTCCTGTCTTGTCCCTCCCTTTCATCCGTGTCCTATAGCTTTGATATTGTATCCCATAAGTAAGGATGAAATCCGTGGACTCGTCATATCTTGTAAAAGAAAAGGAAATTTATGCTTACCTGATACATTTATTTCTTTTACGATATGACGAGTCCACGACCCACCCTGTTATTTCTAAAACAGACCTTTGGCTTTTCCTTTCTCTTCCTAACTTTGGTCGAATGACTGGAGGGGGAGGGAAGGGAGGAGCTATATATATATGCTCTTTGCCACTTCCTGCTGAACAGGAGGCATAATCCCATAAGTAAGGATGAAATCCATGGTCATATCGTAAAAGAAATACATTTATCAGGTAAGCATAAATTTCCTTTTTGGCATTTGAAATAGCTGCTTTAGCCTGTGGTATCCCAACCTATACTGAAAGTTTCTATACTGAAGTCTAGGCTATTGACAAGCTATGTAAACATAGCCAGCAGCAGAAATTACACTCCCAGTGGGGTGTAGAAGAGTTAAGTTATAAAATGTTAATTTTCCATTGTTCTGTCTAAGGTCCTGATATTCAAAGCATTGACAGATCGACGAGAAACTGATTCTGGCCTTGTCAGCCTCGCAGTCCATAGATCTGTCGATACTTTCTAAAAAAGGGGCCGGCAAGTAACAATATGTCTCCCATAGGATATAACATCCTACACAGCACAGACAGTGTGTTTACTGAAACCAAACATGGTTTCTCTGTCGGAACACTTCAAATAATGACTGTGTGACCTTGTATCTATACCTACACTAAATGCTTCACACATTAAAATCTTGCCACTGAAAAGGTGGCGTGACAAACAAGGATGGCACCCTACTCGCAACCTGTAGTTCAGTGATTTGAACCCCCCACCTCTAAGCTAAAAACCCCTAATTCACAAAAAATAACAAACACTACATTTATAAAAAATTATCGGCTAAATTTAGAGTTTTGTCGGTAAAGACCTGCGTAGCTAACGCAGCTTTTTTTCCCAACGCACCCTTAAGCCAACGCTGGTATTTAGAGTTGTCTGAAGGGCTGCGTTAGGCTCCAAAAAGGGTGCGTTGAGCCGAATGTACCGCCACTTCAACCCTCAATACCAGCATTGCTTACGGTAGCAGTAATCTGGCAAAACGTGCTCGTGCACGATTCCCCCATAGGAAACAATGGGGCAGTTTGGGATGAAAAAAAACTAACACCTGCAAAAAAGCAGCGTTAAGCTCCCAACGCAGCCCCATTGTTTCCTATGGGGAAACACTTTCTAAGTCTGCACCTAACACCCTAACATGAACCCCGAGTCTAAACACCCCTAACCTTACACTCATTAACCCCTAATCTGCCGCCCCCGCTATCGCTGACACCTGCATTATACTATTAGCCCCTAATCTTCCGCTCCGGACAACCACGCAAACCTACATTATACCTATGTACCCCTAATCTGCTAACATCGCCGACCCCTATATTATATTTATTAACCCCTAATCTGCCCCCCAACCTTACCTACACTTATTAACCCCTAATCTGCCGACCGGACCTCGCCGCTACTCTAATAAAGTTATTAACCCCTAAACCGCGGCACTCCCGCCTCGCAAACCCTATAATAAATAGTATTAACCCCTAATCTGCCCCCCCCCCAACGTCGCCGCCACATAACTTCAAGTATTAACCCCTAATCTGCCGACCGGACCTCGCCGCTACTCTAATAAATGTATTAACCCCTAAAGCTAAGTCTAACCCTAACCCTAACACCCCCTAGCTTAAATATAATTTTAATCTAACAGAATAAATTAAATCTTATTAACTAAAGTATTCCTATTTAAAACTAAATACTTACCTGTAAAATAAACCCTAATATAGCTACAGACAAAAGACCTGATTACTTAGGGGCATGCCCCGCAAAAAGCCCTTTTAAGGGCTGGTAAAAGAGCTGGTTACTTTTTAATTTAGAATAGGGTAGGGACCTTTATTATTTTGGGGGGCTTTTTTTATTTTATTAGGGGGCTTAGAGTAGATGTAATTAGCCTAATATTCTTGTAATCTTTTTTTTATTTTTTGTAATTTAGTGTTTGTTTTTTTGTAATTTAGTTTAGTTTTTTTATTTGTATGTAATTGTAGGTAATTTATTTAATTAATTTATTGATACTGTAATGTTAGGTTTAATTGTAACTTAGGTTAGGATTTATTTTACAGGTAATTTTGTAATTATTTTAACTAGGTAGCTATTAAATAGTTAATAACTATTTAATAGCTATTGTACCTAGTTAAAATAAATACAAAGTTGCCTGTAAAATAAATATAAATCCTAAAATAGCTACAATATAATTATAATTTGTTATATTGTAGCTATATTAGGGTTTATTTTACAGGTAAGTATTTAGTTTTAAATAGGAATACTTTAGTTAATAAGATTTAATTTATTTCGTTAGATTAAAATTATATTTAAGTTAGGGGGGTGTTAGGGTTAGGGTTAGACTTAGCTTTAGGGGTTAATACATTTATTAGAGTAGTGGTGAAGTCCGGTCGGCAGATTAGGGGTTAATACTTGAAGTTAGGTGGCGACGATGTTAGGGAGGGCAGATTAGGGGTTAATACTATTTATTCTAGTGTTTGCGAGGCGGGAGTGCGGCGGTTTAGGGGTTAATACATTTATTATAGTGGCAGCGAGGTCCGGTCGGCAGATTAGGGGTTAATAAGTGTATTTAGGTAGCGGCGACGTTGGGGGGGCAGATTAGGGGTTAATAAATATTATGTAGGTGTCGGCGATGTTAGGGGCAGCAGATTAGGGGTTCATAGGGATAATGTAGGTGGCGGCTGTGTGCGGTCGGCAGATTAGGGGTTAAAAATATTTATTATAGTGGCGGCAATGTGGGGGGACCTCGGTTTAGGGGTACATAGGTTGTTTATGGGTGTTAGTGTACTTTAGAGCACAGTAGTTAAGAGCTTTATAAACCGGGGTTAGCCCATAAAGCTCTTAACTACTGACTTTTTTTGCGGCTGGAGTCTTGTCGGTAGAGGCTCTACCGCTCACTTCAGCCAAGACTCTAAATACTGTTGTTAGGAAGATCCCATTGAAAAAACAGGATATGCAATTGGCGTAAGGGGATCTGCGGTATGGAAAAGTTGCGGCTTGAAAGTGAGCATTAGACCCTTTCCTGCATGACTCTAAATACCAGCGGGCGGCCAAAAGCAGCGTTAGGACCCCTTAACGCTGCTTTTGACGGATAACGCAGAACTCAAAAATCTAGGCGAAAGAAACCTAACATTACAGAAAACAGAAAATAAAACTACCAAAAATAAGAAAATACAGTTATGCCTATACTAAAACTGAGCCCCCCTTTCAAAAATACTGCAATCCCATTCTAAAATAAAAGTATCCCCCCACCCCAACCCCCCCCCCAAAAAAAAACTAATGTAAAAAAAAAAAAAAAATCCTAGAAAATATTGCCCCGAAAAGGGTATTTGGTAGGGCATTGCCCTAAAGTTAAACAGCTCTTTTAAGCTTAAAAAAGACTAAACTCAAAAAAAAAAAAAACTATCCTAAAAAAATGATTGCCCTGAAAATGGCATATGGTAGGGCATTGCTCTAAAGTGAAACAGCTCTTTTAAGATGAAAAAAAGCTAAACTAAAAAACCTAAAAGGAAAAAAAACTAATCTTAAAAATAAAAAGTCCACCCCAAAAAAATTCTTATGCTAAACCCCAAGGTTTGTACTCATATCAAGTTGACTCCAGCAGTGCTCCTCTTCTTCTAATTCTCTACCCTTCTCACTCTCTCTTTCTCACTCTCTCTTATGCCATCTCTCCCTTTATCCAACCCCTTCTAAACCTACCTCTCCCTAGTTTACAACTAGTAAGTTTGTTTTTAAAAAAATAAATAAAAATACAAAAATCAAACAATGCAGCTAAAGTTCAATTATTGTCTGAGTCAACAAGGTATCATTTATTTATAGTGCTTTGGTTAATCTTTGGCTGTGAAATTTCAGCAAAAACAGTGCATAGGTCAAAGCAAAGTACGCAATAACATTCTTTATTCAGACTTATTAAAATCAAAAAATGTCAATAACCCAGAAAAAGGGTGTGTATATGCAAATTGATTATCAGGTATTTAAACAGATTGCAATGCCTCAGTAAAAAAAGTTATACTGCCAGCCATACAATCATTCCTCAAAGAAGCTCAAATAGATTTGAATTGGAAACATTTGTGAAATAAAAAAAATGATATGTGTAGCCTAACAAAGTCAACTCTGCATAAATTTTGTTTTATGCAGTTTCTATTACATGATAATAAACAATTTTTCTCCAAAATCACCATATATTGTTCAATGATTAAAACTGACCCTCCACAGATATTTACTAGCATAGCCTGTCAGGGTGCCAGAGACTGAGACGAGAAGTGCAAAAAAAATCACACCTTTATTAATAGCAAAAAATAATAAAAAGTCCACAAGTCAAATAAAAAGCCAGGAGTCAAAACCAGAGCTGGTAGTCTGACGAGCCGAGTCAGGAGCCAAAGCGAATAGTCAGACGAGCCGGAATCAGGAACAAGGAAAACAGCAGAGTCAGGAACAAGCCAGGGATCAGGAACCAGGAGGGACATCAGGCAGCCAGGTAATACACAGGAGCTCTCTCAAACAGGTCTGAGACAACGCAAAGGCAAAGCATACTGAACAGAGGCCCTTTAAATAATAAGTGATGACATCACAATTCTGAGACTGTATCCTGTCTCACATGGATGATGCACAAAAGTCTGGGCATAAAAGGAAGTGCAGCAAATGAGCAGCATCCCCCACAATGCACCATAGTCAAGAAGAGAGGTGAATAAAATGGCTGCCAGCAGCACATGACAAACAAACAGGGTAAAACCCTGACAGTACCCTCCCCTCAACGACCCCTCCCCCGCGGGAGAACAAAAGGCTTATTGGGAAAACGGCATGGAAGGCACAGAGGAGGGCGGGAGCATGTACATCAGAGGAGGGAACCCAAGAACGCTCCTCCGGACCGTAGCCCCTCCAGTGAACCAAATACTGTACACGGCCCCTGGACATACGAGAGTCAATAATGCTGCTGACCTCATACTCCTCAGAAACAGGAGCAGCCATAACTTGCGGGACACTTTGGTCCAAATGTGCAGTGCGAGTCAGCAGGGTTTGCACGGATAGTGCAAATTGATCCAAACGGTGATCCTGTTCAGCCATCCTGGAAATTATGGCATGTAAAGGTGGATTATTAGCACCATCAGGATTCCTGGCCTTTGCATAATGTCAGGGTGCCAGGAATCAGACTGAGATGAGAAGTTCAAAAATAATTACACCTTTATTAATAGCAAAAAATAATAAAAAGTCCACAAGTCAAATAACAAGCCAGGAATCAAAACCAGAACTGGTAGTCAGACAAGCCGAGTCAGGAGCCAAAGCGAATAGTCAGACGAGCCGGAATCAGGAACAAGGAGAACAGAGTCAGGAACAAGCCAGGGATCAGGAACCAGGAGGGACGTCAGACAGCCAGGTAATACACAGGAGCTCTCACAAGCAGGTCTGAGACAATGCAAGGGCAAAGCATACTGAACAGAGGCCCTTTAAATAATAAGTGATAACATCACAATTCTGAGACTGCATCCTGTCTCACACGGATGATGTACACCAGTCTGGCCATAAAAGGAAGTGCAGTAAATGAGCAGCATCACACAGTATGCACGAAGAGAGGTGAGTAAAATGGCTGCCAGCAGCACATGGCAAACAGATCAGGGGAAAAACCCTGACCCATGTACTGTGACATACTGAAGCAGAGTATGATCCCCTCCCTTCGGAGACTGGGCCGCAAGGCAGTATTCCAACATAATAACGACCCCAAACACACCTCATAGACGACCACTGCCTTGCTAAAGAATCTGAGGGTAAAGGTGATGGACTTGCCAAGCATGTCTTGAGACCTAAACCCTATTGAACATCTGTGGGGCATCCTCAAACGGAAGGTGGGAGAGCGCAAGGTCTCTAACATCCACCAGCTCCATGATGTCGTGCAGTGGCAACCTGTGAAGCTCTGGTGAACTCCACGCCCAAGAGGGTTAAGGCAATACTTGAAAATAATGGTGGCCACACAAAATATTGACACTTTGGGCCCAATTTGGACATTTCCACTTAGGGGTGTACTCACTTTTGTTGCCAACGGTTTAGACATTAATGTCTGAGTGTTGAGTTATTTTGAGGGGACAGCAAATTTACACTGTTATACAGGCTGTACACTCACTACTTTACATTGTAGCAAATTGTCATTTCTTCAGTGTTGTGACATGAAAAGATATAATAAAATATTTACAAAAAATGTGAGGGGTGTACTCACTTTTGTGGGATACTGTATACTGTGTATATATATACTGTGTATTTACTGTAAATATTATACATTCCAATGTTCTGCACATAGCACGTATTTTTAAATAGATATTCCTATATATAATCATGTGTGTATATATATTTATATATATATTTATAATATATATATATATCAGATATATATTTAAATATCTAATTAACCCCTTAACGACACGCGTCGTACAGGGTACGTCTTGCACAAACTGGTCTTTAAAGACCAGCGACGTACCCTGTACGACGTTGGGGTTGAAAGCGGCTGGAAGCGATCCTGATCGCTTCCAGCCGCTTTCCGGTTATTGCAGTGATGCCTCCATATCCAGGCATAACTGCAATAACCTTTTCCCCCATCCGATGCAGAGAGAGCCACTCTGTGGCCCTCTCTGCACCGGACATCAATGGCCGCAATCGTTGGTGGGTGGGAGCAGACGTGGGCGGCCATCGATGGCTTGGTGAATGCAGAGGTGGGCGGGATCGTGGGCGGGGTAGCTGGGGGCGCGCACGGACGTGTGCGTGCACGGGGGAGGCGGGCGGGCGCGTGCGCGGGGAGGGAGCGGGTGGGAATCATTACACTATGGAACAGTTTGTGTAATTTTACAGGGAGAGTGGGGGAATAAAAATTTTATGATATATAATCAAAGTGATCTGGGAGGGGGTGGGGGTTTAGTCTTTGGGGGGGGGGAGCTACACTACAGAAAAGTGGGGAAAAAATTAAAAAAATATATATTTTTTTGTAAACTGGGTACTGGCAGACAGCTGCCAGTACCCAAGATGGCTCCCAATAATGTAGAGGGGGAGGGTTAGAGAGCTGTTTTGGGGGGATTAGGGAGGTTTGGGCCTAAGGGGGATCCTATACAGCAGCATATGTAAATATGCTATAAAAAAAAATGCTACAAAAAAAAATAAGATAACTTTTATTTTAGTACTGGCAGACTTTCTGCCAGTACTTAAGATGGCGGGGACAATTGTGGGGTGGGGGAGGGAAGAGAGCTGTTTGGGAGGGATCAGGGTGTCTGATGTGTCAGGTGGGAGGCTGATCTCTACACTAAAGCCTAAAATTAATCCTGCAAGCTCCCTACAAGATCCCTAATTAACCCCTTCACTGCTAGATATAATACATGTGTGATGTGGAGCGGTATTTAGCAGCCTTCTAATTACCAAAAAGCATTGCCAAAGCCATATATGTCTGCTATTTCTGAACAAAGGGGATCCCATAGAAGCATTTACAACCATTTGTGCCATAATTGCACAAGCTGTTAATAATATTAATTTCAGTGAGAAACCTAAATTGCGAAAAAAATTAAGTTTTTTTTAAATTTGATCGCATTTGGCGGTGAAATGGTGGCATTAAATATACCAAAATGGGCCTAGATCAATACTTTGGGTTGTCTACTACACTACACTAAAGATAAAATTAACTCTTCAAGCTCCCTACATGTTCCCTAATTAACCCCTTCACTGCTGGGCATAAAACACGTGTGGTGCGCAGTGGCATTTAGCAGCTTTCTAATTACCAAAAAGCAACGCCAAAGCCATATAAGTCTGCTATTTCTGAACAAAGGGGATCCCAGAGAAGCATTTACAACCATTTATGCCATAATTGCATAAGTTGTTTGTAAATAATTTCTGTGAGAAACCTAAAGTTTGTGAAAAAGTGAACAATTTTTTTTATTTGATCGCATTTGGCTGTGAAATGGTGGCATGAAATATACCAAAATGGGCCTAGATCAATACTTTGGGATGTCTTCTAAAAATATATATATACATGTCAAGGGATATTCAGGTATTCCTGACAGATATCAGGGTTCCAATGTAACTAGCGCTCATTTTGAAAAAAAGTGGTTTTGAAATAGCAATGTGCTTCTTGTATTTATTGCCCTATAACTTGCAAAAAAAGCAAAGAACATGTTAACATTGGGTATTTCTAAACTCAGGACAAAATTTAGAAACTATTTAGCATGGGTGTTTTTTGGTGGTTGTAGATGTGTAACAGATGTTGGGGGTCAAAGTTAGAAAAAGTGTGTTTTTTCCATTTTTTCCTCATATTTTATAATATTTTTAATAATAAATTATAAGATATGATGAAAATAATGGTATCTTTAGAAAGTCCATTTAATGGCGAGAAAAAGGGTATATAATGTGTGGGTACAGTAAATGATTAAGAGGAAAATTACAGCTAAACACAAACACCGCAGAAATGTAAAAATAGCCCTGGTCCTTAAGGGAAAGAAATTGAAAAATGGCCTTGTTCCTTAAGGGGTTAAGAATAAATAGAACATATTCTGCAATGTGCAGAACATTGGATTATGAAATATGCAATATTATCTTCTTATGTTGTGCTTTTAAATAACCGTGATTGTGTTTGCAGGACTTGTGGGTGTTTTTGAAGTCTAGTCGGCTGATTTATTATGCTGCTCCATAAAGAGACATTATAAACTAGATTTGATCCATTTATATAGCCCATACAGTTTGTTATTTTTTAGAAAATATATAGTTTTGCTTATTTTTAAATAACATTGCTCTGATTTTCAGCCTCCTAACCAAGCCCCAAAGTTTTAGGAAAATACTCATGTATACCTACTCCACCTTGCTCCTTTTTGTGTAAAGGGTCTTTTCCCATGCAAAGGAAGGGGGAGGGGGGGGGTGTCTGATATTTCCCACTTACAGTGGGTGTTCCAGCTACCTTTTTAACAGAGCTAAACTGGGAGCTTTTAAGTAAGTTTTATACTGGACTTTTTGATCAGTATCTGTACATATTCTTTATAGTAGTGTCTATTACATGCAGTTATATGAAAATTGGTGAATACTGTCCCTTAAACTTGTCTGCCACCTCTGAGGCACAGCAATCAGCCCGATCGGATACTATAAGGTTGATTGACACCCCTGCTACTTTCATCTCGTAATACGAGTGCAAATCTCTGACCGCCAAAGAATTACTTTAAAGTGCAAACTATTTTTCCACTCGTAATCTAGTCCTAAGTGTTCACCAGGGCTTACAAAGCATTTGAATACATGCATACGAAGGCACACACACACAGATGGCGCCTTCTTCTCTTCTTCTTGTTTTAGATCCTATCACTTATTGTCTATTTGAGTCATCGGAAAAGCCAGCAGCCATATTTGTATATGAGACTACACCATTGGTCTCCTTTGATTTATTGACACTCGGACTGCCCTAGACACAGTAACTTTTCTGTTTTTTTATGTTGTCACTGTTTTGCATCTGTATTACCCAGCACATTTATTATTGTATCACATGTATTTATTGTGTATCAGGAGGTACATGTTATACCACTTTTTGATATATTATTACCATGGTTTAACACTATTTGGAGTGAGAGGTTGGCACATTCAGTTTGTATATTTTTTCATTTTTAATTTTTTTTTACACACACAGTCACACATAAACACACAGGGGGATATCAAAGCGTCAACTATGTTGCATTTGCGGGCGTCAATACGCTCTCCAAACATCACAGCCGCGGATCTGAATATGATCTCCTTATCAAAAAAGCTGTCAAAAACATGTGTATTAAGTATGGTGCAAAGAGCATCAGACTGGTGTTAACTAACAGTCATCGATGTTGCGGCTATTCGGGTTTCTCCCAACTTTATTTATACCATTTCATTACTGTCCACGAACAAGCACATTTCTCTTTAGCACATTATTGTATATAGTGTAAATGTTGTCAGTTTATGGCCTGGTTATAGTACAATATATTTAATAATTATTCTTTAAAATAAACCCCCAATAAAAATGCATATACAAAACAATAAAATTAATGTAAATTCCTAAATTCTTTATATTAGTTAAAATGTATAGACACGTTGAAATATATTTATAGAAAACCAGATATGAATCAAACTATACACGTTTAAACTGTTATAATATGCTATGCAAAGATCATAAAAATTACCTTATTCACAATCTCTCAAACCAGAGTTGAATTTAAATATCACAATGAGATGCCAGGGTAGGGTTCACTAACTTTAACAGTGCTTAGTTAAACAATAGAACAATATACTTTAACAGTCAATTTCTATGCCAAATTGTCTGAGATTAAATAAATTCTTATTAGCTACAATTAAAGCAAATTCTAAAATATATATATATGTTTGCAAAGATAAATTACACACCAGAGAGATTTACTTACAATAATAAGTTTGATTTAGAAATATGCAATACAAAGGACCTTTTGTTTGGCAAATAAATTATTTAGCAATAGTGACTAGTTAAGACTACACAGGACTGTGAATAGTCTAAAATACAAATTGTCCTTTTAAAATTACTAACTGCATTTTGACTATATTCTTAGAATACATTTGATTTAAATATTAAAACATAGAACAATCATACATCACCAACTTGAGCCAATTTAGTATTTCAATCCTTTCCAAGTATTTTCAGATCATCTCATATGAAGAAAAGTTACTTGCACAGATCAAGAAGTTAGTCTCAATTCCTTGCCTAAGTGATTGTGTCCCCAAGTATGGCAGCCAGTTATCAATCACCAGTGTAAGCAGACAAAAGAAGCAAAGACCCTACCGGATTAATGTAAGTTAAGCCTGAATACAGTGATTTAATAACGACTGGTATCATGCTTACTCCCAGGGGTAATACCCTTATGATATTGCAATATAAACGTTTGCTGGCATGTTTAATCGTTTTTATATATGCATTGGTGATAAAACTTTATTGGGGCCTAGTTTTTTCCACATGGCTGGCTTAAATTTTGACTAGAAACAGTTTTACTGAGGCTTTCCACTGTTATAGTATAAAAGTTACAGTTGGTGCAGTTAAAATTACAAACTGTGACATCCAGCTTCCCTCAGGAGTCCCCTGTATGCTATAGGACATCTCTAAAGGGCTCAAAGGCTTTCCAAAGTCGTTTATTGGGGAAGGTAGGACCACAGCTTGCTGTGGCAGTTGGTTGTGACTGTAAAAAAAAAAAAGTCTATTTCGTTTTTTGGATCCGTTTTTTGAACTAAGGGGTTAATCATCCATTTGCAAGTGGATGCAATGCTCTGCTAGTCTATTACATACACTGTAAAAATTTCGTTTGATTTACTGCATTTTTTCCACTGTTTTTCAAATTCTGACAAAATTTGTTTCTCTTAAAGGCACAGTACCGTTTTTTTATATTTGCTTGTTAACTTGATTTAAAGTGTTTTCCAAGCTTGCTAGTCTCATTGCTAGTCTGTATAAACATGTCTGACATAGAAGAAACTCCTTGTTCATTTTGTTTAAAAGCCATGGTGGAACCCCCTCTTAGAATGTGTACCAAATGTACTGATTTCATTTTATGCAATAAAGATCATATTCTGTTTTTAAAAAAATTATCACCAGAGGAATCTGACGAGGGGAAAGTTATGCCAACTAACTCTCCCCACGTGTCAGACCCTTTGACTACCGCCCAAGGGACTCACGCTCAAATGGCGCCAAGTACATCTAGGGCGCCCATAGCGTTTACTTTACAAGACATGGTGGCAGTCATGGATAATACACTGTCAGCGGTATTAGCCAGACTACCTGAACTTAGAGGTTAGCGAGATAGCTCTGGGGTGAGACAAAATGCAGAGCATACTGACGCTTTAAGAACCATGTCTGATACTGCCTCACAATATGCAGAAGCTGAGGAAGGAGAGCTTCAGTCAGTGGGTGATGTTAATGACTCAGGAAAGATACCTGATTCTAATATTTCTACATTTAAATTTAAGCTTGAACACCTCCGCGTGTTACTTAGGGATGTTTTAGCTGCTCTGAATGACTGTGATACCATTGCAGTGCCAGAGAAATTTTGTAGACTGGATAAATGCTTTGCAGTGCCGGTGTGTACTGATGTTTTTCCAATACCTAAAAGGTTTACAGAAATTATTAATAAGGAATGGGATAGACCAGGTGTGCCGTTCTCTTCCCCTCCTATTTTTAGAAAAATGTTTTCCAATAGACGCCACCACACGGGACTTATGGCAGACAGTCCCTAAGGTGGAGGGAGCAGTTTCTACTCTAGCAAAGCGTACTACTATCCCTGTCGAGGACAGTTGTGCTTTTTTAGAGCCAATGGATAAAAAATTAGGTTACCTTAAGAAAATATTTATTCAACAAGGTTTTATCCTACAGCCCATTGCATGCATTGCCCCTGTCACTGCTGCTGCGGCGTACTGGTTTGAGTCTCTGGAAGAGGATTTACAGGTAGAGACTCCATTGGATGACATACTTGGCAAACTTAGAGCACTTAAGCTAGCCAATTATTTTATTTCTGATGCCATTGTTCATTTGAATAAACTAACGGCTAAGAATTCTGGTTTTGCTATACAGGCGCTCAGAGCGCTATGGCTTAAATCATGGTCAGCTGACGTGACTTTAAAATCTAAGCTACTTAACATTCCCTTCAAGGGGCAGACCCTATTCGGGCCTGGTTTGAAGGAGATTATTGCTGATATCACGGGAGGAAAAGGTTGTGCCCTTCCTCAGGACAGGTCCAAATCTAGGGCCAAACAGTCTAATTTTTGTGCCTTTCGAAACTTCAAGGCAGGTGCGGCATCAACTTCCTCTAATAATAAACAAGAGGGAACTTTTGCTCAATCCAAGACGGTCTGGAGACCAAACCAGACCTGGAAAAAAGGTAAGCAGGTCAAAAAGCCTGCTACTGCCTCTAAGACAGCATGAAGGAACGACCCCCTATCCGGTAACGGATCTAGTAGGGGGCAGACTTTCACTCTTCGCCCAGGCGTGGGCAAGAGATGTTCAGGATCCCTGGGCGTTGGAAATTATATCCCAGGGATATCTTCTGGACTTCAAAGCTTCCCCCCCAAAAGGGAGATTTCACCTTTCACAATTATCTGCAAACCAGATAAAGAGTGAGGCATTCTTACACTGTGTACAAGACCTCCTAGTTATAGGAGTGATCCATCCAGTTCCAAAGGAGGAACAGGAACAGGGTTTTTACTCAAATCTGTTTGTGGTTCCCAAAAAAGAGGGAACCTTCAGACCGATTTTGGATCTAAAGATCTTAAACAAATTCCTCAAAGTTCCGTCGTTCAAGATGGAAACTATTCGTACCATCCTACCACTGATCCAGGAGGGTCAATATATGACTACAGTGGATCTAAAGGATGCTTATCTTCACATTCCGATACACAAAGATCATCATCGGTTTCTCAGGTTTGCCTTTCAAGACAGGCATTACCAGTTGTAGCTTTTCCCTTTGGATTAGCTACAGCCCCAAGAATCTTTACAAAGGTTCTAGGGTCGCTTTTGGCGGTCCTAAGGCCGCGGGGCATAGCAGTAGCCCCTTATTTAGACGACATCCTGATACAGGCGTCAAACTTCCAAATTGCCAAGTCTCATACGGACGTAGTACTGGCATTTCTGAGGTCGCATGGGTGGAAAGTGAACGAGGAAAAGTGTTCTCTATCCCCACTCACAAGAGTTTCCTTTCTAGGGACTCTGATAGATTCTGTAGAAATGAAAATTTACCTTGACGGAGTCCAGGTTATCAAAGCTTCTAAATTCATGTTGGGTTCTTCATTCCATTCCGCGCCCTTTGGTTGCTCAGTGTATGGAAGTAATCGGCTTAATGGTAGCGGCAATGGACATAGTGCCGTTTGCACGCTTACATCTCAGACCGCTGCAACTATGCAGGCTCAGTCAGTGGAGCGGGGATTACACAGATTTGGCCCCTCAACTGAATTTGGACCAAGAGACCAGGGATCCTCTTCCCTGGTGGCTATCTCGGGTCCATCTGTCCAAAGGTATGACCTTCGCAGGCCAGATTGGACTATTGTAACAACAAATGCCAGCCTTCTAGGTTGGGGTGCAGTCTGGAACTCCCTGAAGGCTCAGGGATCGTGGACTCAGGAGGAGTCTCTCCTTCCAATAAATATTCTGGAACTAAGAGCGATATTCAAGGCTCTTCAGGTTTGGCCTCAGTTAGCAACTCTGAGGTACATCAGATTTCAGTCGGTCAACATCACGACTGTAGCTTACATCAACCATCGAGGGGGAACAAGAAGTTCCCTAGAGATGTTAGAAGTTTCAAAAATAATTCACTGGGCAGAGATTCACTCTTGCCACCTATCAGCTATCCATATCCCAGGTGTAGAGCACTGGGAGGCGGATTTTCTAAGTCGTCAGACTTTTCATCCAGGAGAGTGGGAACTCCATCCGGAGGTATTTGCACAACTGATTCTCCGTTGGGGCAAACCAGAAATGGATCTCATGGCGTCTTGCCAGAACGCCAAGCTTCCGTGTTACGGATCCAGGTCCAGGGATCCCAAGGCGACACTGATAGATATTCTAGCAGCGCCCTGGTCTTTCAACCTGGCTTATGTGTTTCCACCGTTTCCTCTGCTCCCTCGACTGATTGCCAAGATCAAGCAGGAGAGAGAGCATCAGTGATTCTGATAGCACCTGCGTGGCCACGCAGGACCAGGTATGCAGATCTAGTGGACATGTCATCCTTTCCACCATGGTCTCTGCCTCTGAGACAGGACCTTCTACTTCAGGGTCCTTTAAACCAACCAAATCTAATTTCTCTGAGGCTGACTGCCTGGAGATTGAATGCTTGATTTTATCAAAGCGTGGCTTTTCCGAGTCAGTTATTGATACCTTAATACAGGCACGAAAGCCTGTCACCAGGAAAATTTACCATAAGGTATGGCGTAGATATCTTTATTGGTGTGAATCCAAGGGTTACTCATGGAATAAGGTCAGGATTCCTAGGATTTTATCTTTTCTCCAAGAAGGTATGGAAAAAGGATTGTCAGCTAGTTTCTTAAAGGGACAGATTTTTGCTCTGTCTATTCTTTTGCACTAGCGTCTGGCAGATGTTCCAGACGTTCAGGCATTTTGTCAGGCTTTAGTTTGAATCAAGCCTGTGTTTAAACCTGTTGCTCCACCATGGAGCTTAAACTTGGTTCTTAAGATTCTTCAAGGAGTTCCGTTTGAACCTCTTCATTCCATAGATATCAAACTTATCTTGGAAAGTTTTTTTTTTTTTTTTTTTTTTTTGGTAGCTATTTCCTCGGCTCGTAGAGTCTCTGAGCTATCTGCCTTACAATGTGATTCTCCTTATCTGATTTTTCATACGGATAAGGTAGTCCTGCGTACCAAACCTGGGTTCTTACCTAAGGCCTAAGGTGGTATCTAACAAGAATATCAATCAAGAGATTGTGGTTCCATCCTTGTGTTACACAATCTGGACGTGGTCTGTGCTTTAAAGTTTTACTTACAAGCTACTAAAGATTTTCGTCAAACATCTGCTTTGTTTGTTGTCTACTCTGGACAGAGGAGAGGTCAAAAGGCTTTGGCAACCTCTTTTTCTTTTTGGCTAAGAAGCTTAATCCGCTTAGCCTATGAGACTGCTGGACAGCAGCCTCCTGAAAGGATTACAGCTCATTCCACTAGAGCTGTGGCTTCCACTTGGGCCTTTAAAAATGAGGCTTCTGTTGAACAGATTTGCAAGGCGGCGACTTGGTCTTCGCTTCATACTTTTTCAAAATTTTACAAATTTGATACTATTGCTTCTTCGGAGGCTATATTTGGGAGAAAGGTTTTACAGGCAGTGGTTCCTTCCATTTAAGTTCCTGCCTTGTCCCTCCCTTCATCTGTGTACTTTAGCTTTGGTATTGGTATCCCACAAGTAATGGATGATCCGTGGACTGGATACACCTTACAAGAGAAAACACAATTTATGCTTACCTGATAAATTTATTTCTCTTGTGGTGTATCCAGTCCACGGCCCGCCCTGTCATTTTAAAGCAGGTAATTTTTAAATTTAAACTACAGTAACCACTACACGCTATGGTTCCTCCTTTCTCGGCTTGTTTTCGGTCGAATGACTGGCTATGACAGTTAGGGGAGGAGCTATATTACAGCTTTGCTGTGGGTGTCCTCTTGCAACTTCCTGTTGGGAATGAGAATATCCCACAAGTAATGGATGATCCGTGGACTGGATACACCACAAGAGAAATACATTTATCAGGTAAGCATAAATTGTGTTTTTATCAATTTCTATGTTAAAATAGAAAATATCCACATATATCTGTGTTTATGGCTAGTATTCATGGGACATCTTGTCTTAAAAACAAAGAAACAGATATTATTTTGAAATTAGTCTAACATTTATACATTTATTATATAGATACTTATTTAGAGATCTCATCTCCACATCAGTTCTTCCTGTAATTTTCACTAGATTTCTGGAAAACAGAGAAAAATGTGTTTATCTTGAAATCAATGGGTTGGTATTTGTATATACCAATGTAGTTATGTATTCAATACAGCAAATATTTATTTAATATAGTATGTCCCAGATCAATATATATATATACACATATATGTGTTATTTGAGTATTTTAAATAGATTTCAAAATTATAGACAAATTGTCAGGGTGCGAGGAAGCAGACGAGAAGTGCAAAAATAATCACACCTTTATTAATAGCAAAAAATAATCAAGTCAAATAACAAGCCAGGAGTCAAAACCAGAGCTGGTAGTCAGACGAGCCGAGTCAGGAGCCAAAGCGAATAGTCAGACGAGCCGGAATCAGGAACAAGGAAAACAGCAGAGTCAGGAACAAGCCAGGGATCAGGAACCAAGAAGGACGTCAGGCAGCCAGGTAATACACAGGAACTCTCACAAACAGGTCTGAGACAACACAAAGGCAAAGCATACTGAACAGAGGCCCTTTAAATAATAAGTGATGACATCACAATTCTGAGACTGCATCCTGTCTCACATGGATGATGCACACCAGTCTGGCCATAAAAGGAAGTGCAGGAAATGAGCAGCATCCCCCACAATGCACCATAGTCAGGAAGAGAGATGAGTAAAATGGCTGCCAGCAGCACATGGCAAACACAACAGGGGAAAAACCCTGACACAAATCAGTTATATGACTTTTTAAGTATACATTCTGCTATTTAAATTCAAAGTTTTTACCAGTCTGGAAAGTGGGATATCTTGTGTATTGTAATTCAGCAGGGACAATTTAGCACATACGGGACACTTAGTCATTTCTTCAGCTAAGAATTTGGTTTACGAATCTCATTAGGCCTCAAAGAAAAATTCCAGACACCACGGCCTCTAGTTATGAAAGTCTGGCGGACCTGATCCGCCAGTGCGGATCAGGTCCGCCAGACTTCGCTGAATACGGCGAGCAATACGCTCGCCGTATTCATCATTACAACACCCCGCCCCCTGCAGACTCACGGCCAATAGGCCGCCAGCAGGGGGGTGTCAATCAACCCGATCGTACTCAGGTTGTATTGTTGCGATGTCTGTCCGCCTGCTCAGAGCAGGCGGTCAGGTTATGGAGCAGCGGTCTTTGTGACAGTTGCTTCATAACTGCTGTTTCTGGCGAGCATGAAGGCTCGCCAGAAACACGGGGCATCAAGCTCGCCAGAAACACGGAGCTTGATACATATGCCCCCACGTCTCTATTAACCCAGGGGTTCCTGTGATCTTAGGTAATGAGACAGATGCTCTATTTGAAATAACTTTTCTCTAATTGAAACAGAGAGAGGGGGTTTGTTTACACACAGTTTCACAAATAAAATGAGTTATTGGTCTTATCATAAATCTATGTGTAGATAAATATACACAATGTAAACAGTAGGAGGGAAACGGTCAGGTGGCCCACACTGAGTGAATCTCACTAGGAGCAAAAGATATTTGCACTTTGCGACTGTACCCAAATTCCCCAACAGTTCAAATCAACAAAGTCACTTTATATACATCCCTTGAATGAAGGTAAAGTTCAGCACTAGCACAAATGTACAGGTCGTGGGAGGCAATGGGAACACTGGCCGTCAATGGCTTAACGCCAGACTCACCTAGATCCGGTGGTTCCACAGCTCACTAGAAACGATCATCTGTCGGCAGGTTTGGTGCTGAACGGTTTGTGACGAAGCCGCTGTGCGGCGTGTAGCTGGTTCCAAATCTGTGCGTGTAGCCGAGAGCAGCGTCCCGGTCGGCATCCACCTCCGTATCGCCTTAGATTTGATACGTCAGAGGGATCCAGGAAATCCAGGGAATCCAAAGTGCAGCAGCGGTAGCGTGGGGAATAAGGCAATCGCAAAGTGGGACGAGTGGAGCTCTAGTCGGCTACAATCCAGAGGTCTGGAAATGAGTACGTCAAAAAAGGAGTACTGGATGCTCCGGTTAAAAAATAGCAAAATTGTATTTATTCATCATTAAAAACGATACATGGAGAAACAAGAAGACACGAGTGCAGGCGCAGCACTAGGGCTTACGCGTTTCGGCTATAGAGCCTTAGTCATAGCATATTTGCACCAAATATGTAGAAATAATATTGTCCCCTTGATTTGTAATGAGAGACAGAGTTGTAGCATAATCCATAAGTAGTAATGTATTTTTCATTTTTATACCTATATCTACTAGTGCACC
Source organism: Bombina bombina (assembly GCF_027579735.1). NCBI lineage: Eukaryota > Metazoa > Chordata > Amphibia > Anura > Bombinatoridae > Bombina > Bombina bombina. The sequence continues at coordinate 433,098,238 of NC_069500.1, read as the reverse complement.
AAATGTGTAGCAATAATATTGTTTGAATTATAAAGGGTATACAATTTTAATAAGGTTTCTTATTTACTTTTATTATGTAATATACTTCATTCTCTCGCAGCATCGAACATAAGCTTTCTGTGTTTTCAGACTCCCATTGAGTTCTATGGCATCCGCGACCTGAAGGGTGGCGGATTGAAAACCAGGTACGCTGAGTCGGAAAAGACGTGAGCGTAACTGTAGAAATTTTGATAACTTTGTGAGAGCTTAAAATAGTGTCGAATAGGAGGGTGAATGAACATGATTCCGCTTGAATTCCACTGGTTTTCAACTCGCATCGATGTGCATCGGATTGAGATCGTGGGATTGTATGTTACATGTTTTGGGTCATTGTCATGTTGGAATACCCATCCACGACCCATTTTCAATGCCCGGGCTGAGGGAAGGAGGTCCTCACCCAAGATTTGACGGCACATGGCCCTGTCCATCGTCCCTTTGATGCAGTGAAGTTGTCCTGTCCCCTTAGTACAAAAACACAAAGCATAATGTATCCACCTCCATGTTTGATGGTGTTCTTGGGGTCATAAGCAACATACCTCCTCCTCCAAACACGGCGAGTTGAGTTGACGCCAAAGAGCTTGATTTTGGTCTCATCTGACCACAACACGTTCACCCAGTTCTCCTCTTAATCATTCAGATGTTCATTGGCGAACTTCAAATGGGCCTGTGCATGTGCTTTCTTGAGCAGGGGACCTTGCAGGCGCTGCAGGATTTCAGTCCTTCACGGTGTAGTGTCTTACCAATTGTTTTCTTGGTGACTATTGTCCCAGCTGCCTTGAGATCATTGACAAGATCCTCCTGTGTAGTTCTGAACTGATTCCTCACCATTCTCATTATCATTGAAACTCCAAGAGGTGAGATCTTGCATGGAGCCACAGACCGAAGGAGATTGACAGTTATTTTGTGTTTCTTCTATTTGCGGATAATCGCACCAACTGTTGTCACCTCACCAAGTTGCTTGGTGATGGTCTTGTAGGTCTACAATCTTGTCCCTGACATACTTGGACAGCTCTTTGGTCTTGGCCAGGGTAGAGAGTTTGGAATCTGATTGATTGATTGCTTCTGTGGACAGGTGTCTTTTATACAGGTAACAAGCTGAGATTAGGAGTACTCCCTTTAAGAAAGTGCTCCTAATCTCACCTCGTTACCTGTATAAAAGACACCTCAGAGCCAGAAATCTTGCTGATTGATAGGGGATCAAATACTTATTTCACTCATTATAACTTTTCTGAAATGCATTTTTCTGGATTTTCTTTGTAGTTATTCTGTCTCTCACTGTTCAAATAAACCTACCATTACAATTATAGACTTTAATTTCTTTGTCAGTGGGCAAACGTACAAAATCAGCAGGGGATCAAATATTTTTCCCCTCACTGTGTGTGTGTATATATATATATATATATATATATATATATATATATATATATATATATATAAACACAGATTTCTTGAAACAATACTTCCACAAACACAATATCAAGTGCCGAAAGCCAACAGAACTAACGGGAATAGCTAGCTAAATAAACTAAAGGTTTTAGTTACCTCTAAACTGTTAGCTCCAAGGCTTTTCTCTTCTTATACACCCTAGAATGAAAGCTCCTTAGGCATAGTCTCCCATTATATACCTGTATAATGCTTCTAAAATAACTGTAAGCTTCTTACAAATATAGCCACAAAAAGAGTGCTGTCCACCCAAATCTGCTACCCTAGGCAAGTGCCTTGTTTGTCTAGGACAAAATACGCCCCTGTGACGAATCCAGTTTTAGTTTGGCTCGTGCGGTCGCATTTACTTTCAACTTGTAATACAAGTGCAAGTTAACTCAGACGTGATATGGTAATATCGCACGCGTGCTAACGTTAGTGCATCACTAGTAATCTAGCCCTCAGCCGGAAAGCATTTAGCCCTTTCAGGAGATAATCACTGATAGATTGTGATTGAGGCCTTAATTGGAAGCACTGAGAAAGCTGCTAAAAGTAAAAATATATATATATATACTTTTTCACTTACCTGCTAGTAATTTTCTTTTTTTACCAGTCATAGAAGAGAAGGGTAGTGTCTATTTTAGAAACAGATAAACTGTTTCTGTCAGAGAAAAAAAGTCATATGGCTCTCTAGCTGCTTAGAGGATTGTAGAGGATAAATCAATAACTGTAATTGTTCTATAAAAAATATATATTGTAGAGGATAAATCAATAAATTTAAATGTTATATAAAAAAATAGATTCTATTTTTATAGAACAGTTAATGTTATTGATTTATCCTGTATAATGCTGTAAGCAGAGAGAGAATCGTTTAAAGGGACAGTCAAGTCCAAAAAAAACTTTCATGATTTAAATAGGGCATGCAATTTTAAACAACTTCCCAATTTACTTTTATCACCAATTTTGCTTTGTTCTCTTGGTATTCTTAGTTGAAAGCTAAACCTAGGAGGTTCATATGCTAATTTCTTAGACCTTGAAGACTGCCTCTAATCTGAATACATTTTGACCACTAGAGGGCATTAGTTCACATGTTTCATATAGATAACATTGAGCTCATGCACGTAAAGTGACCTAGGAGTGAGCACTGATTGGCTAAACTGCATGTCTGTCAAAAGAACTGAAATAAGGGGGCAGTCAGCAGAGGCTTAGATAAAAGATAATTACAGAGGAAAAACGTGTATTATTATAACTGTGTTGGATATGCAAAACTGGGGAATGGGTAATAAAGGGATTATCTTTCTTTTTAAACAACAAAAATTCTGGTGTTGACTGTCCCTTTAATGCTTTTTTGGGGGGTCTTTCTGGCAATATTTATCAATGCCGTCTCTGTATAACTGTCTAATACGTTGAGGATATTTTTTGGAATCTTATCTTTCTTTCGCTACAAGACTAATTGAAAGGAAAGTTCTAGTGCTGAAATATTGATTATTTTTTTATTTTTGTGGAGTGGAGATTTCATTCTGGTTCTTAGAGTGATAAGAGTAATATGAGTAAAGGGGAAACTACTAGATCAGATACTCAACTTCAAGGTTATATGCATAAAGCCAGTGAAACAAACAGAAGTTAGCAACTGTTTATATGAGGGATATAACTTATCTAATTAGTATCAATGCAGAAATAGGTAGAAGAAATATAATTCACTTCAGACAGTGTTTGATATACTACCACAATGAGTATTACTGTCAAAATAAACTCATAATTGAGTAAGTATTAGCACATGTGCAACTAGAAGGATAGAGGGCACAGGGGTATATTTAATAAGCAGCGGATGCTGATTTCTACCCCTGAAGTTTCCAGCTTGCCAAAAACTTAAGTTAAGAAGGAGCAGTCATGAGACTGCTGCTCCTTAACTTGTTTGCCATCTTTAAGGTGGCGGAATGCAATCATTACGATCGGATACCATCGGGATGATTGACAGCCCCTGCTATCGGCCGATTGGTTGCGAATGTGCAATGTTAAACTGTGTCGGCATTTAGCAATGTCGGACGGACATGATTTGCTACAGCGAATTATGTATGCCTGACATATGATAAATTGACATCAAAGAGTGTTAGTTAAAGGGATATTCTAGTGTAAAAAAATGCTATATTTTGTTAGCTCATTTTGGGCTAGATTACAAGTGGAGCGCTATTTTAATGTGCGCCCATAAAGGGGCAATTTTGCCCGTTTACAGGCACACGTTAAATAACTAGTCATTACAGACCTCTGGTTAATTCAAAAAATGTGTCCCAATTGCCACACAAATAAAGTTGACAGATCCTTTCTTAACATAAAAAATATGAGAATCTTTATTTTTTATTTTTAAATAACTGCACAAAGAAGTTATAAGGGGTTAAAGTGAGGGGATGTGGGATGTTAGAAAACAAAAATGGCACTGAAAGTACATTTACATTGAAGTCTATGGGGACTGTGTTTTTACATATATATATATATATATATATATATATATATATATATATATATAGTCAATTACCCGGTGGCCCAGCACGCCAACCTTGGTGGTGTGTTGCCGACCTGGGTGCAATCCTCAAAGTAACTTGTTTAAATGTGTATAAAGAAGAGCACTCTCAGGATTTTTATTTAGACTAGGTATATATTTATTCTGACAATATAAAAATGTCATTTGCAGAAGATCATTGTCGAGGTTTCGGCTCCTATATGAGCCTTCTTCAAGACAAAATTTATCATTAGTCGGCTGTTGAGCCGTACTCCCAGACAAGAAAATGAGCACAATGTTATTTGGTTATAACAAGGAGCGTTATGCAAAAGAACACAGCGTTCCAAGACAAACCTTTGCTACCCACAGTAAAATTTGGTGGATGTTCCATCATGCTGTGGGGCTGTGTGGCCAGTTCCGGTACTGGGAATCTTGTTTAAGTTGAGGGTCGCATGGATTTCACTCAATATCAGCAGATACTTGAGAATAATGTTGAGAAATCAGTCACAAAGTTGAAGTTATACCGGGGCTGGATATTTCAACAAGACAACGACCCAAAACACTGCTCAAAATCTACTCTGGCATTTATGCAGAGGAACAAGTACAATGTTCTGGAATGGTCATCCCAGTCCCCAGACCTGAATATCATTGAAAATGTGTGGGGTGATTTGAAGTGGGCTGTCCATGCTCGGCAGCCATCAAACCTAACTGAACTGGAGATGTTTTGCATGGAGGAATGGTCCAAAATACCTTCATCCAGAATCCAGACACTCATTACAGGCTATAGGAAGCGTCTAGAGGCTGTTATTTCTGCTAAAGGAGGTTCTACTAAATATTGATGCAATATTTCTGTTGGGGTGCCCAAATCTATGCACCCCAAAACATTCAGTTTGCTCATTTAGCATACAGAGTTCACATGACAAGAAGATGATATTGCAAGTTCAGATATATGACTACATCAATGTACATAAACCCCTTTAGGTTTTTACACACATCAATTTATCACAGTACAAAATAAACCACTCGTCAAATATTTAAAGAGCAAACCCATAAACACCCCTTATTTTTCGTAGCCACTTTGGACCCCAAGTATCGCAACTCTCTAAACTGTGGGTTTTTAGGTGACGCAGGCCACTTTTGGACCCACTCATTTGCTATATATAGGTAACAGACCTTGGTGCAGGATATCAAACTAAAAGATAAAACTCTTTAAAGACTATAATAACCAACTTTGTCTCCCTCTTCTACAGTATAGGCCTCTTTTGGACCTTAATTGACTCTACTGTCTAATCCGAGGGTTTTTTAAGTAGCACAGGCCTCTTTTGGACCTGAAGACACACTATATTTAAAGTGCCAGTAAACCTAAAAAATAATGTTATATAATTCTGCACATAGTGCAGAATTATATAACATTATATGAGTGCTAGCTTTATACAACCTAATATATCCGGTGAACTTTTATAAAAAACAGGGTTTTCCAGACTCGCCCTCTGTGCTCTACTGAGCGGGTCTGGTTTTCCCTCAGAGCGCAGCTGGCCAGCTGTCTAGTAACAGCCCGGCTTGACCGCGCCATTACACTTAATGCAGCTCACATCGATGTGCAGCGGACATGATATGCTTCATCGTATCATGTCCGCTCGCACTTTGATAAATATGCCCCTATGTCACTACTTTCTTCAGTACATATATATATATATATACATATATATATATATATATATGGATATAGCAGGTTACTATCACTATATAATAATAAGTGAACCAATCATTTGCTTAAGACTACTCTTACAAATCTCACTACCTAGGCGTAGGCCTATTAAGTCTATTCTAACAAAGACAAAAGCTGGTCTCTAAAATATTAACTATATTAAGCTAACCAAGCCATGTAGTGGGATGGCCCTATGCTACAAAAAAATAAATAAAGGGAGAGGTGGGGTGGACCACTACACTACAGAACATTTAAAAAAATATATATATACAGTAACTATATATATATATATATATATGTGTGTAAAGTATTTAGAGAGCTGTTTGATGCTGAACCAAAAATAGGATTGCTCCGAAGCGTATATTCCTGCTTTTCAAATAAAGATACCAAGAGAACGAAGAAAATTGATAATAGGAGTAAATTTAGAAAGTTGCTTAAAATTGCATGCTCTATCTGAATCATGAAAGAAAAAAGTTGGGTTTCATATCCCTTTAAAGGAACAGTCTACACCAGAATTGTTATTGTTTTAAAAGATAGATAATCCCTTTATTACCCACAGTTATAGCAATACACTTTTTACCTCTTTGATTACATTAGGGCCCATTTATCAAGCTCTGTATGGAGCCTGAAGGGCCGTGTTTCTGGCGAGCCTTCAGACACGCCAGAAACACCAGTTATGAAGCATCGGTCTAAAGACCGCTGCTCCATAACCTGTCGGCCTGCTCTGACGAGGCGGACAGGGATTGCGTTAAATCAAACCGATCGAATACAATCGGGTTGATTGACACCCCCTGCTAGCGGCCTATTTCACAATGCAATGCTGAATGCAGAGAGCGTATTGCTCTCCGCATTCAGCGATGTCTGTCGGATATAATCCGCTGATCGTTTCATGTCGGACAGACCATTGTTAAATAGGCCCCCTTGTATCTATGTCTCTGCAAACTGCCCCCTTATTTCAGTTTTTTTGACAGACTTACATTTTAGCCAATCAGTGCTGACTCCTAGGTAACTCCACGTGAGTGAGCACGTTATCTATATGACAAACATAAACTAACACCTTTTAGCGGTGAAAAACTGTCAAAATGCATTCAGATAAGAGGACCCCTTCAAGGTCTAAGAAATTAGCACATGAACCTCCTAGCTTTAACTTTCAACTAAGAATACCAAGAGAACAAAGCAAAATTGATGATAAAAGTAAATTGGAAAGTTGTTTAAAATTACATGCCCTATCTGAATCATGAAAGTTTATTTTGGACTACACTGTCCCTTTAATTAAAAAAAAAAGACTTAAACCCTTCATAATGGCAGACTGTCTGTCAGTACCTAAGATGGTGGCGATCAGTGGGGGATGAGTGGTGGAAGAGAGGGTAATCTCTACACTAAAGCTAAAATTAACCTCTTCACTCCTGGGAATAATAGAAGTGTAGTGCGCAGCTGCAATTAGTGGCCTTCTAATTACCAAAAAGCAATGGCAAAGTCATGTATTTCTGCTATTTCTGAAGAAAGGGGATCCCAGAGAAGCTTTTACAATAATTTGTGCCATGATTGCACAAGCAGTATGTAAATAATTTCAGTGAGAAACCCAAAGCTTGTGAAAAAGTTAACGATTTTTTTATATGATCGCATTTGGCTGTGAAATGGTGGCATGAAATATACCAAAATGGGCATAGATAAATACCTTGAGTTGTCTACTTTAAAAAAAAAAAAAAAAAAATATATATATATATATATATATATATATATATATATATATATATATATATATATATATATATATATATAGTTTTGACAGGTAAATCAATAAAAAAAATGCCAAGGCTCTATTTCTGTTTAAAGGGACAGTCTACACCAGAATTTTTATTGTTTTAAAAGATAGATAATCCCTTTATTACCCATTCCCCAGTTTTGCATAACCAACACAGTTATAATAATATACTTTTAACCTCTGTGATTATCTTGTATCTAAGCCTCTGCAAACTGCCCCTTCAGTTCTTTTGACAGACTTGCAGTTCAGCCAATCAGTGCCTGCTCCCAGATAACTTCATATGCACGGGCACAGTGTTATCTATATGAAATATGTGAACTAACACCCTCTAGTGGTGAAAAACTGTTAAAATGCATTCTGAAAAGAGGTGGCCTTCAAGGTCTAAGAAATTAGCATATGAACCTCCTAGGTTAAGCGTTTAACTAAGAATACCAAGAGAACAAAGCAAAATTGGTGATAAAAGTAAATTGGAAAATTGTTTAAAATTACATGCTCTATCTGAATCATGAAAGTTTATTTTGGCCTAGAATGTCCCTTTAACCCCTTAACGACCGAGGACGTGCAGGGTACGTCCTCAGAAAAAAGGCAGTTAATGCCTGAGAACGTACCCTGCACGTCCTCGGTGTGGAAAGCAGCTGGAAGCGATCCTGCTCGCTTCCAGCTGCTTTCCGGTTATTGCAGTGATGCCTCGATATGGAGGCATCCTGCAATAACCTTAAATGGCCATCCGGTGCAGAGAGAGCCACTCTGTGGCCCTCTCTGCACCGGACATCGGTGGCCGGTAACGTTGGTGGGTGGGAGCTGACTTGGGAGGCGGGTGGGCGGCCATCGATGGGCCGGGTAATGTAGAGGGGGGCGGGATCGGGGGCGGGGGCGATGGGGGCGCGCACAGGCGCGCGCGCGTGCACGCCGGGCGGCGGGCGGGCGCGTGCATGGGGCGGGAGCGGGTGGGAACCGCTACACTACAGAAAAGACTGTGCTTTAAGTTTCAGTGTAAAGCTTTTTATTTAAAAAAAAAACAACAGTCAAAGGTATCTAGGAGGGGGTGGGGGTTTGTTCTTTGGTGGGTAGGGGAGCTACACTACAGAAAATGGGGAAAAAATAAAAAAGCAACTGTTTTTTTTATAAACTGGGTACTGGCAGACAGCTGCCAGTACCCAAGATGGCGGCCATTAAGGCAGAGGGGGAGGGTTAGACAGCTGTTTGGTGGGGGATCAGCCAGGTTGGGGGCTAAGGGGGGCTCCTACACAGCAGCATATGTAAATATGCTTTAAAAAAAAAACAAAAAGCCTAAATATATATTTTATTTTAGTACTGGCAGAGTTGCTGCCAGTACTTAAGATGGCGGGGACAATTGTGGGGTGGGGGAGGGAAGGGAGCTGTTTGGGAGGGATCAGGGGGTCTGATGTGTCAGGTGGGAGGCTGATCTCTACACTAAAGCTAAAATTAACCCTGCAAGCTCCCTACAAACTTCCTAATTAACCCCTTCACTGCTAGCTATAATACACGTGTGATGCGCAGCGGCATTTAGCGGCCTTCTAAGTACCAAAAAGCAACGCCAAAGCCATATATGTCTGCTATTTCTGAACAAAGGGGATCCCAGAGAAGCATTTAGAACAATTTGTGCCAAAATTGCACAAGCTGTTTGTAAATGATTTCAGTGAGAAACCTAAAATTGTGAAAAATTTAACTTTTTTTTTAATTTGATCGCAATTGGCGGTGAAATGGTGGCATGAAATATACCAAAATGGGCCTAGATCATTACTTGGGGTTGTCTACTACACTACACTAAAGCTAAAATTACCCCAAAAAGCTCCCTACATGCTCCCTAATTAACCCCTTTACTGCTGGGCATAATACACGTGTGGTGCACAGTGGCATTTAGCATCCTTCTAATTACCAAAAAGCAACACCAAAGCCATATATGTCTGCTATTTCTGAACAAAGGGGATCCCAAAGAAAAATTTACAATCATTTATGCCATAATTGCACAAGCTGTTTGTAAATAATTTCAGTGAGAAACCAAAAGTTTGTGAAAACATTTGTGAAAAAGTGAACGATTTTTTGTATTTGATCGCATTTGGCGGTGAAATGGTGGCATGAAATATACCAAAATTGGCCTAGATCAATACTTTGGGATGTTTACTAAAAAAAATATATACATGTCAAGGGATATTCAGGGATTCCTGAAAGATATTAGTGTTCTAATGTAACTAGCGCTAATCTTGAAAAAAAAATGGTTTGGAAATAGCAAAGTGCTACTTGTATTTATGGCCCTATAACTTACAAAAAAAGCAAAGAACATGTAAACATTGGGTATTTCTAAACTCAGGACAAAATTTAGAAACTATTTAGCATGGGTGTTTTTTGGTGGTTGCAGATGTATAACAGATTTTGGGGGTCAAAGTTAGAAAAAGTGTGTTTTTTTCCATTTTTTTCTCATATTTTATAATTTTTTTTAAAGTAAATTATAAGATATGATGAAAATAATGGTATCTTTGGAAAGTCCATTTAATGGCGAGAAAAACGGTATATAATATATGTGGGTACAGTAAATGAGTAAGAGGAAAATTACAGCTAAACACAAACACCGCAAAAATGTAAAAATAGCCTTGGTCCCAAATGGACAGAAAATGGAAAAGGGCTGTGGTCATTAAGGGGTTAAATGGAGTGATAACAAAAATGCTAAAAATTCTCTGGTATTTTGGGCATTTTCTTCTCTGAAAGTCCCTGTAGTGAAGGGGTTAAGGTAAAATAATGCCATTTAAAAGACTTTTACCTACAGCAGTATTGCATAGTCAACAAATGCTTTGGAAAAATACAATGCAATAACACTTGTTTTGGATTTCAAACAAGCATCAATTTTTTATGTATTTAAAATGTTCCTTTCATTCCCCTGTGCCCCCCTTCATGTGACATCCATCCGAAAATCTCAGACTCATATGTATATGAGCTGTGAGCTCTTGCACACACCCAGAAGGAACTGGTGCCTCAGAAGATGTGCGTATGAGACCATTCACACCCCTTCAACAAGCTCTTTGATAGGCAAAGGCTCCAAAACTCCAAAAAAGTATTTGCAAACTAGTACAGATGGACAAGGCAGATCATTGTCGAAAGGAGAAGCCAAGAGTCAGACGTATTAACGTAGTGCCAGGGATTAGATCAAAGAACACAGTCCAAGTGGATAGTCAGGGAGCCAGAAGACAACAGGAAGATGAGGGCAGGAAGCTCACAGGTAGTCAGGTAACAAGTAGCTAAGGAGACTAACAATGTTCTGTTTTTCAAGCACAGACTGAGAGTAGGCAGGTAGATATATAGATTCAGGGGTGGAGTCCTGTTTTATGAGTGGCCCAGCAGTGAAACAGGTATTAAGGGAACCACACCTTGCAGTCTGCATTGTGTAATGTTTGCTAACTGCTCTAATTAACTGTTTCACTGCTAGGCCTCTCACAAAATTGGCCTTGGAGGGAACACTGGTCACAGCCTCTACATACTAGATTGGGGACCTCAGGCCTATTCTGTACACAAACCTCTAATGTTTAAAAGCATACCTTGTTGACATAGGAATATGTATTATTGTGATCTTTGAACACAGTATGACCCTCATCTGCTCTGCGTAAAAGGACAGTCTTTTTTATCGGATACCTACTCTGTGCAGTCCCTCTAAAAACAAAAAGTTTGATTGTTTGCATGGGAACTCTATAACTTTGTATTCCTGTATTTAAATCACCTGAAATCTCACTTATCTGCGAACTTTTCATTTGCCTATTGGTACACTGACATATTAACCCTTGGCATTGTCAGCTGTCTAATTGCAAGCTTTAGTGATATACTTCCTACCAGAGGCGTAACTAGAAACCAGAGGGCCCAGGTGCAAGAATCTAAGAAGGGCCCCCCACCCCAAAAAAGTGAATTTGATACATATCTTTTTTTTTTTTACATTTAACACAGAAAAAAAATGTGAATCAGATTACATGTCTGCAAAAAGAGGTACCCTGTGCCCACAGTATGTGAGATGGTCTGACCCCATATTACTGTATATAGTGACACTGTTTAACCCACCAGTACTGTATATAGTGAGTCAGTGACACAGTCTGTAATCTGCCAGTGAGATGGCTGGCCTGACCCTACCTGTCCCAGTACTTTATAAAGTGACCACAGTAGTTTGTGACAAAGCCCAGCCCCCCCATACTGTATATAGTGGTACTGTATAGTGACACTGTTTACCCCCTCCCCACATGCTGTAGTAACAAGGTCTGTAATTTGTTGGTTCAACAAACACACACACACACACACACACACACACATACATGCATAAATACACACACAGTCACATAAATACATACACACACATAAACACCAATGGGTAAAACAGAAAGACTAACCCCTGTAGTCAGAGACACTAGTGAACCATCCAGTGCAGGCAGGTCAACATTTTTCATAATGTTGGGGGCCCAGTCGCAATTGCGACCTCTGCACCTCCTGTAGTTTCACCCCTGGCTTCCTACCATATATACAAATTGCCAACTACTCCTGCTTCCAACTTACCTGTCTCATTTACATATATATTATTTCAACATAAGGCCTATCTCCACAAAGGCTAGTGGAGTTCCATCTTCAGCTGCTAAAATCGCCTCTAAAAGAAACGTCAGACAAGATAAGACAACAAAACCCATGTCTGGGAAAACTCTTACCCTCAATTTTCAATATTTCAGAGTACTCTAACTCTTCACCTAATGCTCTCAAACAGACAGGTGCATTATCCACCATGCCATGCCAGAGTCTATAAGGGATGTGTTGCCCACAGCCCCCCAGTTAACTGCTGGCTGTCCAGTATTTTTTTGAAGGACAGTTGGCAACTCTAATTCTAACTATCAAAAATGTTTTGCTAAAACATTATTTGATTGCTTGGGCAGGGATGGCTCTTCTATTAAGGCAAACATAGGGTTTCGTCTGGGGCATAAGGGACCTAGGGAAACATTCCACCTAGAGTCAGAACTACAGTTCCATCGAGGCCCAAGTGTTGGATTAGTCACACTCAGGCCCCCGATGATAAAAGTCACACATGACTTTTTATGTCTCAATCTGTTTGTTCACTGAGATTTTATAAAAAATTGGGCTGACCTTTCTGTTCTTATGAGTGACGATGTGCCTTCCATAGGAAACCATATAGATATAGGCTCATATTTATCAAGCTCCGTATGGAGCTTGAAGGGCCGTGTTTCTGGCGAGTCTTCAGACTTGCCAGAAACACAAGTTATGAAGCAGCGGTCTAAAGACCGCTGCTCCATAACCCTGTCCGCCTGCTCTGAGCAGGAGGACAGGAATCTCCGGAAATCAACCCGATCGAGTACGATCGGGTTGATTGACACCTCCCTGCCGGCGGCCGATTGGCCGCGAGTCAGCAGGGGGCGGCGTTGCACCAGCAGCTCTTGTGAGCTGCTGGTGCAATGTTAAATGCGGAGAGCGTATTGCTCTCCGCATTTAGCGAGGTCTTGCGGACCTGATCCGCACTGTCGGATCAGGTCCGCAAGACCTTTGATAAATAGAGGCCATAGAGCGCAAAAATCCGCTAACATCACGTAAACTCGGATCTCAACGATGGGGAGGAGGCATGTATTCAAAGCATGTTTACACAACATAGAATAGAATCATTTATTCGTCAAATATAAAAAAAAGAATTCTTCATGCTGCAAAAGGTATCAGATTACAATAAACAAACAAATACAACCAGCAGTGTAAAAATCTAAACATCAAATATATTCACAAAGAGTGACTAAAGGGCAGTTTATCTACCAAAAGTGAAGTAAGAGAAGTATTCCTCTTTGCTATTTTAATAGCCTGGGGGAGGGGGAAGCTATTCAGAAATCTGAGTTCATAAAACGCTCAACCTTGGCCTACAATAAAAAGATGATTAAAAAACAATGGCCGGGTGAGATAAATCAGATACAATTTTTTTGACTCTCTTATTAATCCTTAAAAAGTAAATGTCCTTAAAGGTGTAGTCAAGTCCAAGATAAACTTACCTGTTTCAGATAGGGCATGTCATTTTAATCAACTTTCCAATTTACTTTTATCACCAATTTTGCTTTGTTCTCTTGGAATTCTTAGTTGAAAGCTAAACCTAGGAGGTTCAAATGCTAATTTCTTGAAGGCTGCCTCTAATCTGAATGCATTTTGTCAGAGTTTCACCACTAGAGGACATTTGTTCATGTGTGTCATATAGATAACATTGTGCTCACACGTGAAGTTACCTAGGAGTCAGCACTGATTGGCTAAAATGCAAGTCTGTCAAAAGAACTGAAATAAGGGGCAGATTGCAGGGGCTTAGATACAAGGTAACTATAGAGGTAAAAAGTATATTAACCCCTTAATGACCGAGGACGTGCAGGGTACGTCCTCAAAAAAAAGGCAGTTAACGCCTGAGGACGTACCCTGCACGTCCTCGGTGTGGAAAGCAGCTGGAAGCGATCTTGCTCGCTTCCAGCTGCTTTCCGGTTATTGCAGTGATGCCTCGATATGGAGGCATCCTGCAATAACCTTACACGGCCATCCGATGCAGAGAGAGCCACTCTGTGGCCCTCTCTGCACCGGACATCGATGGCCGGTATCGTTGGTGGGTGGGAGCCGACTTGGGAGGCGGGTGGGCGGCCATCGGTGTGCCCTGTGTCGTCAAGGGGGGCGGGATCGGGTGCGGGCCGTTAGGGGGCGCGCACGGGCGCGCGCGCGTGCATGGAGGGTGGCGGGCGGGCGCGTGCACGGGGCAGGAGCGGGTGGGAACCGCTACACTATGGAAATTTTTTTTAGTAACAAATGGCCAAATCTTGTTTGTGCAAAAGCACAAAAAGAGATCATGGAGGGGTGGGGGGTTGGTTTTGTGTGGGGGGAAGCTACACTGCAGAAAAGTTTAATAAAAACTAAAAAAAAACATTTTTTCTTCTAAACTGGGTACTGGCAGACAGCTGCCAGTACCCAAAATGGCGCAGATTAAGTTAGAGTGGGAGGGTTATAGAGCTGTTTGGGGGGGATCAGTGAGGTTGGGGGCTAAGGGGGGGATAGTACACAGCAGCATATGTAAATATGCTTTTTTTTTTTAAAAAAAAAAACATAGCTTTTATTTTAGTACTGGCAGACTTTCTGCCAGTACTTAAGATGGCGGGGACAATTGTGGAGTGGGGGAGGGAAGAGAGCTGTTTGGGAGGGATCAGGGGGTCTTATGTTTCAGGTGGGAGGCTGAGCTCTACACTAAATGTGATATTAACCCTGCAAGCTCCCTACAAGCTACCTAATTAACCCCTTCACTGCTAGCCATAATACACGTGTGATGCGCAGCGGCATTTAGCGGCCTTCTAAATACCAAAAAGCAACGCCAAAGCCATATATGTCTGCTATTTCTGAACAAAGGGGATCCCAGAGAAGCATTTACAACCATTTGTGCCATAACTGCACAAGCTGTTTGTAAATGATTTCAGTGAGAAACCTAAAATTGTGAAAAATGTAACGTTTTTTTTAATTTGATCGCATTTGGCGGTGAAATGATGGCATGAAATATACCAAAATGGGCCTAGATCAATACTTGGGGTTGTCTACTACACTACACTAAAGCTAAAATTACCCCAAAAAGCTCCCTACATGCTCCCTAATTAACCCATTCACTGCTGGGCATAATACACGTGTGGTGCGCAGTGGCATTCTAATTACCAAAAAGCAACACCAAAGCCATATAAGTCTGCTATTTCTGAACAAAGGGGATCCCAGAGAAGAATTTACAACCATTTATGCCATAATTGCACAAGCTGTTTGTAAATAATTTCAGTGAGAAACCTAAAGTTTGTGAAAAAATTTGTAAAAAAGTGAACAATTTTTTTTATTTTAACGCATTTGGCGGTGAAATGGTGGCATGAAATATACCAAAATGGGCCTAGATCAATACTTTGGGTTGTCTACTAAAAAAAAATATATACATGTCAATGGATATTCAGAGATTCCTGAAAGATATCAGGGTTCTAATGTAACTAGCGCTAATTTTGAAAAAAAAGTGGTTTGGAAATAGCAAAGTGCTACTTGTATTTATTGCCCTATAACTTGCAAAAAAAGCAAAGAACATGTAAACATTGGGTATTTCTAAACTCAGGACAAAATTTAGAAACTATTTAGCATAGGTGTTTTTTGGTGGTTGTAGATATGTAACAGATTTTGGGGGTCAAAGTTAGAAAAAGTGTATTTTTTTTCAATTTTTCCTCATATTTTATCATTTTTTTTATAGTAAATTGTAAGATATGATGAAAATAATGGTATCTTTAGAAAGTCCATTTAATGGCGAGAAAAACGGTATATAATATGTGTGGGTACAGTAAATGAGTAAGAGGAAAATTACAGCTAAACACAAACACTGCAAAAATGTAAAAATAGCCTTGGTCCCAAACGGACAGAAAATGGAAAAGTGCTGCGGTCATTAAGGGGTTAATATAACTGTTGGTTATGCAAAACTGGGGAATGGGTAATAAAGGGACTATCTCTCTTTTTAAACAACAAAAATTCTGGTGTTGACCGTCCCTTTAAGAGAAATAAGTTGACACCGAATAATTTTTTTTCACAGATCTTACTGTTTGGGGTAGTTTCTCATTTAATGATAACATAGCAGCGCTATTCCAGGTTAAAATAAAGGATGATAAAACTGATTTGATGATGGCTGAATAAAAACAAGTTAACAGTTTTTGAGACAGGCTAAACTTTTTAAAGTGAATGTATATTTTGATGCTAAAGTGCCCGGTTTTTAAAAATAAAAACAGGGGCACTTTAATTCATCAAAATTTACATTTCACTCCTGTTGTGAAAAAAAACTTACCTTTTAATCTTGACAGCCGCTCCAGCTTCCTCCACCCGTCGTAAAGCCTCTTCCTGGGTCTAAAATGAGGAATCCGGCTTCCTCCAATCACGGTATTAAATCAGACACTGATTCCCCTGGGGGGGGGGAAGCTGTGATTGGAGGATGACCGATCCATCATTTCTGATGTCAGAAATGGCTTGCGACGACCGGGGGAAGCTGAAGCGGCTGTCAAGTTTAAAAGGTAAGGTTTTTTTCATAACAGGAGTGAGATGTAAATTTTGATTCATTAAAGTGCCCCTGTTTTTAATCAAATTTTTACTTTACCATCAAAATTTACATTCACTTTAAGTTGCCTTCTGAAGTACAATCGTTGTTGAAACTTTTTAATTACAGTACAAATATTAAGGTCCCATTTCAAATCATGTTGAATTGTTGTGCCAAGGAATTTGTTCGATGTAACTATGTCTACTATGCAATCTTTAATTTTCAGAGAAGAAGAATTGTTTGCTTCACTCTACATTACTAGCCTGTCTACTTCCATAGTATAGCTTAATTCATCTTCATCTGAGATAAGCCCAATCAGAGTAGTGTCGTCTGCAAATTTCAATAACTGTACAGATTAATTTGCAGAAGTACAGTCGTGGGTATTTATAAGGAATAGAGAAAGGGGGAAGAACACAACCCTGTGGGACATCAGAATGGAGGAAGGCAGGATGGGAAATCAGCCAATTCACTTTAACAAATTGTTTTCTACTAGTTAAAAAGTTTTAAAGCCATTGGCATATGGAAAAGGGCATATTAAAGGGACAGTTCACGTAAAAATTTTCTCCCCTTTAAATTATTCCCAATGATCCTTTTAACCTGCTAGAGTGTATTAAATTGGTTACAAGTAGCTCCTTTACTCCTATTTCAGCATTTGAAATAGCTGATTTAGCCTGTGGTATAGCCACCTACACTGAACATATTAATACTGGAGTATAGGCTATTGAATAGCGTAAGTATACACAGCCAGCAGAAGAGATTACACTCTCAGTGGGATGCAGGATAGTTAAGTAATAAAATTATCATTTTCCATTGTTATCTCCATGGCCCCTATTTATCAAAGGTCTTGCGGACCTGATCCGACAGTGCGGATCAGGTGCGCAAGACCTCGCTAAATGCGGAGAGCAATACGCTCTCCGCATTTAACATTGCACCAGCAGCTCACAAGAGCTGCCGGTGCAACGCCGCCCCCTGCAGACTCGTGGCCAATCGGCCGCCAGCAGGGGGTGTCAATCAACCCGATCGTACTCGATCGGGTTGAATTGTGGTGATTCCTGTTCGCCTGCTCAGAGCAGGCGGACAGGGTTATGGAGCAGCGGTCTTTGTGACTGCTGCTTCATAACTGCTGTTTCTGGCGAGCATGAAGGCTCGCCAGAAACACGGGGCATCAAGCTCTATTCAGAGCTTGATAGATAGGCCCCTATGTATTGAGCTTTGGTGCTCCAGCCAAATAAAAGATAAGGAAGAAAATCTGTTTACACAAACTTAGAACATAATGAGATCTGATATCACATTTAAGTTCAACCCATTGTAATAGGCTGTGGTTTCAAAGCACAAAATCAGCTACTTCATATACACAAATAAGCATGCACATGGAATTTCTCAAATATTTTATACTCTACAGTTGGTATAACAAGTCATTTAAAATACATTAATGGAAAAACAATTTTACAGTGTACTGTCCTTTTAAGTTGATTTAATTTAACAAAATGTAAATCAGGAACAATAGAATTAAAAGCAGAACTTGAATGTGTGTTACTAAAAGTAAAAATAGTTGAAATAATAGATATGAAACTAAGTTTCGCTGTACATTATTAATAAAGAATGGAAAAAAACCACCTTAATAATAAGCCTATAGGAGCTGATGGATGTAGTTATAGTATACATATGTATGCAGTTTATTATATGTATGTATTATACTGTTAAATACTATATTCTGGAGGCGGAGCTAGCTGCGTTACAGAGCAGTCGCATCCATAATCTACTCAGTAGCCCAGGTGCTATATTTCAACTTTTAATTAACTTTTCCACGCTAATTTCATCTTTTTTTTTTCGCATTCCCTGTCGCTTTTAATAACTCCCCTTGCTCCGAGCTTACAGAAAAGGAGACCTATATGGATTAAGTGTCGCATAGACACAACCGCGGTGTGGACCCTCAGTTCATTTGCCTAACAACATCTGGAGCTGTGATTATCTGCTCCACGGCTGTCATCGGAGGCGACAGCTTCTGAACACTCTCGGTCCACCACAATCACTGACCCTCTCTCCCGTAGGCAGAATACCGCACCCGCCCACAGCACAAAGTACATCTGAATAGCCCAGGGAGGGATCGCAATCCAACTACTCAGAGCACGGACTCCCTCTGACTAGCGCCTTTACAGACCTGTTCCTCGAGCCCTCAACTGTCCGGCCTCATCTACCCGGTCCTCCGGTATAGCCCTTTCCGACGCTCACGGCTGGGAAGCCTACTATACGTCTGCAACAAGTGCGCACATAGTTGCGGCCTACTAAAAGTCAGCAGAGACATACCCACGTGGCGGACGTGAGAGACCTTATCGGAGCCAGACTAAGCCAGTAAGTTATTGCCTGTTTTACACACGCTATACTGAGGGACTTGGGACTATCTTATATCCACTAACTTTCTAAGAGAGTTTACTGTATTAAGAACAGAGGAAGATTCTGTGGCACTTTATTAAAAGAGATTGGGCCCTGTTTTAAAACACTCCTTACACTGAACTGCAGTTATAACGCTCCCATTTTCACTTTTGTATGTGACACCTTGAGGCTAAGCCTTTATTCTATCAAACTATAGAAATTTGAATTATACCTGCTGAGCCCAGCTACACTAATTCAGACTAAGAAGCATCTTCCATTATCTATATAAGTGACTACTAATAGGTGTGAACAGTAACATTTCATCTCACTGAGACTCTATAGTTATGGCTCTATAATACCTATGGACTATGCAATAACAACCTTGAGAAGTGTAATCTGATGAACTGTAATTATAAGGCTTGGACACCAACACCTAAGGCTCAAGAAATAGAGATCCCCTTTTACAAATTTACAAATTTATATCTCATGCTTGTAACAATCAGTACCCATCTAACCATAAAGACTGCCCAGTTGCAACCTAAGCTATTTTAGTGGCCGTATACCTCACCCAGCTTGATCTCTCTCCTCCCTTTCCCGCCGGCCCTTTTTGCCTGCGGGTCATACCCCTAGTGCCTTATCCCATATCGCCTTGCAGAGGCAACTCCCTAGGAGAGAGACCAGCCACTAAGAATTAACTTTTGGACCAGTTAGCAGACTCTCCTATGCTACTGTAGGGATCCGGACCCCAGGCACCCTTGTAGCACCTTCCTTCTACCAAGGGGCTCTGGAATACTGTAACATGTAAGCCCCCTTAATAACAGCCCATACCCCCGCCAACCCATGAGCACTTAACCAACATACTAAAAGTAAGCGGATTCCCAGTGACAGAAGACAAAATCATCCATAATAAGAAAGCTTAAGATCACACTGAGGGGCCCTGATTTAGGATGTCTCAGCTCCATAAAAGAAAACAAAAATCACATAATACCCCAAAGAGAACGGTCGCTGACCACTTCCAGCACCCAAGCAAGATGACACATACTAGATCTGAAGATGAAGGATCTGATACTGGGAGCTTCTCAGATACCCATCCTGGCAAAACACTAACAAAAAGGGCCTCCCGACTACCATCAGTAGAAGGTGCTCCAAATAATTTAATGGACTCTATCACAACACTGCTGGCATCCCACCATGACTCTCTATCGAGGAAATTCGACAAATCCCATGCTGACCTTAAAAAAGATATTGGCAGCATTGGAGAACGCACAGATGCGCTGGAGCGCAGGCAGGAGGATCTGGCAGTGGACCACACAAATCTTCTCAGCTATTCTCAATGTTTGGCTGGCCAGATAACAGATCTAGAATTAAAACTGGCGGACCTGGAGGACAGGTCGCGTCGTAATAACATTCGAATCAAAGGGATCCCAGAGACTGTTCCACCCCAGGAACTGGATGCCTACCTACAGGACCTATTTAAAGCAACACTAGGTACCGACCTGGGCAATGAAACCCTTATTGACAGAGCGCACAGGGCGGTCAGGCCTAGATCTGCAGATGAAGGGAAACCTCGTGATGTTATAGCCAAGCTTCACTACTACACATTTCGAGAAAAGATACTCAGAGCTCTTGCTAGAGAAAAGTCACTGCCAGACAAATATGCCGATTTACAGATCTTCCCTGACCTTTCCCCACACACGCTACAGCTCTGAAGACACTATCAACCATATACCAAGATCCTCAGAGACAAAGGCCTTAAATACAGATGGGGCTACCCAGTACGATTGTTCATCACCAAAGACAGTCAGCAATTTCTTGCCACAACACCACAACAAGCCAAAGAACTCCTACAGAAATGGGATCTGCTCCCGCCAGACCCGGAAGACCGAGAAACGGGCCCTGCTAAGAGTAGAGGTCTTAGGGCCTCTGCGCCGACCTGGAGACCACTCCCACAACGACCAGCACCTACTTCCAAAAGATCCTTGGACTCTAGAGACTCATCCATAGCTGAAGACATGTAGGGAATCCGCTTACAGCCCTATGAACACAACATGACATTCATCCAGAGACATTGGGTCTACCCCATGCACATTCTTCAAAGGGAACCCAAGACCACAGATGAAGATGGGTGAGACCTTTAATCCCTCCGCCAGCTTAAACTGTCTGACTTTGTGTCTCTGTAAATAAACAGCTCAATTGATACCTTTAATATGCACTGTAGTTCAGACACAAGCTATCACTGTTTTTTCTGTTACCACCCTATTCATAGAAGGCTCAATGTATGCACCAGTAATGTCTAATGCAATCAGACCTGACAACTTTCTTTTTTTTTTTTACATCTATTGTTGACAGAGTAGAAATTCCACTGCAACACTACCGGACTGGGAGGCACCATGAGAATAACCTGACCAGTTGCACCCGCACTACTCTGTCTGACCTCTTCCATGACCCCACAACCAGTGAGCCTTTATCACCCTTATCCTTACTTGACAATATAGCAACATTAGGCTGTCGATGACTCTAGACTTACTATGGCCTCTAAAAGGACAGCAGGAAATGAGTAACTAACCTAGTCAATACCATTTTATAGGCTCACCCTTGCTCCTTGACAGATTTAAGTATAGTAGCGGACGGAAGACCCCATACCTCTTTAGACACAACACCGGACAATTAGGGTGCCCAAGACATACCAACTTTCTAGCCCAGTCATGACACACAGTCAGACACCCATGCAGTCCTGAGTGACCGTTAGCCAACTCCTCTTGTCAAAGAGCCACTTGGTCTGATAGTAGAATGTAATTTTTTTTTTTTTCTCTCTCTTTGGTTGGATTATGTTTATGTGTTCTTGTTTGTTAATGTTTGATATGTTACGAATTCATTTAAGTATGTTATGTTATACTCTTGTTTGTATTATGAAAGCAAAACTGCTTTCTGGGTTTGGCGGGGATTATGGCTGACTCTTGCTAATCTCCGCCCCACAAAAATAGTTGTGCCCCCCTGATAAGAACTCAGGGGATACACTCATTGCGAAAGTGATTTTCCTGACACTTTTCCTTTATCATTACTTCCTCCTTAGAGTAAAATTTAGGACACCCGATCCTTCAATCATAACAGGCATCCCAGCTTGGTAGACACCAGTGTCTGGCTCCTCGATAACAAATTTAGCAATCCCCACGTTCCTCGCCCAGACCTTGTCCTTTCCTTTGCCCACAACCGACATCAATATGGCCCCAATTCGAATAACTACCCTTAATGCACAAGGATTGAATTCCCCAACAAAGAGGAAACTCTTGCTTAATTATATCCGTGCTCATAAGGTCCATATCCTGTTTCTTCAGGAGACACATTGGTCAGTGGACTCCCACACCATTAGGAACTCACGATACTACCCTATTTGCGAAATGGCCTCAAATAATACAGGGAAAACCAGAGGAGTGGCAATTCTACTCAGTAGAGACTTTACCTTTGCAGTAGAACACATAGAGAAAGACACTGAGGGTAGATTCCTCATACTAGTCTGTAAGCTTAATGGCATACAATACACCTTAGCCTCAGTATATGCGCCAAATGCGAAACAAATCCCCTTTGTAAGACAGTTCCTCGCCAGAGTAGACCAACTTAAAAGAGGCCACCTAATCATAGGAGGGGACTTTAATATGGTATGGGACCCACATAAAGATAAGAGATCCCTCCTCACCGCACACTCAGATAGAAATGTCTCATCAACCTCCAATGCCTTCCGAAAACTTATGTTCCAGCATCATTTATACGATGCATGGAGATGCCTAGCTCCCACAACCACAGATTTCACACATTACTCCAAAGCCCACAACTCGTTCTCAAGGATCGACTATGTCCTGTGTGACTCTTGGTCCCTAGACAAAATGACAAACCCAACTGTTCAGCCATGCACATGGTCGGATCATGATATGGTCTATCTAGACTTTTCCGAGTTACAGACCTTGACCAGCAGACCCTCCTGGAGACTTTCTGACCACCTACTGACTGAAAGAGAGATACCATCGCTCCTTAGAGAAATAACTGACTTCCTAACACACAATGACACAGGCACTACTGACCTAGACATGGTCTGGGCAGCCCTTAAGGCATACCTGAGAGGGTACTTCATTAAGACGCTAGCCCATCACCGTAAATCAGGTAGTCAATCTTTAGCCAAGCTCTATGGAGATCTTTATGCCCTAGACACCACCAACAAATCATGCCCTGAATCCCTATTATCCCAACAGATAGGCCACATTAGAGAAGAAATTGCCAGAAGGGAAACCCTACGAGTGCAAGACAACTTACACAGACTTAAACAGTTATATTATTACAAGGGCAATAGGGCAGACAGGCTCCTAGCCAATAAGCTCAGGAAACGCACACAGCAGAGTAGAATAGCATCTATTTCTACCCAACAGGGTCCAGTCCACTCCCCTAGAGCAATAGGAGTGGCCTTTGCGGATTATTACTCCTCTCTTTATAACATCGCGTTGGCAGAGCCAATGACTAAGGCCACTCCGGATGACATCCGCCAGTTCTTGGGAGAACTGCATTTACCCACATTGACTGACGATGCCAGAACTGCATTAGAGCAACAATTCACGCTGGAGGAGGTCAGCATGGCTATAGCCGATTTGACCCCCCACAAAGCCCCGGGACCAGACGGATTCTCTGTCGCTTTCTATCAGAACCTTAGTTCTATTCTTACTCCGATCCTGCTCCGTCTCTTTAATAGAGTGGCCCAATGTGGTGAGTTTCTCCCAGAATTTCTGGAGGCCAACATTACCACAATTCACAAGGAGGGCAAAGATCCATCGCTATGCTCTAGCTACAGACCCATATCACTCATTAATGTTGACGCCAAGATTTATGCCAAAATTCTTGCCAACAGGCTAAATGTGCACCTCCAGTCACTCATACACTTAGACCAGGTGGGTTTCGTCCTCAATAGGCAGGGCTCTGACAATACTCGCCGTCTCTTGAACATATATGAGGTGGGATTATTTAACCCAGACCCTGGAGGCGTTCGGTATACTGGATGCATATATCAGGGCCACTATGGCACTCTATTCATGCCCCACCGCTGTGGTGAGGGGTTTGGGTTTCTGCTCCCCCACAATACGGATCACGAATGGGACAAGACAGGGATGTCCCCTGTCTCCCTTACTGTTCGTACTAGCGATCGAACCCCTGGGCGCAGCCATTAGGAGATGTCCTGAAATACAGGGACTCCAGCTTCACGACACCATCCAGAAGTTGGCCCTGTTCGCGGATGACCTCACGGTCTTCCTCACGGAGCCTCTGGATTCTCTCCCTTCTCTGTTCCGGCTGTTACAGAGATTTGGCGAACTCTCCTATTACAAAGTAAATGTCAGTAAAACCGAGGTGTATTCTCTCAACCTCCCCTTGGAAGAAGAGCATAGTATTCGACTCCTCTACCCTTTTAATTGGTCCAAGAAGGGGATTAGACATCTAGGAGTATTTCTCTCTCACTCTAAGCAGATCACCATCAAAGAAAACTTTGAGAAACTGCTGAAGGAGATAACATTCGATCTGAACACTAATAGATACGGTGAGATCTCATGGTTCGGTAGGGTGGCGGCCCTCAAAATGATGGTCCTCCCCAGACTCACGTATGCATTTCGATGTATTCCCATTCCAATCCCGATCTCCCTGACTCGGAAGTTCCAGACTCTTTTTAATGCCTATACTTGGCGAGATAAAAGACCTCGAGTCGCAGCCCATATACTGCAAGCTCCTATAGAGAGGGGAGGAACAGGCCTCCCTAATGTGAGGAAATACCATGAGGCAGCAATGATCACCCACGCCTCGGCGTGGGGTAATGGCTTACCTGCGACCAGATGGAGAGAGATAGAGCAGGGTTCCTTGCCAGCGCTGGTGGAGTTGGAGGACCTTCTGTGGCTCCCTCCGCATTGGAGGACAAAAATTCATATCTCTAATGGCATAGTCAAGGGGTGCCAGGAAACCTGGCTGAAATTGAGGCATAGCAGGCTTATTGCCCCACACCCCTCACCCACACACTCTATCCGGGGCCTCCTCCTGGGATTGCCCGATATCCCTGCCGGATCGTGGTCTGCCACAGGGGTAGCCTCTCTGTCAGATTTCTACGACAACAGAAGATTGAAACCCCATGCGACCATGCTAGCCCTGCCTACGGTAACCCCGAGGTTCCACTTCACACTTCTGCGCCTCCGAGCACTCATGAAATCCTGGGGCTTCCTTGAAGATGAGATGAGAGACCCCACAGTGTGGGAGCAGCGTTGGAGGGCCAATCTCCAGCTCTGCAAACCCCTTTCAGTGCATTACCAGTGCCTATTGGGAGACCCCACTCCCTCTAAAACAATTCATATGGAGGCTTGGGAAAAAGAGTTACGATGTACCTACCCATTAGAAGTATGGGAGGAAACAATCTGCATTACCAAAAGGGCCACTCACTGTGTCACCTTATATGAGCTTTATTTCAAATTAATTACGAGATGGCACCTGGTTCCCACTAAATTACAGAGACTCTATCCGGATCACTCCCCTATGTGTTGGCGGGACTGCGGCGAACGGGGCACTCCGACCCACATCTGGTGGTCTTGCCCAAAATTGACAGGCCTTTGGAGAAGGGTAGAAACCCTATGTAAAGAGTTTGGACTAGTGGAAACACTGGGACAGGCTCTAGCGCTCTTGCATTTGGGGGTGGACTTGCTCCCTAGCATTAAACGAAACCTACTTATCTACATACTCATTTCCACCAAAATACTAATAGCCAGAAACTGGAAGAAAAGTCAGGCCCCCAAGTGGCGAGGAGTAGTAGAGTGTGTGAATTACATAAGAAGCATGGAAACCTATGTTTATGGCGAACGCAAGAAATTGACAGATTTCTGTCTCATTTGGGAACCCTGGGACGCTTACATGTCCAGTTAAATCCACCACTAGACTACATAACCTTAGACGTAGTCGATATACCCTTACAGATCTTATCCGAGGCCCTACTAGCCGAGGAAGCCAGACACGGGATGTCCAAGAGAGCCAATGACCAGATGATTACGGTCTCTCTTGACTCCCATACAATACACAATGTGATGCCTGAATTTTCATTTTCAGTTGCCTGCACCACTGTTGTGCCTGCAACATATGTTTCTCATTAGTCCTAATAACTCTATCCATTAAATTAAAGCCGTCCCAGTTACATATCCGCTAGAATGGGCAAACATGTTCCATACTGCCCAGTTCCCAGTTCCTAAATGACGGCCTCTGTAAAAACGAGGTACGTGACCCATCCCAGGTGTAAATCCGCCTTATGTCTCACAGTTTATGTACCATGTTATGTTGTTGTTTATTTCGTTACAATGCATAAGCTGTATGCCTTTTGACTTACCTCAATAAAAATCATTTAAAAAAAATAAAAAAAAAATACTATATTATGGAATTAAAGTATGGGGTTATTAAATTAAACATGTTTTTAACTTTTCTTTGTTCTTTTCTTCTTAGCAAGAAGATTTTGTGTACAGGATATTAATATTCCATAAAAGACAGTAGCTGCAGCTTTTTTGGTTTTACCATTGTGCCTTTTTTCATCTTTGCACAATGTAAAATGTGTTTTTTTTTTGGAATTGACAGCTTTTTTAATATTCTATTTTTATAGCCAATATAAGTTAAACTGTATTGAACGTGTTTTACTTCTTATTTTGCGGCTACACTGTAACAAACATAAAATTAATATGAGCTTTATTTGTCATTTGATAAATGTCTTTATTGTGCAGATGCCCAGGTTATTCCTCCTGTGCAATTGTGTTCCCCTTGCCTTAATAAGGTTTTATTATCTAAGGATAAGGATTCCTTATCTGATTCTTCTTTTTATCAGGATAATGCAGTTCAGGGGTTGTCTCAGCCTTCTATTAACATGTCCCAGTCTTTGACAGATTCACATGCAGTGCCCTGCGGTTCTTCTCAGTCAGTCTCTGCTGTGCAGTTGATTTCTGCAGTTTCTGCAGCCCTAAGTGATTTACCTAGTTCTGGTAAAGTGAAGAGGAAATCTAAGAATATTTCTATGGGTTTTGATTCCGCCAGGATTAATTTGGTTAGTCTTTCTCAGTTATCTAGTGAGGATCATTCCTCTGCAGCTTCTGAGGGCGAGATCTTTGATTCAAAATCTGCAGTTCCTAGTCCTATAGGTTCTGAGGAGGTTAATTTTACATTTAAACTGGAGCATCTCGGTTTACTTTTTAAGGAGATTTTAGCTACTTTGGATGACTCTGAAACGGTTGCAGAGGCTCCTAAAATGGGCTAATAAACTGAATAGAGTTTTTGATATCAAACCTAAATCTGTGGAGGTTTTTCCTGTTCCAGATCGCATGTCTGACATTATGGCCTCTAGTTATCTAGGACTGGCGGACCTGATCCAACAGTGCGGATCAGGTCCACCAGACCTTGCAGAATATGGCGAGCAATACGCTCGCCGTATTCAGCATTGCACCAGCAGCTCACAAGAGCTGCTGGTGCAACGCCGCCCCCTGCAGACTCGCGGCCAATAGGCTGCCAGCAGGGGGGTGTCAATCAACCCGATCGTACTCGATCGGGTTGATTTCCGGTGATGTGTGTCCGTCTGCTCAGATCCTTGGGCAGTGGATGGTCTTTGTGACCGCTGCTTCATAACTGATGTTTCTGGCGAGCCTGCAGGAGCTTGATACATATGCCCCTTTATCTCAGGAATGGGAGAAGCCGGGTGTTCCTTTTAGCCTGTCTCCTGTATTTAAAAGGATGTTTCCTGTGGCTGATTCAGTGCATGATCTGAGCCGCACTGTTCCTAGAGTAGTGGGTGCTATATCTACCTTAGCCAAGAGAACTATTATTTCTCTTGAGGATAGTTCCTCTTTTAGAGACTCTATGGATAAGAAAGATTTTTCTTCATCAGGGTTTGCAGTGGCAACCAGTTGTTAGTATTGCAACAGTTGCTGGTGCAGCCTCTTATTGGTGTGATTCTTTGATCTAATTTCAGAGGAGACTACTATAGAGGAGATCCAGGTTAGGATCAAGGCTCTAAATCTGGCTAATACTTTTATCTGTGATGCCAGTATGCAAGTTGTGACTTCTAAATCCAAGCTTCTGTCTCTACCTTTTAAGGGTAAGACTTTATTTGGTCCTGGTCTGGCAGAGATAATTTCCATGGTTCCTGGTGGAAAAAAGAGTTTTTTTACCACAGGATAAGAATAGACCCAAGGGTCATCAGACTTCTAATTTTTCGTTCCTTTCGTAACTTCAAGGGACAGAGATCTTCCTTGTCTTCTAAATCTTAGCAAGCCAAGACTTCTTGGAGAGCTAGCCAGCCCTGGAACAAGGGTAAGCATTCCAAAAAGCCTTCCCCTAGGCTAAGTCAGCATGAAGGGGCCACCCCCTATCCTGTTCTGGATCAGGTAGGGGCAGGTTTTTCTTTTTTCAGCAGGCTTGGATTCATGACGTTCCAGATCCTTGGGCAGTGGATGTAGTCTCCCAGGGATACAGGATAGGATTCAAGTCTTGTCCTCCCAGGGACAGATTCCTATTATTAAGATTATCTGTAAACCAGGTAAAGGGAGAGGCCTTCTTAAACAGCGTAAGGGATTTGTCTTCTCTGGGAGTGATTATCCCAGTTTCTCTAGCACAGGAATTTTTATCAAATCTTTTTGTAGTTCCCAAAAAAGAGGGAACTTTTCGACCCATTCTAAACTTAAAGTCTCTCAACAAATTTCTCAAGTTACCGTCTTTCAAATTGGAGACTATTCGTTCTATTCTCCCTTGAGTTCAGGAGGGTCAGTTTATGACCACTATAGACCTTAAGGATGTGTATCTTTCTGTGCCTATCCACAGGGAACATTTCAAGTTCTTGAGGTTCCCTTTTTTGGATTAACAATTCCAATTTGTAGCCCTGCCTTTCGGCTTCGCCACTGCTCCTCGAATCTTTACGAAGGTTCTACGGGCTCTTTTGGCTGTGGCCAGATCTCTAGGGATTGCGATGGCTCCTTACCTGGACAATATCTTGGCCCAGGCACCATCTTTTCAGTTGACAAGATACCATACAGATTCCCTGTTAGCTATTTTCCACTGTCACGGGTGGAAGGTGAATCTAGGGAAAAGTTTATTGGTGCCAAGTACCAGGGTATGTTTTCTGGAGACAATCATTGACTCAGTGTCTATGAAGATTTTTTTTTTTTTACGGAGGTCAGAAAATTAAATCTTCTGGAGGCCTGTCATTCTCTTCAGTCCTCTGTTCGTCCATCGGTGGCTGTATGCATGGAAGTAATTGGTCTCATGGTGGCATCCACGGACATTATTCCATTTGCTCGCTTCCATCTAAGACCTCTACAGTTATGTATGCTTAATCAATGGAACAGAGACCACTCGGATCTCTCTCAGAGGATAGTTTTAGACTCTCAGATAAGGATGTCTCTGTCTTGGTGGATCTCCCAGGACCGTTTGTCTCAAGGCACTTATTTCCTGAGACCCTCTTGGGAGATTGTGACCACAGATGCCAGCCTGTTAGGCTGGGGAGCAGTTTGGGGGTCCCTAAGAGCTCAGGGACTTTGGACTCAGAAGGAGTCTGCCCTCCCTATAAATATCCTAGAATTGAGAGCAATTATCAATGCTCTATCAGATTGGCCTCAACTGAGTTTAGTCCGGTTTATCAGATTTCAATTGGACAACCTCACTTCAGTGGTGTATATCAACCACCAAGGAGGAACTCAGAGCTTGTTAGCTTTGAAGGAGGTGACTCGCATTCTTCAGTGGGCAAAGTCTCACAATTGTCATCTCTCTGCAATTCATATCTGTCACGCTTCTATTACACATATATGATTTGCTAATTAACTCATCAGGTTGTTTCTTTAAATACCAGCATTACCTTCTATTCCATGCTTGGTATTGTTTTCCTGAGCCGGATTAAGCTCCACCTGACATCCTGTCTCTAAGCTGTTGATTCTGATCGCTAATCCTCAGCATCCACTCTGCACCGCTGTGCAGGGATCTGCCTCTCCAGACCGGAACCTCGGCCTCTGTGACGTCACACGCCCGCCGCGGCACTCTCTCAGTACTGCCGCCATCACCGGAGCTAGCTACTCCTCTCTACACATTCCTGTGTTACCGCTGACTCTGGACTCTAACCTACCTTGTCGGTTACAGGTACTATAGGAAGGGGTTCTGAACTTATTTCTCTTATTCTGCCGTTAACTTATGTAACACGCTGTTATTGAGATATGATAACGCCTTTACATTTTCATACAGCTCCTCATATATAAAATCAGGATCCTTAGTTTAAATCTAATTATTACTCATTTACCTATTATTAATCTCATAGCTCATTTATTGAAAGTGTGTATTAATTGAACTTAAGACATAGTAAATTCACTGCTGCTTGTTATGTTTATATTGCTGCATCAGCTATAGTGTCATCTGCTGCTTTCTTCTATTCATATATCAAACTGCTCATGTGTGTGTGCTAGGGCTTCACGTATTGCTAAAGGGTGATATTTATGTATTCTCCTGCCACACATTCAGCAACACACAAATATGGTAATATATCAGTAGCTGTGGTCCAACATAAACCTCTCTCTTTGCAGACATTACAGAATACCAAGCCTTAAACTATACAATGGACCCAACTGATCTGCCAACACATTTACAAACATTAACCACTAAAGTTGACATCTTAACTGAGGGTCTTACTGCACTTAAGTTAGAAAATGATAACTTAAAATCTTACATAAAAGAGGTAGTGGATAGGAAACCTCCCCCCCAGGAACCTCAAATCTCTACCCCTGAGCCTTTCTTTGGGGATAGAAAGATATTTAGAGAATTTAAGAATTCTTGCTATCTATTATTCACCCTCAAACCTTATACCTACCCTAATGACAGGGTAAAAGTCATAACAACTATTTCTTATTTAAGAGCTGAGCCCAGAGCATGGGCAAACACTTTCCTTGAGCATAATGATGAGATTCTCAATTCCCTCGACTCCTTTTTCTCTGCCTTAGCACAAATCTATGACGACCCTTTTAAACAACAAACTGCTGAAACTGCTATGAGGTCCCTAAGGCAGAGGAAAGGAGAAGTCGAGGAGTATATAGCTGAATTCAAAAGGTGGGCCCCTGATACCCAATGGAACAACCTATCCCTACGTAATCAGTTCCGTCTGGGGTTATCAGAAGCCATTAAGGACGAGCTTTCACGAACACAAATACCGCCTACACTCGAGCAACTTATAGACCTGAGTATTTGTATAGATAGGAGACTTAGGGAAAGACATCATGAAAAAACTAGTCATGACACTACCTATAGGCAAAAATCCTCATCCAATATACCCAGTACACACTCAAAACCCCTACCAGAACCTATGGATATCGCTTTCCTACGTGGTCCACTAAGCTCCCAGGAAAAGATAAGACGCCGTACTCAAAATTTGTGCATGTACTGTGCATCCGATGAACATGGGGTCAAAGACTGTCCTAACTTAACCCGCCAAAGAAAGGGTAAGCAGCTTACTCCCCATTCCTCAATAAAAACTGTACTCAAATGCCCTCATTACTGCAACATTCCTCTTGTCTTGCAGTGGGACCAATCCCGGGTGACAGTCCAAGGGATCATTGACTCTGGAGCTTCTCTTTCCTATGTTGATATAACCTTTTGTGAAAATAATAAAATTCCCCTGCATAAGAAACTGTCTCCTGTTCATTTGAGGGGAATAGACGGTAAGGTACTGACCACAGGCCCTGTGATGTTCGAAACCACTCCCATCTTGATGTCAACTGAGTGTCACCATAGGGAGTACATTAAATTCGATGTAATCACTTCGCCTGATTTCCCTTTAATACTAGGTTTACAGTGGCTACGGCAACATGATCCTTTGATTTCTTGGGGTTCTCTCTCTTTACAGTTTAATTCTGGGTACTGTAAAACAACTTGTTTTCCCCACTTACTACTTCAGCCTCCATCAGAGGGCTTGCAGTCTAACGTACCCATGGATTACGCGGATTTCACTGACGTGTTCAGTAAAACCCAATCTGAAACTCTTCCGCCCCACAGGCCATATGACTGCCCTACAGACCTTTTACCTGGAGCAGTCATACCCTGTGGGCATATCTTCCCTCTCTCCAAACCGGAATTACTACACCTTAGATCATACATAGATGAGAATATCAAAAAAGGATTTATTAGGCCATCAACTTCACCTGCAGCCGCAGGTATCTTCTTTGTGAAAAATAAGGATGGATCACTAAGACCTATAGTGGACTATAGGCAGCTAAACAAAATAACCATAAAAAACCGCTACCCCCTACCACTTATCCCGGAGTTAATCGAACGGTTAGTGGGTTCCAAGGTCTTCACCAAACTTGATCTTAGGGGAGCATACAATCTGATCAGGATGCTGGCAGGAGACGAATGGCTGACAGCATTCCGTACCCGTTACGGGTTATACGAATATGTAGTCATGCCATTCGGCCTCTGCAATGCCCCTGCCACCTTCCAGCACCTGATAAATGATATTTTCAAGGATATCCTAGACCTATACGTGGTTATATATTTGGACGACATCCTCATATTCTCCAAAAATCTCTCAGAACACAAAATCCATGTTCGCCAAGTTCTCACCCGCCTCAGAAGCAACTCTTTGTACGTAAAAGCCGAAAAATGTACCTTCCACGCTGCCAGCATTCCTTTCTTAGGTTACATCATATCCGACAAAGGGATACGAATGGATGACAACAAGATCAAAACGGTATTAGATTGGCCTATCCCTACTACTAGAAAACAAGTACAAAGTTTTCTAGGTTTCGCCAACTTCTATCGGAAGTTTATCAAAAACTACTCTTCTCTGGCTAGACCCCTCATTAATCTTACAAAACAAAACATAAAATACATCTGGACCACTGAAGCTCAAATTGCTTTCAATAAACTAAAAACTAGCTTTACCACCGCTCCAATTCTAAGATACCCTAATACCGAACTCCCTTTCACTCTCGAAGTCGATGCATCTGACTCTGCACTTGGAGCCATTCTCTCCCAAAGGGAGACTCTCGAAAAACCTCTACACCCAGTTGCATTTTATTCTCGGACCTTGACTACTGCTGAGAGACATTACCCCGTAGGAGAAAAAGAACTTCTCGCCATAAAGGCTGCTTTCGAACAATGGAGACATTTACTCGAAGGAGCTACAACACCTACTATAGTGTACACAGATCACAGGAATCTCCAGTTCTTAAAGAACACCAGAACACTCTCAGCTCGCCAAGTCCGATGGAATCTCTTCTTTTCGCGTTTCAATTTCCTGATCACATACCGGCCCGCAAGCAAGAATGGGAAAGCTGATGCTCTCTCTCGAATACCGTCTACTCTGAAAGCACAAACTTCCCCTCAACAAGTAATTCCAGATGAGAATTTTCTCCTCTTCTTCATAGATTCACTGCCTTTACTACGTACTGAACAAATGAAAGATTGCACTAAACCCATACATCTCTTATCTAAGGATAAAGATGGAGTATACCACTATGGAAGAAAATACTATGTTCCCCCATCTCTACGAATACAACTACTCACTTCGGCTCATGACTCACCCCTTGGTGGACATTGTGGCGTAAACAAAACCAAGGAGCTACTAAAGAGATCTTACTGGTGGCCTACCATGTTATCTGATGCTATTCAGTTCATTAACTCTTGTTCCTCCTGCACAATATCTAAATGGACTAAGAGACCACCTTTCGGACTACTACTTTCCACACCTACCCCCGAAAAACCCTGGCAAGAGATTGCCTTAGATTACATCGTTGATTTGCCAAAATCCGATAGGAACACTACAATTCTTGTGGTAGTTGACCTCTTCAGTAAAATGCTACATCTAATACCTTACCATAAGCTTCCATCAGCTGCCGAGACCATACAACTTCTACTGACCAATGTCATTAAGCTCCACGGATTACCCAGGAAGATATTAACTGATCGTGGGTCTCAGTTTACCAGTGCTTTGTGGTCTGCATTCTGTAAACAATTCTCCATAGACAAATCCTTATCATCCTCTTATCATCCTCAGACAAACGGACAAACAGAGCGCTGCAATCAATGGGTAGAGCAGTTTTTACGTACCTACTGCCATACCTCTCAACATTCATGGTCCCAACAGCTGCATTATGCTGAATTCGTGTTCAACAACACTGTGCACTCCACCACTAAACAAACTCCCTTTTACATAAATTATGGATTCCATCCGACATTCCAGTACCTACCTGATCTGGTTCCAGACCATCCCCACATATCTGATTTAACTTCCACCATTAACTCAAACTTCACTGCTGTTAAACAGGCAATAGAAAATGCAAAGGAAATACAGAAAAAGTACTACGACCGAAGGCGCACTCCTCCACCTTCATACTCTGAAGGAGATCTTGTCTGGCTTTCGACGAAAAATCTGCGCTTATCCACACCTTCTAGAAAGCTTACCCCTCTCTTCTTTGGACCCTTTCCTATACAAAGAATCATCAATTGCAACGCTGTTCGCCTTACACTACCTACCTCCCTGAAAATACACCCTACTTTTCACGTATCATTGTTGAAGCCTTATCGCTTTATACGTGATAAAGGTAAGGACACTACTCTACCGCCTATCTCTGTAGACCCAAACATGGAGTATGAGGTTGAGGATATCTTGGACAGTAGACTTGTCAGGGGTACTCTTCAGTATTTAATCAAATGGAAGGACTACTCCGCTGAACATAACTCTTGGGAGCCTGCCACTAATATTTCTGCTCCCAGGTTGCTTTCTCGCTTTCATCAGAGGTACCCAGATCGCCCACGGACTTGAGCATCGGTGCTGCTCCTTGGAGGGGGTATCCTGTCACGCTTCTATTACACATATATGATTTGCTAATTAACTCATCAGGTTGTTTCTTTAAATACCAGCATTACCTTCTATTCCATGCTTGGTATTGTTTTCCTGAGCTGGATTAAGCTCCACCTGACATCCTGTCTCTAAGCTGTTGATTCTGATCGCTAATCCTCAGCATCCACTCTGCACCGCTGTGCAGGGATCTGCCTCTCCAGACCGGAACCTCGGCCTCTGTGACGTCACACGCCCGCCGCGGCACTCTCTCAGTACTGCCGCCATCACCGGAGCTAGCTACTCCTCTCTACACATTCCTGTGTTACCTCTGACTCTGGACTCTAACCTACCTTGTCGGTTACAGGTACTATAGGAAGGGGTTCTGAACTTATTTCTCTTATTCTGCCGTTAACTTATGTAACACGCTGTTATTGAGATATGATAACGCCTTTACATTTTCATACAGCTCCTCATATATAAAATCAGGATCCTTAGTTTAAATCCAATTATTACTCATTTACCTATTATTAATCTCATAGCTCATTTATTGAAAGTGTATATTAATTGAACTTAAGACATAGTAAATTCACTGCTGCTTGTTATGTTTATATTGCTGCATCAGCTATAGTGTCATCTGCTGCTTTCTTCTATTCATATATCAAACTGCTCATGTGTGTGTGCTAGGGCTTCACGTATTGCTAAAGGGTGATATTTATGTATTCTCCTGCCACACATTCAGCAACACACAAATATGGTAATATATCAGTAGCTGTGGTCCAACATAAACCTCTCTCTTTGCAGACATTACAATATCCCAGGGGTGGACAGCTGGGAATCGGATTATCTGAGCAGGCAGATATTTCATCCAGGGGAATCTTTTTGGGAGGAACGTTCTTCAAGCAGTGGTGCCTTCTGTTTTGGGTCGCCTGTCTTGTGTATCCCTCCCTTCCATTCTGTGGACTCTAGCTTTGGTATTGGTTCCCACTAGTAATTGAATGGATTTGGGGACTCTCCATACTATTGGAAAGAAAACATAATTTATACTTACCTGATAAATTCTTTCCTTTCCTAACATGGAGAGCCCACGCCCCGCCCTTATTTTTAAGACAGCTTTTTGCGATTTTTCTAAACCTCAGGCACCTCTATACCCTTTGTGTCTTCTTCACTTTCCATAATTCCTCGACTGAATGACTGGGGATTGTGGGTAGTGGGAGGATACTTGAAGCTTTGCTGGGGTGTTCTTTGCCTCCACCTGGTGGCCAGGAGTTGAATTCCCACTAGTAGTAATTGAATGGATTTGTGGACTCTCCATGCCAGGAAAGAAAATAATTTATCAGGTAAGTATAAATTATGTTTTTACATATTATCAGATATATATAGAAATATATATTTAAAAATAAAAACATTTTTTTTTTCCATGTGAAAAACACTGGAATGTAAAATATATGTAACATGCTTCGGGTTTCACAATGTAGGACTAACGCAGTGTTGGGTTAGTGCACATGAAGAATTAGTTATCTTAAGGAATGTTATGTAAATATTAAATATAAAGTATTTATATTTATTATAGTTACTGTAATATATATATATATATATATATATATATATATATTCTGTTGATTTTTTAGAATATTTTAGTACATCTATAATAATTATTTACGTAAATTTTTAATATTTTCAATATTTTATATTTAATAAATACATAGTGCACCTTAATATAACTCATGTCAGCTAAATGCACATGAAGAATAAGTGTACTCCTGTCAGGCTTATGTGCTCAAACCAAACAGGAGTACACTAGGTCTTCATAAGCGCTAACCCAATATTTTATATTAAGGTGCATTATGTATTAATTAAATATAAAATACTGAAAAATCCTAATAATGAATGTAACTAATTATATATATATTACAGTAACTATAATAATTATTATTAATTATTATTAATATATTTTCAATATTTTATATTTAATATTTACATAACACAAATTAAGATAACCAATTCTTCATGTGTGTTAACCTGAAACCTCGTTAGAACGAAATTGAGAAACCCAAAGCGCGTTATGCATATTTTACATGTTCTTCACATAGAAAAAAGGTTTCTTTTATTTTATAAATATATATATTTCTATATATTTGACAATGTTAATGTAAAATATTTATCTACACATATATATCTATATATCTATGTGAATACTGTATATACATATATATACAGTATATATAGGAATATCAGTTTTAAAATATAAAGAACATTTACCCCTATATAAAGAACATTGGAATGTTAAATATTTACAGTAAATACATAGTAAAACACATTATAAAATATTATTATAGAATTATTATTTAGACACACACATATGCATATATATATATATATATATATATATATATATATATATATATATATATATATAAAATAGTCCTTTGCAGTAAAATACATGGCCCAATACCATATACCTTTATTAATATTTTTATGACAAATTTTTATCAGATAGTGTATATATGAGTGTAACAATTTATTTGAATGTATTTATGTTGTGTTTGGTACAGTATGACTTGTTTGTGCGCCTACCATTTTGTTTGAAACGTGCTACACCATTGTGAACTTTTTATTTTGGAGGTGAAAGAAGGCAGGTTTCACAGAAGAAAAGAGCAGCTTGCATCTCCTCAATATTTCTTGTCTTTGAATTTATTTACCAACAATAATGACATCAGTTCATGACATGTGTAAATAATAATTTCACATAATCCTGAATCATCTTATAATTGACATTTTCTGAATGAACATTGTGATATCTATACTATAATTGCGTTGTAATATCCGTCGCCGTCGGCAGTTGCGCACGCATCCTCAATTGAATGTTGGCAGCGCGAGGACAAAATAATTCACTTTAATACTTTAATGTGGGCGATTAGGTGTTGCTTTTGTAATGCTCCGTTTGCCTTCGCTGCATCCAGGTGAATTCCAAAAATGGCAGGATGGTACTTCGGTGGATTCTTTCACCACCCTGCCATTTTCGGAATCCACATTAAAGTATTTAAAAAAAAAAAAAAAAACACCTGCATCAAGTGTTAAAAAAAAACTAACCCCCCGCATCAAGTATTACAAAAAAAAACTAACCGCCCGCATCAAGTATTAAAAAAAAAACTAACCGCCCGCATCAAGTATTAAAAAAATCCACACCGCCTGCACGAAATATAACAAAAAAAAATCCTACACAAACAGCAAAATGCCTATATCGCAATAAACCTATTTAACTTATTAACCCCTAAACCGCAAAACCCCCACATCGCAATAAACCTATTTACACTATTAACCCCTAAACCACTAAACCCCTACATCGCAAAAAACCTATTTACCCTATTAACCCCTAAACCGCAAAACCTTTACACTGCAATAAACCTATTTAACTTATTAACCCTTTAAACCGCCAAAACCCACAACGCAAATCACTATTTAAATAGCTAAGTACAGTACACTAACCTAACACCCCCTAACCTAACAACCCTTAACCTAACACTCCATTAAATAAACCCAAATTACCTAAACTAATACATTCTAAAGTTACAACAACAAAAAATAGGTTTACAAAAAAATAAAAAAAGCTAACATTACAGAAAATTTAAAAAATCAAATGACCAAATTTAACATAATTAAACCTAATCCCTATTAAAGTAAAAAAGACCCCCCCCCCAAAATAAAAACACCCCCTACTCTAATAATAAACTACCAGTAACCCTTAAAAGGACTTTTTGCAGCGCATTGCCCCAAGATAATCAGCTCTTTTACAAAAAATATACAAAGTCCCACTTAACATTAAACTCCCCACCCCCCAAAATAAAAGAACCTAACACTAAAAAAACCTAAACTACACATTGCCCTGAAAAGGGCATTTGTTTGGGCATTGCCCTTAAAAGGGCATTTAGCTCTTTTTCTGCCCATCCCTAATCTAAATAAAACGAATCACCCCCAAAAAACCTTAAAAAATCCTAAGTCTAGCCCCCAGGTTGGTACTCATGGTTCCTGAAATCCGGCGGAGAAGGTCCTGTTCCAGGCGGTGAAGTCTTCTTCCAAGCGCAACCTCTTCTTCTTCCAGGAACATCCTGCGCGGAGCGGAGCTGAAGACCACAGAGCTGAAGACCTGCGACCACGAAGCCATGGAGCGTGGAGGATCCTCTTCGTACGATCGCCACCGTACACTGAATAGTGAATTCAAGGTACGCGATTAAAGATGGCGTCCCTTGAATTCCTATTGGCTGATTTGATTCTTCCAATTCAAATCAGTCAATAGGATGAAAGCTACTCAAATCCTATTGGCTGTTTAAATTAGCCAATAGGATGAGAGCAGGTCAAATTTTATTGGCTATTCAAATCAGCCAATAGAATTTCACTTGCTCTCATCCTATTGGCTGATTTGAATTGGAAGAATCAAATCAGCCAATAGGAGTTCAAGGGACTCTATCTTTAATTGCACACCTTGAATTCACTATTCAGTGTACGGCGGAGATCGTACAAAGAGGATCCTCCACGCTCCATGGCTCCGCAGTCGCCAGTCTTCAGTTCCAGGGTCGCCGGTCTTCAGCTCTGCCATCTTCAGCTCCGCTCCACGCAGGATGTTCCTGGAAGAAGAAGAGGTTGCGCTTGGAAGAAGACTTCACCGCCTGGAACAGGACCTTCTCCGCCGGATTTCAGGAACCGTCAGTACCAACCTGGGGGTTAGACTTAGGATTTTTAAAGGTTTTTTTGGGGGGGATTTGTTTTATTTAGATTAGGGATGGGCAGAAAAAGAGCTAAATGCCCTTTTCAGGGCAATGCCCAAACAAATGCTCTTTTCAGGGCAATGGGTAGTTTAGGTTTTTTATTGTTAGGTTCTTTTATTTTGGGGGGTGGGGGGGTTTAATGTGAGGTGGGAGTTTGTATATTTTTTGTAAAATAGATGATTATCTTGGGGCAATGCCCTGCAAAAAGCCCTTTTAAGGGCTACTGGTAGTTTATTATTAGAGTAGGGGGTGTTTTTATTTTGGGGGTCTTTTTTATTTTAACCCCTTAATGACCGAGGACGTGCAGGGTACGTCCTCAGAAAAAAGGCAGTTAACGCCTGAGGACGTACCCTGCACGTCCTCGGTGTGGAAAGCAGCTGGAAGCAATCCTGCTCGCTTCCAGCTGCTTTCCGGTTATTGCAGTGATACCTCGATATGGAGGCATCCTGCAATAACCTTTTACGACCATCCGATGCAGAGAGAGCCACTCTGTGGCCCTCTCTGCACCGGACATCGATGGCCGGTATCATTGGTGGGAGCCAGTGTGGGAGGTGGGTGGCGGCCATCGATGGCCCTGGTTATGTGGAGGGGGGCGGGATCGTGGGCGGGGAAGTCCGGGGGAGCGCGCGGGCGCGCGCACGTGCACGAGGGGGCGGGCGCGTGCACGGGAAGGGAGCGGGTGGGAACCGCTACACTACAGAAAAAATGTGTCCCAAAACAAAATAAAAGTGGGACCTATAATGTAAAAAAAAAAAACCCTTAGGTGTCATTTAGGTGGTGGGGGTTGGTCCGTGGGGGGGGGAGCTACACTACAGAATTTTTTTTAAAAAAAAACATTTGATTGTGCAAATAGGGTACTGGCAGACAGCTGCCAGTACCCAAGATGGCCCCCAATAAGGCTGAGGGGGAGGCTTAGAGAGCTGTTTTGGGGGGATCAGGGAGGTTGGG
Organism: Bombina bombina; assembly: GCF_027579735.1. Classification (NCBI taxonomy): domain Eukaryota; kingdom Metazoa; phylum Chordata; class Amphibia; order Anura; family Bombinatoridae; genus Bombina; species Bombina bombina. Next base: position 433,057,779 of record NC_069500.1, on the reverse strand, counting down.
GGTTAAGGGGGGATCCTAAACACAGCATATGTAAATATGCTTTTGTTTTTTTTCTTTAAACCCAAAAACTTATATTTTAGTACTGGCAGACTTTCTGCCAGTACTTAAGATGGCGGGGACAATTGTGTGGTGGGGGAGGGGAGGGAAGGGAGCTGTTTGGGAGGGATCAGGGGGTGGGATGTGTCAGGTGGGAGGCTGATCTCTACACTAAAGCTAAAATTAACCCTGCAAGCTCCCTACAAACTACCTAATTAACCCCTTCACTGCTAGCCATAATACACGTGTGATGCGCAGCAGCATTTAGCAACTTTCTAATTACCAAAAAGTAACGCCAAAGTCATATATGTCTGCTATTTCTGAACAAAGGGCATCCCAGAGAAGCATTTACAACCATGTATGCCATAATTGCACAAGCTGTTTGTAAATAATTTCAGTGAGAAACCTAAAATTGTGAAAAAATTTACGTTTTTTTTAATTTGATCACATTTGGCGGTGAAATGGTGGCATTAAATATACCAAAATGGGCCTAGATCAATGCTTGGGGTTGTCTACTACACTATACTAAAGCTAAAATTAATCCTAGAAGCTCCCTACATGCTCCCTAATTAACCCCTTCACTGCTGGGCATAATACACGTATTGTGCGCAGTGGCATTTAGCAGCCTTCTAATTACCAAAAAGCAAAGCCAAAGCCATATATGTCTGCTATTTCTGAACAAAGGGGATCTCAGAGAAGCATTTACAACCATTTATGCTATAATTACATAAGTTGTTTGTAAATAATTTCAGTGAGAAACCTAAAGTTTGTGAAAAAATTTGTGAAAAAGTGAACAATTTTTTTTATTTGATCGCATTTGGCTGTGAAATGGTGGCATGAAATATACCAAAATGGGCCTAGATCAATACTTTGGGATGTCTTAAAAAAAAAAAATATATACATGTCAATGGATATTCAGGGATTCCTGAAAGATATCAGTGTCCCAATGTAACTAGCGCTCATTTTGAAAAAAAGTGGTTTGGAAATAGCAAAGTGCTACTTGTATTTATGGCCCTATAACTTACAAAAAAAGCAAAGAACATGTAAACATTAGGTATTTCTAAACTCAGGATAAAATTTAGAAACTATTTATCATGGGTGTTTTTTGGTGGTTGTAGATGTGTAACAGATTTTGGGGGTCAAAGTTAGAAAAACTGTGTTTTTTCCATTTTTTCCTCATATTTTATATTTTTTTTTATATTAAATTATAAGATATGATGAAAATAATGGTATCTTTTGAAAGTCCATTTAATGGCGAGAAAAACGGTATATAATATGTGTGGGTACAGTAAATGAGTAAGGGGAAAATTACAGCTAAACACAAACACTGCAAAAATGTAAAAATAGCCTTGGTCCCAAACGGACAGAAAATGGAAATGTGCTGCGGTCATTAAGGGGTTAATAGGGATTAGGTTTAATTATGTTAAATTTGGTAATTTGATTTTTTATTTTCTGTAATGTTTTTTGTAAACTTAGTTTTTTTTAGTTTTTTTAACTTTATAATGTATTAGTTTAGGTAATTTGGATTTAAAATTAGAATAGCGTGCAAAAGTTAATTTATTTCACTAATGGAACTTAAAGGTGAAACTAATATATGAGATAGACTCATTACATGCAAAGCAAGATAGTTCAAGTCGTGATTTGTCATAATTGTGATGATTATGGCTTACAGCTCATGAAAACCCCAAATCCACAATCTCAGAAAATTAGAATATTACATGCAATCAATAAAACACGGATTGTACATTGAACAATACCGGACCTCTGAAAAGTATAAGCATGCATACTGTATGTACTTAGTACTTGGTTTGGGCCCCTTTTGCAGCAATTACTGCCTCAAAGCAGCATGGCATGGAAGCTATCAGCCTATGGCACTGCTGAGGTGTTATGGAAGACCAGGATGCTTTAATAGCGGCCTTCAGCTATTCTGCATTGTTCGGACTCATGTCTCTCATCTCTCTCTTGGCAATGCCCCATATATTCTCTATGGGGTTCAGGTCAGGCGAGTTTGCTGGCCAATCAAGCACAGTAATCCCACGGTCATTGAACCAGGTTTTGGTGCTTTTGGCAGTGTAGGCAGGTGCCAAGTCCTGCTGGAAAATGAAGTCAGCATCCCCATAGAGCTCGTCTGCGGAAGGAAGCATGAAGTGCTCCAAAATCTCCTGGTAGACGGCTGCGTTGACCCTGGACTTAATGAAGCACAGTGGACCAACACCAGCAGATGACATGGCTCCCCAAATCAACACAGACTATGGAAACTTCACACTGGACTTCAAGCATCTTGCAGTGTGTGCCTCTCCATTCTTCCTCCATACTCTGGGTCCTTGGTTTCCAACAAAATATTATTTAAAACACAGCAAAATATGTAATGGAGACTGTTGAATTTGAAAAGTTCAAAAATCATGCAATATCCTAATGGAAAGGTATTTTCTGTTAGTATGCTGGGTTTAAACAAATCATAAAGTCAAAATTAAACTTGCATGATTCAGATCATTTTAGATTTAAGATAAATTTAAAATTACTTCTATTTTCAAATTTACTTTGTCCGCTTGGTGTCCTTTGTTGAAATGGAATATGTACATATCCTACTCTAGTGGGAGCTAGCTGGTGATTAGTGACTACACATTTGTATGTTGTCATTGAATCACCAGATGTGATCAATTAGCTCCCAGTAGTGCATTGTTGCCCTGGAGCTGACTTTAACTATGCACTTAATTCCTTTGCGGGGGGTTAAACACATTTATATACAACCAGAAGTACAATAATAAAATGCTCTAACCTATTTTTGCACTTTCATATCCCTCCCATGTAGAGTATAGTGGTTATTTTGCTTCCTAATTCAGAAGTATTGGAATAGACCCTTTTATCAATTCACAGCTGTGTACTTATTAGAGTATTCTAGGTGGAAAAGGGTTCTCAAGTAATTTCGTAGATAACCCCATTTAGTGCCAGATTACGAGTGGAGCGCTAACAGTTACGTGCTAGCGAAAAGTAATTTATTGCGGGTTGAATTATCATTGTGCGAGCAGACATAATCCGATATTGCGGATCATGTCCGCTGCACATCGACAAATGCTGACAGCATAAGCTGTCGGCATTTATCATTGCACCAGCAGTTCTTGTGAATTGCTGGTGCAATGCCAGCCCCATGGAGATTTGCAGCCAATCGGCCGCTAGCAGGGGATGTCAATCAGCCCGATCGTATTCGATCGGGTTGATTTCTGGCAATGTCTGTCTGCCACCTCAGAGCTGGAGGACAGGTTATGGAACAGTGGTCTTTAGACTGCTGCTTCATAACTTGTGTTTCCGGCTAGCCCAAAGGCTCGCCATAAACACGGGGCATCAAGCTCCATACGGAGCTTGATAAATATGCCCCATTGGGTTTTTAGCTAGTATTACAAGTTGAAAGTAAACTCAATCACTTGAGCACAATTGACTTAATGCTTGTGGGGATAGCGAGTCCTCAGAGCTCTTGTTAACTGTTTCATGAAACAAGAAGAAGAAAATAAACTCATAATGTGTGAAATAAATGTGTACACTTGGTGATGTCCTACATGCTGCTTTTGATTCACTATTGGTTTTAATGTAACTTGAAAAAATATATTTTTTAACTTTTAAATTTAAATTTAAATATTTTTTATGGAAGGTTTCCACAATTATACAAACAATGCATCAAGAAAAATAACAAAAGGACCTTGATATGATATAACAGGCTATCAAATGTGGTCCAATAACTTAAGGCAGTGGTGACCTCCTGTTTTTTTTTTTAAATTTAACAATAGGATTAGTAGTAGTATAGGGGATAATGGGGAAAGAAGGTCCAGAGGTGGACAGAGAAGAAAAGGAAAAAGAGATGGAGAAGCAGAAAAGGTTGTGGTGAACACTCACAATGCCTATCTATTATTTTATTCATATCCTAACAGTCCTGCTTCCTAACACTTAATCTCGACTGCATTCTAACTGTGTCTTCCCACACTATCCATGCTTCCCAAGTTTTTAAAAACTCATTGTCTAATAAAAAATCAATTACACCTAATCTAATAGCCCTATCAAAATAAAAAAGTCACCCCAAAATAAAAAAAACCCTAGCCTACAATAAACTACCAATGGCCCTTAAAAGGGCCTTTTGCGGGGCATTGCCCAAAATAAATCAGCTCTTTTACCTGTAAAAAAAAAATACAAACACCCCCCCAACAGTAAAACCCACCACCCACACAACCAACACCTCATTGAAGCCGGCAGAAGTCTTCATCCAAGCGGGCCGAAGTCCTCATAGAAGCCGGCAGAAGTCTTCATCCAGACGGCATCTTCTATCTTCTACCATCCGGCGCGGAGCAGATCCATCTTCAAGACATCCGGCGTGGAGCCTCCTCTTCTTCCTATGGTCACTGTAGAATGAAGTTTCCCTTTAAGGTACGTCAGCCCTTACATTCCGATTGGCTGATAGAATTCAAGATGACACACTCCAAGACAAGCATTGACTTCTTGGATCTAAGGATCTTTAAAAAGGAACAACATTTGGAGACTACTCTCTTTAGTAAGGAGACGGACAGAAACTCTCTGCTCAGGGATGACAGCTGCCACCCACCAGCACTCAAACAAGCATTCCCAAAATCCCAACTCAAGAGAGTCATTAGGAACAACTCTCTTGACATATTGAAAGTCCAACAACTAGTGGACATGAAAAATAAATTCAAGGATAGAGGCTACCATGGTAAGAATCTTGGCTCGACTGTAAATGAGCTAATGGCACTCACCCAAGAGGAGGCACTACAGAAAAATATCAAAGATGGAACAGAAGAGAAAAGATTAACTTTTGTGACTACCTATATGCCAGATAAATGGCAAATCCCGTCTATTCTCAAGAGTAATTGGGATACCGTGAAAAGTGACCCACAACTACCATTGATCAAATATGAAGTACCAAGAGTGGGGTATAAGAGGGGTAGATCTTTACAAGACATCCTGATGCGCCCTTAATTCAAAGCGAGCTACAACCCTGGGACATGGCTGGGAGCCCCTAAGAACGGACGCTATAAATGCAGCGGGTGTACAACATGCAATGGTCTGACACAAGGAAAGTTTTTCACACATCCATGAACAAACCAAAAGTTCAACATCAGGTACCGACTGACATGCACCACTAGATACGTGGTGTATTTGTTACACTGTAGCTGTGGATGGTATTATGTTGGTAAAACCAACGACGATCTCAGAACGCGTATGGCCAATCACAGATGTGGTATCAGGAATGCACAACTGGTAAGACTGACCTACCCGTGGCCAAGCATTTCCTTGTGGCCAAACACTTCAGAACTCAAGAACATGATCATTGATCGTGTTTCCCCTCTATCTAGGGGGGTTTTCAAAGAAAGATATTGCTGCAGAAGGAAAGCAGGTGGATATTTACCCTGCAGACCCTAGTGCCTAGGGGACTTAACACTAACATGGATCTACAATGCTTTCTATAAGGTGGATCTATTTGATATACAGTATGTAGGAGATGATATAAGATCTACCTGGACTGCTAGGGACCAGAGGGCCCTATTCCTTCTGTGATTAATTCTGTTTCTCTTTAAACATAAGTGTTATTATAAACATTATTGTAACTGTATGTGCTCACCTCTTTATTGCTTTCATAAGGTTAAAAATGAATAGCAGGATATTTAACTATATACTTATATGAAAATCAGGTGTGTTTATATTTCCAAATGTAGTTATAAATATATTATCTAGCTCATTTGGCTTGCTTTACCTATGTGTTTATGTACAGTAGGACATCTAATTATGTACACAATATATTTATGAGTATATGGTTTTGCTCATTAAAGTTGTTTTACCTATGTGCTTATATGCCCTAACTGAACTTAATGATCTAGTTAGATTTAATAATGTTAGGCACATGTATATATAATATTGGTGACCCTATGCACATATTTGCTCTCTGGGATGAAAATTTGGCTTAATTAGTGTGTAAACACATGAATTAAATTGGTGGTTTAGATGTATTAAAGTGAAGGTAAACTTTTTCACATACAAATTGATCTGTATTTTGCTTTTCTAACGTACAACGTAGTCGCTATGTTTATTTTTTAATTAAACTTTAATTTGACCGTATTTACCAACCTTTATGTTACTATTGCTTGCTATCCTAATCTCCTCCCATCCAGCATTTCCGTGTTTGCTATACATAGACGTATAGAGCGGTCCCACCCGCTCTATACTTCAGAACTACGCTTGTGCACATCGATCCTCTTTTAACCGCGCATGCGCACAAAATGTAACAAACATGTTGCAGTATGCGATCCTATGCGGTGGAGATTTACACGAGGACGCGCTCGCTTTCAAGGAGGAAGTATAAATATTTGCGCATGCGCACCATTAAGCATCACCTTCTGACGTCAATTGACGGACGCCTAACGGCCAGAAAATCAGTTGGCTGTATAAACAACGTGATCGTTGTTTAGAAGAAGAAAAAAAAAGACGGGTTGTTTTGTTCTAAGCGAAATCGCAGCACATTAAGCAAGATAACTAAGGTACAATACAAAAATATAAGAAATGATGAATGAACATCCTATTAATTTTGAATGCTAAATTGATTTTTTCATAGCAGACTGATTCACTTTACCTTCACTTTAACAATTACATATGATATAGTTCATATTTCCACACTTGTTTTCCTATGGACCCTGTTTGCCTATGATATTCTCTGCCTACTCTTTAAAATTGTTTGTTGCTTCACTTATGTAGTCTTATTAAGGGCGTTGAGCGCTGTGTGCGTAGTACCACAATGAGATCCGCACACATTAGGATGTTGAATAGCATGTGTACTGTTTAGCCTCTAAAATGTGATACAGGTAACACATCCTTTCCCATTGAACGATTGGTTTGTCACCCGGTCCAATAATACTAACATTGGGAGGATTGTCTTATCTTTATTAACAACAATACACGTAGGCTATATCTCTGTTAGTTTCTGTTGCTTGCACATACTACATACACGATCTTAATAAGGAGGATTTAGTTACAGTCTGGTTCAGTTTAGTATTGACATGTATAAGGTTGCTAGGAGACGCTAAGTTATTTTGTAACACATTTTACTTTGCTTTTTAGTTTGTCCCTGGTGAAGTGCCATCACTGACCGTTGGCGCCTGCGCAGTTGCGCCATTGGAACGCCGGTGTGCATTCTTGCTTGGGATGATCACTGCACGGTGTGGGGTATAAATATGGAGTAAGTCTATAACATGTAACATGTTTTTTATGATCTGAGGAAGGGGTTAAACTCCCTGAAATGTCACTAATAAACAAAACTTTCTCTTCAATACCGGTGAGTGCCTTTCTATTTGATAAACTGCATTTGGATGTTTAAGAGCAACCTAGAAGCTGCAAACATATTGGGAGTGCTGGTCTGTGAGTAATATATATATATATTCTTTAAATATATACAGTAAACTGAGCTTAGAACATACAGAATGGCACCAAACGTTGCAATAAAGCACTTTGCAAACTGTGTCAACACATACAGTTGTGAACAAAAGTTTGCATTACCTGGTAGAAATCGTGACATTTTGGCATTGATTTTGAAAATATGACTGATCATGCCAAAAAAACATCTTATTTAAGGATAGTGATCATATGAAGCCAATTATTATCACATAGTTGTTTGGCTCCTTTTTAAATCCTAATGATAACAGGAATCACTCAAATGGCCCTGATACAAAGTTTACATACCCTTGAATGTTTGGCCTTGCTACAAACACACAAGGTGACACACGCAGGTTAAAATGGCAATTAAAGGTTAATTTACCACATCTGTGGCTTTTTAACCCCTTAACGACCAAGGACGTGCCAGGTACTTCCTCCAAAAAACTACCCTTAATGACCAAGGACGTGCCTGGCATGTCCTCTGGGGTTTGAAGCGCTGGAAGTGATCAGGGTATTGTAGGGATGCCTCGATATTGAGGCATCACTGCAATCCCCTTTTTTACCCACCAGTGCAGAGTGGCCCTCTCTGCATCGGCCATCGATGGTACCGTTCGTTGGTGGGGGGGAGCTGCTTCAGGGAGGCGGGTGGGCGTTACATCGATGTATGCTTCCTGATCCGTTTTGGCTGAAATGAGCGCGGTAGTCGGCGGCAGCGTCCGGGGGGGCTGGTGGGGGCATGCGCGCCAAATATGCACTATTAAAAAAAATATGTATATGATGGATGCAGATGGAGGGGGGATCTTGGATGTTTTACAAGGGATCTGGGAGGGGGAGGGAGGTAGAATATCGAGGGGGGGCAGCTACACTACAGAAAACAATTGTTTGGAAAAAAAAAACCCATAAAAAATAAACTTTTTTGGGGGCAAACTGGTACCCAAGTACCCAAGATGGCGGCAAATAGGTAGAGGGGGGAGGGCTAGAGAGATGTATGGGGGGGATCAGGGAGGTTGCGGGCTAAGGGGGGATCCATCACTGCAGACTGAATGTACTGGCAGACTTTCTGCCAGTATTTAAGATAGCGGTGGTGACAATTGTGAGGTGGGGGAGGAAAGAGAGCTGTTTAAGGGGGGTCAGGGAGGGATCAGGGGGTGGGATGTGTCAGGTGAGAGGCTGATCTCTACACTAAAGCTAAAATTAACCCTACAAGCTACCTAATTAACCCTTTAACTGCTGGGCATATTACAAGTGTGGTGTGCAGCAGCATTTAGCGGCCTTCTTATTACCAAAAAGCAACGCCAAAGCCATAAATGTCTGCTATTTCTGAACAAAGGGGATCCTAGAGAAGCATTTACAAACATTTGTGCCATAATTGCACAAGCTGTTTGTAAATAATTTCAGTGAGAAACCTAAAGTTTGTGAAAAAGTGAACAATTTTTTTTATTTGATCGCATTTGGCGGTGAAATGGTGGCTTGAAATATACCAAAATGGGCCTAGATCAATACTTTGGGTTGTCTACTAAAAAAAAATATATACATGTCAATGGATATTCAGAGATTCCTGAAAGATATCAGTGTTCTAATGTAACTTTCTCCAACATTGGTGTGTCCGGTCCACGGCGTCATCCATTACTTGTGGGAATATTCTCTTCCCTAACAGGAAATGGCAAAGAGCACAGCAAAAGCTGCCCATATAGCCCCTCCTCAGGCTCCGCCCCCCAGTCATTCTTTTTGCCGCTCTGAACAAGTAGCATCTCCACGGAGATGGTGAAGAGTATGTGGTGTTTAGTTGTAGTTTTTTATTCTGCTATCAAGAGTTTGTTATTTTAAAATAGTGCCGGTTTGTACTATTTACTCTAAAACAGAAAGGGATGAAGAGTTCTGTCTAAAAGAGGAGTATGATTTTAGCAGCAGTAACTAAAATCAATTGCTGTTCCCACGCAGGACTGTTGAGCCCAGAGAACTTCAGTTGGGGGGAACAGTTAGCAGACTTTTCTGCTCAAGGTATGACTAGTCCATTTTCTAACAAGACTGTGTAATGCTAGAAGACTGTCATTTTCCCTCTTGGGGATCGGTAAGCCATTTTCTTAGGCCTAGATTTAGAGTTTGGCGGTAGCCGTGAAAACCAGCGTTAGAGGCTCCTAACGCTGGTTTTAGGCTACCGCCGGTATTTGGAGTCAGTCAAGAAAGGGTCTAACGCTCACTTTTCAGCCGCGACTTTTCCATACCACAGATACCCTTACATCAATTGCGTATCCTATCTTTTCGATGGGATCTTTCTAACTCCGGTATTTAGAGTCGTGTCTGAAGTGAGCGTTAGAAATCTAACGACAAGACTCCAGCAGCAGAAAGAAGTCAGTAGTTAAGAGCTTTCTGGGCTAACGCCGGTTTATAAAGCTCTTAACTACTGTGCCCTAAAGTACACTAACACCCATAAACTACCTATGTACCCCTAAACCGAGGCCCCCCCCACATCGCCGACACTCAATTAAATTATTTTAACCCCTAATCTGCCGACCGCCACCTACGTTATCCTTATGTACCCATAATCTGCTGCCCCTAACACCGCCGACCCCTATATTATATTTATTAACCCCTAATCTGCCCCCCACAACGTCACCGCCAGCTACCTACACTTATTAACCCCTAATCTGCCGTCCGCACGCCGCCGCCAGCTACATTATAGCTATGTACCCCTAATCTGCTGCCCCTAACACCGCTGACCCCTATATTATATTTATTAACCCCTAATCTGCCCCCCACAACGTCGCCTCCACCTGCCTACACTTATTAACCCCTAATCTGCCGAGCGGACCGCACAGCTATTATAATAAAGTTATTAACCCCTAATCCGCCTCACTAACCCTATAATAAATAGTATTAACCCCTAATCTGCCCTCCCTAACATTGCCGACACCTAACTTCAAACATTAACCCCTAATCTGCCGACTGGAGCTCACCGCTATTCTAATAAATGTATTAACCCCTAAAGCTAAGTCTAACCCTAACACTAACACCCCCCTAAGTTAAATATAATTTAAATCTAACGAAATTAATTAACTCTTATTAAATAAATTATTCCTATTTAAAGCTAAATACTTACCTGTAAAATAAATCCTAATATAGCTACAATATAAATTATATTTATATTATACCTATTTTAGGATTAATATTTATTTTACAGGTAACTTTGTATTCATTTTAACCAGGTACAATAGCTATTAAATAGTTAAGAACTATTTAATAGCTAAAATAGTTAAAATAATTACAAATTTACCTGTAAAATAAATCCTAACCTAAGTTACAATTAAACTTAAAACACTACACTATCAATAAATTAATTAAATAAAATACCTACAATTACCTACAATTAAACCTAACACTACACTATCAATAAATGATTTAAATACAATATCTACAAATAACTACAATTAAATAAACTAACTAAAGTACAAAAAATAAAAAAGAACTAAGTTACAAAAAATAAAAAAATATTTACAAACATAAGAAAAATATTACAACAATTTTAAACTAATTACACCTACTCTAAGCCCCCTAATAAAATAACAAAGCCCCCCCAAAATAAAAAATGCCCTACCCTATTCTAAATTACAAAAGTTCAAAGCTCTTTTACCTTACCAGCCCTGAACAGGGCCCTTTGCGGGGCATGCCCCAAGAAATTCAGCTCTTTTTCCTGTAAAAAAACACATACAATACCCCCCCCAACATTACAACCCACATACCCCTAATCTAACCCAAACCCCCCTTAAATAAACCTAACACTAAGCCCCTGAAGATCTTCCTACCTTGTCTTCACCTCACCGGGTATCACACCGATCCGTCCTGGCTCCGATATCTTCATCCAACCCAAGCGGGGGCTAGAAATCCATCATCCGACGGCTGAAGAAGTCCAGAAGAGGGTCCAAAGTCTTCATCCTATCCGGGAAGAAGAGTAGATCCGGACCGGCAACCATCTTCTTCCAAGCGGCATCTTCTATCTTCATCCGATGAGGACCGGCTCCATCGTGAAGACCTCCAGCGCGGACCCATCTTCTTTCGATGACGACTTCCCGACGAATGACGGTTCCTTTAAGGGACGTCATCCAAGATGGCGTCCCTCGAATTCCGATTGGCTGATAGGATTCTATCAGCCAATCGGAATTAAGGTAGGAAAATTCTGATTGGCTGATGGAATCAGCCAATCAGAATCAAGTTCAATCCGATTGGCTGATCCGATCAGCCAATCAGATTGAGCTTGCAGTCTATTGGCTGATAGGTTTAATTGTAACTTAGGTTAGGATTTATTTTACAGGTAATTTTGTAATTATTTTAACTATTTTAGCTATTAAATAGTTCTTAACTATTTAATAGCTATTGTACCTGGTTAAAATAAATACAAAGTTACCTGTAAAATAAATATAAATCCTAAAATAGCTATACTATAATTATAATTTATATTGTAGCTATATTAGGATTTATTTTACAGGTAAGTATTTAGCTTTAAATAGGAATAATTTATTTAATAAGAGTTAATTAATTTCGTTAGATTTAAATTATATTTAACTTAGGGGGTGTTAGTGTTAGGGTTAGACTTAGCTTTAGGGGTTAATACATTTATTAGAATAGCGGTGAGCTCCAGTCGGCAGATTAGGGGTTAATGTTTGAAGTTAGGTGTCGGCGATGTTAGGGAGGGCAGATTAGGGGTTAATACTATTTATTATAGGGTTAGTGAGGCGGATTAGGGGTTAATAACTTTATTATAATAGCGGTGCGGTCCGCTCGGCAGATTAGGGGTTAATAAGTGTAGGCAGGTGGAGGCGACGTTGTGGGGGGCAGATTAGGGGTTAATAAATATAATATAGGGGTCGGCGGTGTTAGGGGCAGCAGATTAGGGGTACATAGGGATAATGTAAGTAGCAGCGGTTTACGGAGCGGCAGATTAGGGGTTAATAATAATATGCAGGGGTCAGTGATAGCGGGGGCGGCAGATTAGGGGTTAATAAGTGTAAGGTTAGGGGTGTTTAGACTCGGGGTACATGTTAGAGTGTTAGGTGCAGACGTAGGAAGTGTTTCCCCATAGACAACAATGGGGCTGCGTTAGGAGCTGAACACGGCTTTTTTGCAGGTGTTAGGTTTTTTTTTCAGCTCAAACAGCCCCATTGTTTTCTATGGGGGAATCGTGCATGAGCACGTTTTTGAGGCTGGCAGCGTCCGTAAGCAACTCTGGTATCGAGAGTTGAAGTTGCGTTAAATATGCTCTACGCTCCTTTTTTGGAGCCTAACACAGCCATTCTGTGGACTCTCAATACCAGAGTTATTTTAAAGGTGCGGCCAGAAAAAAGCCAGCGTTAGCTACGCGGGTTGTTACCGACAAAACTCTAAATCTTGCCGTTAGACTCTTAACAGAATGAAGGCTTATTATGGGCTATACACTGGTTGACACTCTTGTGGGCTAAATCGATTGCTTTATTTAAGTTTTTTATGAAATCTGAGGTGATTTATAAAACTTTTATTGTGGGGGAACGTTTTTAGGCGCCAGGCAGTTGTTTAGACACCTTTCCAGTCAGGAAGGGCCTTTCACTATAGTAGGCAGAGCCTCATTTTCGCGCCATAATTGCGCAGTTTCTTTTGGATGCAGTGCATGCAGCTGCATGTGAGAGGGTCAGGTGATCATTGAAAACGTTCCTGGAAGGCTTAATTTGGTATCGTATAACTCCTAAGGACAGGTGAAGTCGCAGCAAACGCTGTGGCTGGGACTGTAGTGGGGTTAAAAATTGTTATTTGATTAAACGGCTCCTTTTTCCTCATTTAAGGGGTTAAAAGCTTGAAAATTGGGGTGCAATACATTAAGACACTGTGGTGAAAATTTGGTAAAGATTGGATATTTCCTTCATAGTTTTTTACACATTCAGAAATAAAGTGTGCTCTGTTTAACATTTAAAGAGACAGTAACGGTTTTGTTTAAAAACGGTTTGTTTGCAATATTAGCCTGTTTAAGCCTGTCTAACATGTCTGTACCTTCAGATAGAACATGTTCTGTATGTATGGAGGCCAAGGTGGTCCCCCCTTCAAATGTATGTGATAATTGTGCCATAGCGTCCAGCCAAAGTAAGGACAGTACTGTCACATTTAATAAGGTTGCCCAAGATGATTCCTCAAATGAAGGTAGTGGGGATAGTTCATCATCCTCTCCTTCTGTGTGAACACCAGTTATGCCCGCGCAGGCGACACCTAGTACATCTAGCGCGCCAATGCAACAATTAACGGCAGTAATGGATAATTCCATAGCTAATATTTTATCCAAAATGCCAGCATTTCAGAGAAAGCGTGATTGCTCAGTTTTAAATACAGTGGAGCAAGAAGGCGCTGACGATAGTTTACCCTCACACCAGTCAGAAGTGGCAGTGAGGGAGGGTTTGTCGGAGGGAGAACTTTCAGATTCAGGAAGAATTTCTCAACAGGCAGAACCTGATGTTGTGACGTTTAAATTTAAGTTAGAGCATCTCCGCGCATTACTTAAGGAGGTGCTATCTACTCTGGATGATTGTGACTCTTTGGTCATTCCAGAAAAATTGTGCAAGATGGACAAATTCTTAGAGGTCCCGGTGCACCCTGATGCCTTTCCGATCCCTAAAAGGGTGGCGGACATAGTGAATAAGGAGTGGGAGAAACCAGGCATACCCTTTGTCCCACCTCCTATATTTAAGAAATTGTTCCCCATGATCGACCCAAGGTAAGACACATGGCAAACAGTCCCTAAGGTTGAGGGGGCAGTTTCTACCCTAGCCAAACGCACGACTATTCCCATTGAGGACAATTGTGCTTTCAAAGATCCTATGGATAAAAAATTGGAGGGTTTGCTTAAAAAGATTTTTGTTCAGCAAGGTTACCTCCTCCAACCAATTTCGTGCATTATTCTTGTCACTACGGCGGCGTGTTTCTGGTTCGATGAACTAGAAAAGTCGCTTAATATGGAGACTCCATATGAGGAAGTCATGGACAGAATTCACGCACTTAAGTTAGCTAATTTCTTTATTTTAGATGCCGCTTTGCAATTAGCGAGATTAGCGGCAAAATATTCAGGGTTTGCGATTGTGGCGCGCAGAGTGCTCTGGCTAAAGTCTTGGTCGGCGGATGTATCTTCCAAGACAAAATTGCTTAATATACCTTTCAAAGGTAAGACCCTTTTTGGGCCAGAATTGAAAGAAATTATTTCAGACATCACTGGGGGGAAGGGCCATGCCCTCCCACAGGATAGGCCTTTCAAGGTTAAGAATAAGTCCAATTTTCGTTCCTTTCGCAATTTCAGGAACGGACCGGCTTCTAACTCTGCAGCCTCTAGACAAGAGGGTAACGCTTTTCAGGCTAAACCAGCTTGGAAACCAATGCAAGGCTGGAACAAGGGTAAACAGGCCAAGAAGCCTGCTGCTGCTACCAAGACAGCATGAAGGGGTAGCCCCCGATCCAGGACCGGATCTTGTAGGGGGCAGACTCTCTCTCTTTGCTCAGGCTTGGGAAAGAGATATTCCGGATCCCTGGGCACTAGAAATAGTCTCTCAGGGTTATCTTCTAGAATTCAAGGAACTGCCCCCAAGGGGAAGGTTCCACATGTCTCGCTTATCTTCAGACCAAATAAAGAGACAGGCATTCTTACATTGTGTAGAAGACCTGTTAAAGATGGGAGTAATACACTCAGTTCCAACTGTGGAACAAGGTCAGGGTTTTTACTCAAACCTGTTTGTAGTTCCCAAAAAAGAGGGAACTTTCAGACCAATTCTGGATTTAAAGATTCTAAACAAATTTCTCAGAGTTCCATCGTTCAAGATGGAAACCATTCGAACAATTTTACCTACAATATATGACTACCGTGGATTTAAAGGATGTGTACCTACATATTCCTATCCACAAAGATCATCATCAGTTCCTAAGGTTCGCCTTTCTGGACAAACATTATCAGTTCGTGGCTCTTCCATTCGGGTTAGCCACTGCTCCCAGAATTTTCACAAAGGTGCTAGGGTCCCTTCTGGCGGTTCTAAGACCAAGGGGCATTGCAGTGGCACCTTATCTAGACGACATTCTAATTCAAGCGTCGTCTCTTTCCAAGGCAAAGGCTCATACAGACATTGTTCTAGCCTTTCTCAGATCTCACGGGTGGAAGGTGAACGTAGAAAAGAGTTCCCTGTCTCCGTCAACAAGAGTTCCCTTTTTGGGAACAATAATAGATTCTTTAGAAATGAAGATCTTCCTGACAGAAGTCAGAAAGTCAAAGCTTCTAAACACTTGTCAAGTTCTTCACTCTATTCTGCAGCCTTCCATAGCTCAGTGCATGGAAGTAGTAGGATTGATGGTTGTAGCAATGGACATAGTTCCTTTTGCTCAAATTCATCTAAGACCATTACAACTGTGCATGCTCAATCAGTGGAATGGGGACTATGCAGACTTGTCTCCACATATTCAAGTAGACCAGATGACCAGAGACTCACTCCGTTGGTGGTTGACCCAGGATCACCTGTCTCAGGGAATGAGTTTCCGCAGACCAGAGTGGGTCATTGTCACGACCGTCGCCAGTCTATTAGGCTGGGGCCGGTCTGGGGCTCCCTGAAAGCTCAGGGTCTATGGTCTCGGGAAGAGTCTCTTCTCCCGATAAACATCCTGGAACTGAGAGCGATATTAAATGCTCTCCGGGCTTGGCCTCAACTAGCGAAGGCCGGATTCATAAGATTCCAGTCAGACAACATGACGACTGTAGCTTACATCAACCATCAGGGAGGAACAAAGAGTTCCTTGGCGATGAGAGAGGTATCCAAGATCATCAAATGGGCGGAGGATCACTCCTACCATCTATCTGCAATTCACATTCCAGGAGTAGACAACTGGGAGGCGGATTATCTGAGTCGTCAGACTTTCCATCCGGGGGAGTGGGAACTCCACCCGGAGGTCTTTGCCCAGTTAACCCAATTATGGGGCATTCCAGACATGGATCTGATGGCGTCTCGTCAGAACTTCAAGGTTCCTTGCTACGGGTCCAGATCCAGGGATCCCAAGGCGACTCTAGTGGATGCATTAGTGGCGCCTTGGTAGTTCAACCTAGCTTATGTGTTCCCACCGTTTCCTCTCCTTCCCAGGCTCATAGCCAGGATCAAACAGGAGAAGGCCTCGGTGATTCTGATAGCTCCTGGTGAATATGTCATCGGCTCCACCATGGAAGCAACCTTTGAGACAGGATCTTCTAGTACAAGGTCCATTCGAACATCCAAATCTAGTTTCTCTGCAGCTGACTGCTTGGAAATTGAACGCTTGATTTTATCCAAGCGTGGGTTTTCAAATTCAGTGATAGATACTCTGGTTCAAGCCAGAAAACCTGTGACTAGAAAGATTTACCATAAAATATGGAAAAAATATATCTGTTGGTGTGAATCCAAGGGATTCTCCTGGAGTAAGATTAAAATTCCTAAGATTCTCTCCTTTCTCCAAGAAGGTTTGGATAAAGGGTTGTCAGCGAGTTCTCTAAAAGGACAGATTTCTGCTTTATCTGTCTTGTTACACAAACGACTGGCAGCTGTGCCAGATGTACAAGCTTTTGTACAGGCTTTGGTCAGAATCAAGCCTGTTTACAGACCCATGACTCCTCCTTGGAGTCTAAATTTAGTTCTTTCAGTTCTTCAAGGGGTTCCGTTTGAACCTTTACATTCCATAGATATCAAGTTACTATCTTGGAAAGTTCTGTTTTTGGTTGCTATTTCTTCTGCTAGAAGAGTTTCTGAATTATCTGCTTTGCAGTGTGATCCACCCTATCTGGTGTTCCATTCAGATAATGTCGTTTTGCGTACTAAGCCTGGTTTTCTTCCGAAAGTTGTTTCCAACAAGAATATTAACCAGGAAATAGTTGTTCCTTCTCTGTGTCCGAATCCAGTTTCAAAGAAGGAACGTTTGTTACACAATTTAGATGTAGTTCGTGCTTTAAAGTTCTATTTAGAAGCAACAAAGGATTTTAGACAAACCTCATCTTTGTTTGTCGTTTACTCTGGTAAGAGGAGAGGACAAAAAGCTACTGCTACCTCTCTTTCTTTCTGGCTGAAAAGCATTTTCCGTTTGGCTTATGAGACTGCCGGACGGCAGCCTCCTGAACGAATCACAGCTCACTCTACTAGGGCTGTGGCTTCCACATGGGCCTTCAAGAACGAGGCTTCTGTTGATCAGATATGTAAGGCAGCGACTTGGTCTTCTCTGCACACTTTTGCCAAATTCTACAAATTTGATACTTATGCTTCTTCGGAGGCTATTTTTGGGAGAAAGGTTTTGCAAGTCGTGGTGCATTCCGTTTAGGTAACCTGATTTGCTCCCTCCCTTCATCCGTGTCCTAAAGCTTTGGTATTGGTTCCCACAAGTAATGGATGACGCCGTGGACCGGACACACCAATGTTGGAGAAAACAGAATTTATGCTTACCTGATAAATTACTTTCTCCAACGGTGTGTCCGGTCCACGGCCCGCCCTGGTTTTTTAATCAGGTTTGAAAAATTTCTTTCTCTATACACTACAGTCACCACGGCACCCTATAGTTTCTCCTTTTTTTTTTTTTTTTTTTTCTCCTAACCGTCGGTCGAATGACTGGAGGGCGGAGCCTGAGGAGGGGCTATATGGGCAGCTTTTGCTGTGCTCTTTGCCATTTCCTGTTAGGGAAGAGAATATTCCCACAAGTAATGGATGACGCCGTGGACCGGACACACCGTTGGAGAAAGTAATTTATCAGGTAAGCATAAATTCTGTTATCGCTAATTTTGAAAAAAAAAAATGGTTTGGAAATAGCAAAGTGCTACTTGTATTTATTGCCCTATAACTTGCAAAAAAAAAACAAAGAACATGTAAACATTGGGTATTTCTAAACTCAGGACAAAATGTAGAAACTATTTATTTTGGTTGTTTTTTGGTGGTTGTTGATGTTTAACAGATTTTGGGGGTCAAAGTTAGAAAAAGTGTGTTTTTG
Organism: Bombina bombina; assembly: GCF_027579735.1. Lineage (NCBI taxonomy): Eukaryota > Metazoa > Chordata > Amphibia > Anura > Bombinatoridae > Bombina > Bombina bombina. Next base: position 433,039,335 of record NC_069500.1, on the reverse strand, counting down.
TTTCCAATTTTTTTTTTTTTTTTTTTTTACATATTTTATTTGAGGTTGCAAAAGTAATACAGGCAAAAAGAAAAAAAAAACATCACAATCTCAACGACAAAGGAGAGTCACTGTACCATTTACATGTCGGATGTCATACTGAGTAAACAATTAATCGCCCTATCATGCAAATACAAGTTAACCTCAAAATTTTCTATTAATAAATAAACAGATAAATATCCCCTTACAACATAAGGAAAAGTCAGAAACAATAATTTCCCTTACTGAAGCATAGAGGTCTCTTTTGTACCTCTTGGGAAAGAATGTAATCAGGGTAGGGAATTTTGGGGGAAGAAAATAAAATAACAAAATGGGCCACTTTTGGACCCCAATTGGTGGCAAGTAGTTTATGGTGTAAATTTGATACACAATGAGAACCTGAATGAACACAAATTAATCAGTATACTCTATGCATAAGGTAGAGGGAGAGAACTTTCAAGGGGTCTATCTTCGATGTATAAGTATGTTATGCAGCTGCAATATTTAAGTACTAAGCAGGGGAAATGAAAGAGGGTCTAGTTAGAACCTAATGGAACCTTTATAATAGTAAAGCTGAGTGGGTGTCCTATAAATGGAACTTTACTTACATCTGATGGGGAGACTTGGGAACTATGCAAGATAGCTTGATTACCATACCATCTACCTAGGGATCAAAAGGGTAATGATAATTAATACTTATATATAACAGTCAAGAGCAGACTTGAGCACATACGTAGTAATTGCAGAGTGCAATTTATATATAACTATGACTGAGTGGATATTGCCATATCTATTCTTCGGACAGACCTAGCTTTGGTTAGACGAAAAGACATAAAGCAAATTAACTTTAAGCAATCCAGGAGTGTAATATAATAATATAAACAAACATTTGAAGATTATAAGTCTCATTAGTAAAATACCTGTTAGTAAAGTCTTGGATATATAATCTTCGTAAACCAAAGGGCACACTGTCTAATGCAGGGTTCATACAAACAATACTTCTCTATAGTTCCTTTCAAGCATAACTGCATAAGCCAAATACCCAGGAGATCAGTCCATGTCTCCACGTCTCATCTAACCCACGCCTTGTCTCATATGTCGAGGGGCACTCTTTAGGTAAAAAATAAAGCTGCATAATATTGCAGAGTTCCCGAGTGTCACACGGAATGAGCCATTCACCCCCCTTCAGAACATCTCCAAACATCTTACGTAGCCGTTTGAAGGTGTTTTCGTTCATAACCTGAACAAGGCTAGGATCTGAAAAACGCAACCGCTTCTGTTGAAGAGTGACTCTCCTGTCGATCTGGGTGAACACAGCTACCCCTCCTGCACAGGGTCATGACAGACACTCCAACATCCACTCCTGGCGGCCTAATTCCATAAAATACACTACCACTTCCAATGTAGGTATAGCAAGTTGGTGTATCACTCGCTCTCTCACCCTGTGATGAAAGCCTTTGTGTGGTCGATAGGATTAAGAGGCTCTTGCTTGTAAGTTTAGGAGGGATCTCCTTTATGTCAAGACTCTCGTTCCGATCTCCATTTTCTGTGACGGCACCTTGTGGGATCCGGAACTCGGAGTTGATATGTGCAGCAGTTGCCACTTCTAGCGAGTTATGTTTATCCCAAAGTATCTGCGGGCCAGTGTTGGGTATGGTTTCTGGCAACTTAGAGGAGCATGTTGGAGGCTTAGGCGTGCAGACATTACCCCATTCACTAGTAAGATGATCAGAAATGCTTTTAAGTTGAGCATCCAGTAATCTGGCAAAAGTAGCTGTTAATGACTTTTCTCTTGTGTCCATTCTGTGCCGATATGTGTATTGCTTTCTCCCACTAAAGTAGGGCACTGGCCGTGCAACAATGGCGCGGCAATTGTGAGGACAGATGAGGCCTCAGTAGTAAGGGAAGGCCTCAAAGTACAAAGTCCGGTACTGAGGGCACGCAGGCCACATCAGATTCCAAACCCCTCTTTTGGATCAGAGTGCCTTCAGCCGAGCTTCTCCACCTCGTTAAATGGTCTGTTACCACAATTTCAATGAGATTCTAAGCAAAAGTGGTGAATAACTCAGGAGCTGAAGCTCAGTGCGACCAGCAAGATGGCCGCTGCCCGGAAGTCCTCCTTTTGTTTCCATTTTTTCATCATATTTTATATTTTATATAGTAAATTATAAGATATGATGAAAATAATGGTATCTTTAGAAAGTCGATTTAATGGCGAGAAAAACGGTATATAATATGTGTGGGTACAGTAAATGAGTAAGAAGAAAATTACAGCTAAACACAAACACCGTAAAAATAGCCCTGGTCCCAAACGGTCAGAAAATGGAAAAGTGCTATGGTCCTTAAGGGGTTAAATTGCAATTAGTGTCTGTATAAATAGTCAATGAGTTTGTTAGCTCTCACATGGATGTACTGAGCAGGCTAGATACTGAGCCATGGGGAGCAGAAAAGAACTGTCAAAAGACCTGCGTTACAAGGTAATGGAACTTTATAAAGATGGAAAAGGATATAAAAAGATATCCAAAGCCTTGAAAATGCCAGTCAGTACTGTTCAATCACTTATTAAGAAGTGGAAAATTCGGGGATGTCTTCATACCAAGCCAAGGCCAGGTAGACCAAGAAAGATTACAGCCACAACTACCAGAAGAATTGTTCAGGATAGAAAGAAAACGTGCAGTTCATGCAAGACGACCAAAGACTCTGCATGAACTTGAGGCATTTTGCCAAGACGAATGGGCAGCTATACCACCTGCAAGAATTTGTGGTCTCATAGACAACTATTATGCTAAAAGGGACAATACAGAGTATTAAAAACTATGGGTATGCAGACTGTTGAGCACAACTGTATGTAGTAGAAGCACAGCCAGTCACAATCACACAACTTACAACATTAAAAGGACATTTTACACTAGATTTTTCTTTGCATAAATGTTTTGTAGATGATCCATTTATATAGCCTATACAGCTTTTTTTTTTTTTAAGTATAGTTTTGCTTATTTTTAGTTGAAATATTTTTTATTGAGCTATAATGATCATTACAATGGCAGAGCATTTAAACCCCTCACAATCATATTTCCCCATATCTTCAAATTTACAATTAGTAAAGAGTGAGAGTTGCAAGACCAGGATACAATAAAGTCCAGACAAAGAGTTCTAGTAAATGTCTGTTGCATGCTCTCTGATTAAAGTCCATTGCCCAACTTAGAAAGCTCCGATCCATTGCACGACCCTAAAACATAAATATACATAATTCCAGCATTTTTTTTTAAATGTTAACACATAAACAATAATGAATACCAACAATATAGAACAAACATGTGGTTCCTGTTTTATACTCAGTATCTATTAGGAGCTTAACTATTTGTAAGTTGATCTAGTCTATATGTCGAAACAGAGATAGCACTTTCCTTCTATTATCTGGATGCTATAAAAACAAAGTCACTAAGAAAGAAATGAACTGAGATGGGGAGGTCACTAACCGAGGGGAGGTTCCCCTTCATCTGTGCCAACCAGGGCCGAAGCTTGTGTAAGGCAGTCTTATGGCGCCCTCTGCCTGGCTGCCGACATTGAAGCAGCGTGAATACAAAATTATTTATGTACGCACGGCACACACTGACTGTCAGGACATAGACACAGCTGGTGCTGCTGAGCTCTCAGTATTAATCTTTATTGTGCGCCGACGCCCCTGGTTGAGCTGACCCTGCAATTTTACTTCCTAGTCTACATCATGATAATAGCGGTAGTGGTACTACTTGCTAATTTTATTTTGCTATAATGCTATGTGTGGGAAGCGCGCCGCAGCATCATGGCTGGGCAGGGGAGGGCGGTAGTTGTACTACTTGTTAATTTTATTTTGCTATAATGCTATGTGTGGGCAGCGCGCCGCAGCATCATGGCTGGGCAGGGGAGGGCGTGTGTGAAAGCTCACTGACTTGCGCAGCGTACCACGCACCTATCTGAGAGACAGTCAGTCAGTGACGTTGAAGAGGTGGAGCCGAGTCAGTGAGAGGGAAATGTGCATTGGATCGGATGCTGGTGCCTCGTGAGTCATGACTGACACTGCACAGACAGGGTGAAAATTATTTTTTTAAGCAACTTAAGTGACGCCCACCCAGATGGCCAGACTGGTAGTACTGAAGTTTTCAGGAAGTGAGAGGTAGGATGGCAGTCAAATTTCATTCATACACTGAAAACTATATAATATAATCTGTAATGCAGAATTGCCCACGTTTCTATTGTATGGTGGCTAGTAAGCGATGGTGGGATCATTAAAGGGACAGTCAAGTCCAAAAAAAACTTTCATGTTTCAAATAGGGCATGTAATTTTAAACAACTATGCAGCACAACCACTGTCTGATTTGTTAAGCAGCACAACCATTGTCTTATTTGCTATGCAGCACTACCACTGTTTGATTTGCTATGCTGCACTACCACTGTCTGATTTGCTATGCTGCAGTAACACTGTCTGATTTACTATGCTGCAGTACCACTGTCTGATTGGCTATGCTTCACTACCACTGTCTGATTTTCTATGCTGCACTACCACTGTTTAATTTGCTATGCTGCACTACCACTGTTTGATTTGAAGTTAGCCACCAATCAGCAAGCGCTAACCAGGTGCTAAACCAAAAAAGGGCCAGCTTCTAAGCTTACATTCCTGCTTTTTTAAATACAGATACTAAGAGAACGAAGAAAAAGTGATAATAGGAGTTCATTAAAAAGTTGCTTAAAATGTCATGCTCTATTTGAATCATGATAGAAAAAAATTGGCTGTGTGGCCAAAAATCCTATTCCCGGCCCTGGTGCCAACTCTCTATCCAGTATATTTTGCTTATTTTTAATTAACATTGCACTGATTTTCAGACTCCTAACCAAACCCCAACGTTTTAGAACAATACTGATGTATACCTTCTCCAGCTTGCTCCTGTTTGTGTAAAGAGTCTTTTCATATGCAGAGGAAGGGGGAGTTTCAGTGGGTGTTCCAGCTAACCTTTTTAACAATGCTAAACTGGGAGCTTCTAAGTAAGTTTTTAAACGGTTTTATACTGGATTTTTAGATCAGTATATGTGCATATTATTCTTTATATTAGTGTCTATTACATGCATTTAAACAAAAGTTGGTGTATACTGTCCCTTTAATGGAGAGTTCTCATGTATGTTTGCAAATGTGATACAGTGCACAGCATGTGACAGGGAAAGCTACAAAGGAGACACTGGACAAAAAACAAAAACTGCACCAAAGGATGAATCTGCATAGGCACTCTATTAAAAATCACAAACACCTAGGCCTAGATTTGGAGTTCGGCGGTAGCCGTCAAAACCAGCGTTAGAGGCTCCTAACGCTGGTTTTGGCCGCCGGCTGGTATTTGGAGTCAGTGATTAAAGGGTCTAACGCTCACTTTTCAGCCGCGACTTTTCCATACCGCAGATCCCCCTACGCCATTTGCGTAGCCTATCTTTTCAATGGGATCTTTCTAACGCTGGTATTTAGAGTCGTTTCTGAAGTGAGCGTTAGAGCTCTAACGACAAAATTCCAGCCGCCTGAAAATAGCAGGAGTTAAGAGCTTTCTGGCTAACGCCGGTTCATAAAGCTCTTAACTACTGTACCCTAAAGTACACTAACACCCATAAACTACCTATGTACCCCTAAACCGAGCTCCCTCCACATCGCCGCCACTCGATTAAAATTTTTAACCCCTAATCTGCCGACCGCCACCTACGTTATACTTATGTACCCCTAATCTGCTGCCCCTAACCCCGCCGACCCCTGTATTACATTTATTAACCCCTAACCTGCCCCCCACAACGTCGCCGCCAGCTACTTAAAATAATTAACCCCTAATCTTCCGACCGCAAAGCGCCGCCACCTACGTTATCCCTATGTACCCCTAATCTGCTACCCCTAACACCGCCGACCCCTATATTATATTTATTAACCCCTAATCTGCCCCCCTCAACGTCGCCGACACCTGCCTACACTTATTAACCCCTAATCTGCCGAGCGGACCTGAGCGCTACTATAATAAAGTTATTAACCCCTAACCCGCCTCACTAACCCTATCATAAATAGTATTAACCCCTAATCTGCCCTCCCTAACATCGCCGACACCTACCTTCAATTATTAACCCCTAATCTGACGACCGGAGCTCACCGCTATTCTAATAAATTGATTAACCCCTAAAGCTAAGTCTAACCCTAACACTAACACCCCCCTAACTTAAATATAATTTACATCTAACGAAATTAATTAACTCTTATTAAATAACTTATTCCTATTTAAAGCTAAATACTTACCTGTAAAATAAATCCTAATATAGCTACAATATAAATTATAATTATATTATAGCTATTTTAGGATTAATATTTATTTTACAGGCAACTTTTTAATTATTTTAACCAGGTACAATAGCTATTAAATAGTTAAGAACTATTTAATAGTTACCTAGTTAAAATAATAACAAATTTACCTGTAAAATAAATCCTAACCTAAGATATAATTAAACCTAACACTACCCTATCAATAAATTAATTAAATAAACTACCTACAATTACCTACAATTAACCTAACACTACACTATCAATAAATTAATTAAACACAATTCCTACAAATAAATACAATTAACTAAACTAGCTAAAGTACAAAAAATAAAAAAGAACTAAGTTACAAAAAATAATAAAATATTTACAAACATAAGAAAAATATTACAACAATTTTAAACTAATTACACCTACTCTAAGCCCCCTAATAAAATAACAAAGCCCCCCAAAATAAAAAAATTCCCTACCCTATTCTAAATTAAAAAAGTTACAAGCTCTTTTACCTTACCAGCCCTGAACAGGGCCCTTTGCGGGGCATGCCCCAAGGATTTCAGCTCTTTTGCCTGTAAAAAAAAACATACCATACCCCCCCCCCCCAACATTACAACCCACCACCCACATACCCCTAATCTAACCCAAACCCCCCTTAAATAAACCTAACACTAAGCCCCTGAAGATCTTCCTACCTTGTCTTCACCATACCAGGTTCACCGATCCGTCCTGGCTCCAACATCTTCATCCAACCCAAGCGGGGGTTGGCGATCCATCATCCGGTGCTAAAGAGGTCCAGAAGAGGCTCCAAAGTCTTCCTCCTATCCGGCAAGAAGAGGACATCCGGACCGGCAAACATCTTCTCCAAGCGGCATCTTCAATCTTCTTCCATCCGGTGCGGAGCGGGTCCATCTTGAAGCAGGCGACGCGGATCCATCCTCTTCTTCCGTTGTCTCCCGACGAATGACGGTTCCTTTAAGGGACGTCATCCAAGATGGCGTCCCTCGAATTCCGATTGGCTGATAGGATTCTATCAGCCAATCGGAATTAAGGTAGGAATATTCTGATTGGCTGATGGAATCAGCCAATCAGAATCAAGTTCAATCCGATTGGCTGATCCAATCAGCCAATCAGATTGAGCTCGCATTCTATTGGCTGTTCCGATCAGCCAATAGAATGCGAGCTCAATCTGATTGGCTGATTGGATCAGCCAATCGGATTGAACTTGATTCTGATTGGCTGATTCCATCAGCCAATCAGAAAATTCCTACCTTAATTCCGATTGGCTGATAGAATCCTATCAGCCAATCGGAATTCGAGGGACGCCATCTTGGATGACGTCCCTTAAAGGAACCGTCATTCGTCGGGAGACAACGGAAGAAGAGGATGGATCCGCGTCGCCTGCTTCAAGATGGACCCGCTCCGCACCGGATGGAAGAAGATTGAAGATGCCGCTTGGAGAAGATGTTTGCCGGTCCGGATGTCCTCTTCTTGCCGGATAGGAGGAAGACTTTGGAGCCTCTTCTGGACCTCTTCAGCACCGGATGATGGATCGCCAACCCCCGCTTGGGTTGGATGAAGATGTTGGAGCCAGGACGGATCGGTGAACCTGGTATGGTGAAGACAAGGTAGGAAGATCTTCAGGGGCTTAGTGTTAGGTTTATTTAAGGGGGGTTTGGGTTAGATTAGGGGTATGTGGGTGGTGGGTTGTAATGTTGGGGGGGGGGGTATGGTATGTTTTTTTTTACAGGCAAAAGAGCTGAAATCCTTGGGGCATGCCCCGCAAAGGGCCCTGTTCAGGGCTGGTAAGGTAAAAGAGCTTGTAACTTTTTTAATTTAGAATAGGGTAGGGAATTTTTTATTTTGGGGGGCTTTGTTATTTTATTAGGGGGCTTAGAGTAGGTGTAATTAGTTTAAAATTGTTGTAATATTTTTCTTATGTTTGTAAATATTTTATTATTTTTTGTAACTTAGTTCTTTTTTATTTTTTGTACTTTAGCTAGTTTAGTTAATTGTATTTATTTGTAGGAATTGTGTTTAATTAATTTATTGATAGTGTAGTGTTAGGTTAATTGTAGGTAATTGTAGGTAGTTTATTTAATTAATTTATTGATAGGGTAGTGTTAGGTTTAATTATATCTTAGGTTAGGATTTATTTTACAGGTAAATTTGTTATTATTTTAACTAGGTAACTATTAAATAGTTCTTAACTATTTAATAGCTATTGTACCTGGTTAAAATAATTAAAAAGTTGCCTGTAAAATAAATATTAATCCTAAAATAGCTATAATATAATTATAATTTATATTGTAGCTATATTAGTATTTATTTTACAGGTAAGTATTTAGCTTTAAATAGGAATAAGTTATTTAATAAGAGTTAATTTATTTCGTTAGATTAAAATTATATTTAATTTAGGGGGGTGTTAGTGTTAGGGTTAGACTTAGCTTTAGGGGTTAATACATTTATTATAGTAGCGGTGAGGTCCGCTCGGCAGATTAGGGGTTAATAATTGAAGGTAGGTGTCGGCGATGTTAGGGAGGGCAGATTAGGGGTTAATACTATTTATGATAGGGTTAGTGAGGCGGATTAGGGGTTAATAACTTTATTATAGTAGCGCTCAGGTCCACTCGGCAGATTAGGAGTTAATAAGTGTAGGCAGGTGTCGGCGACGTTAAGGGGGGCAGATTAGGGGTTAATAAATATAATATAGGGGTCGGCGATGTTAGGGGCAGCAGATTAGGGGTACATAGGGATAACGTAGGTTGCGGCGGTTTACGGAGCGGCAGATTAGGGGTTAAAAAAAATATGCAGGTGTCAGCGATAGCGGGGGCGGCAGATTAGGGGTTAATAAGTGTAAGGTTAGGGGTGTTTAGACTCGGGGTACATGTTAGAGTGTTAGGTGCAGACGTAGGAAGTGTTTCCCCATAGGAAACAATGGGGCTGCGTTAGGAGCTGAACGCTGCTTTTTTGCAGGTGTTAGGTTTTTTTTCAGCTCAAACAGCCCCATTGTTTCCTATGGGAGAATCGTGCACGAGCACGTTTTTGAGGCCGGCCGCGTCCGTAAGCAACTCTGGTATCGAGAGTTGCATTTGCGGTAAAAATGCTCTACGCTCCTTTTTTGGAGCCTAACGCAGCATTTGTTTAAACTCTCGATACCAGAGTTAAATTTATGGTGCGGCCAGAAAAAAGCCAGCGGAGCGTTAACAGCCCTTTTACCGCCGAACTCCAAATCTAGGCCCTAGATTACAAGTTTTGCGCTATAGAGGGTCCAAAACGAACGCAACAAAAGTTGTGTTATTTCACCCTCCATAGCGCTGCCATTACAAGTTTTTGAAAAGCCACCTTGTGCGTGCAATATGGTGGCGTTTGGCTCCATACCGCGCAAAATCCAAGGGCTGAGTTTACGTGGTCAGGCACGCTTTCCCCATAGACATCAATGGGGAGAGCGTGTTAGAAAAATAATAACACCTGAAACACAGAATGTCTAAATACCCCTAATCTGCTGCTCCGACATTGCCGACACCGAAATAAATGTATTAACCCCTAATCTGCCGCTCCCGAAATCGCTAATAAAAGTTATTAACCCCTATTCCCCCGCACCCCAACATCGCCCACACTATAATAAAGCTATTAACCCCTATTCCGCCTCTCCCCGACATCGCCGCCACTAAATAAAGTTATTAACCCCTAAACCTCTGGCCTCCCACATCACCACCACTAAATAAACATATTAATCCCTAAACAAAAAAAAAATTAAACTATTAACCCCTAAACCTAACAAACCCCTAACTTTAAATTAACATTACAATATCCCTATCTTAAAATAAATAAAAACTTACCTGTGAAATTAAAAAAAAGTAAGTTTAAACTAACAATTAACCTAACATAATTATTAGACTAAAATTAAAATAACTACAAATTAAATAAACTTAATTACACATTAAAAAACCCTAACACTGCTACAAAAATTTAAATCTAAAATTACAAACAAAAAAATACTAAATTACAAAAAATAACAAACATTAAATTACAAAAAATAACAAACACTAAATTAAGAAATTATCCAAAATTAAAACAATAACACCTAATCTAATAGCCCTACAAAAATAAAAAAGCCCACCAAAATAAAAAAAAACCTAGCTTACAATAAACTACCATTAGCCCTTAAAAGGGCCTTTTCTAGGGCATTGCCCTAAAGAAATCAGCTCTTTTCCCTGTAAACAAATACAAAGACCCCCCAACAGTAACACCCACCAGCCAACCCCCCAAAATAAAAAACCTAACTTTAACAAAAACCTAAGCTACCCTTTGCGATCATTTAGCATTTAGCTCTTTTGCATTGCACTTAAAAGGGCATTTAGCTCTTTTAAGATAGCCAAAACCGTAATCTAAAAATAAAACCACCCAAAAAAAGTTTAAAAAAAAACTAACGCTAACCCCCGACGATCCACTTACAGTTATTGAAGTCCAGACATCCAAGCGGTGAGAAGTCTTCATACAGGTCCTTATCCATCCAGGCAGCATCTTCTATCTTCATCCAGGCGGTATCTTCTATCATCATTCAAGACATCCGGTGCGGAGCGTTCTCTTCATACAGTCGCCGCTGTACACTGAATCTTCAATGCAAGGGAGCCTTTTCAAAATGGCATCCCTTGTATTTCTATTGGCTGATTTGATTTTTGAAATTCAATCAGCCAATAGGATGAGAGCTACTGAAATTCTATTGGCTATTTAAATCAGCCAATAGAATTTCAGTAGCTCTCATCCTATTGGCTTATTTGAAAAGCCAATAGGATTTTAGTAGCTCTCATCCTATTGTCTGATTTGAATTTCAAAAATCAAATCAGCCAATAGGAATGCAACGGACGCCATTTTGAAAAGGCTCCCTTGCATTGAAGATTCAGTGTACGGCGGCGACCGTATGAAGAGGACACTCCGCGCCGGATATCTTCGAAGATGGACCTGCTCCACTGGAATGAAGATAGAAGACGCCGCTGGGATAAAAATAGAAGACGCCGCCTGGATGAAGACTTCTCGTCGTCTGGATGAAGACTTCTCACCGCTTGGATGTCTGGACTTCAAAAACTGTAAGTGGATCGTCGGGGGTTAGTGTAAGTGTTTTTTTTGTTTTTTTTAACTTTCTTTTTATTGAAGAGAATTCAGGCATACAACATGTAAACAATTACATAAAGATAATTCAAAATTGTACAGTGTCACATTCAATGAATTTACAATAGAAGCTATGACTTACTAGAATATAACATAATCCACACTACTGATTTGATGTATAGATATGTATAGATATGTATACGGGCAGAGGTAAATTTCCCCGACACATGTTAGGTTGGGTTAGGGTTTAGAGATATATGATAGTACATTCAATACAGATAAAACCTATATTTATTCACATTTACCCGGGTTTTCTCATTGCCTGTTACACGAATTCTCTTAATTTTACCTTTATTAAACTAAACCAAACTAAACAAAAAACAAAAACAAAAAAACACTAACTCCCAAACAAATCCAATGATTACAGAGGTATACAGCCCCCCCCCCCCCCCCAGATATGTAGGAGAAATATCAATATACGTTATTCAGTATTATAAGACAAACAAGCCTAAGCATTCCATTAAGCAATAAATCTGCTGAAGTATAACTGAGAGAAGTAGTATTAAAGAGGCAAATCTGATTGAACTGTTGAAATGTATTGTATTGAAGTGCTATTAATTTGGATGGTATGTGTGAGTGTCCAATCTAATTAAACTGAGGGAATCTATATGGGTTGTGTTGAAGGAAGAGCACTGGAAAAACAGAATTTATGCTTACCTGATAAATTTCTTTCTCTTGTGATGTATCGAGTCCACGGATTCATCCATACTTGTGGGATATTCTCCTTCCTAACAGGAAGTGGCAAAGAGAGCACCCACAGCAGAGCTGTCTATATAGCTCCTCCCTTAGCTCCACCCCCCCAGTCATTCGACCGAAGGCTAGGAAGAAAAAGGAGAAACTGTAGGGTGCAGAGGTGACTGAAGTTTTTCAAATAAAAATATACTACCTGTCTTAAACAGACAGGGCGGGCCATGGACTCGATACATCACAAGAGAAAGAAATTTATCAGGTAAGCATAAATTCTCTTTTCTCTTGTAAGATGTATCGAGTCCACGGATTCATCCATACTTGTGGGATACCAATACCAAAGCTTTAGGACACGGATGAAGGGAGGGACAAGACAGGTACCTTAAACGGAAGGCACCACTGCTTGTAGAACCTTTCTCCCAAAAATAGCCTCCGAAGAAGCAAAAGTATGGAATTTGTCAAATTTGGAAAAAGTATGAAGCGAAGACCAAGTCGCCGACTTACAAATCTGTTCAACAGAAGCCTCATTTTTAAAAGCCCATGTGGAAGCCACTGCTCTAGTAGAATGAGCAGTAATTCTTTCAGGAGGCTGCTGGCCAGCAGTCTCATAAGCCAAACGGATGATGCTTTTCAGCCAAAAAGAAAGAGAGGTAGCCGTAGCCTTTTGACCTCTCCGCTTACCAGAATAGACAACAAACAATGAAGATGTTTGACGGAAATCTTTGGTTGCTTGTAAGTAGAACTTTAAAGCACAAACCACATCAAAATTGTGCAACAGACGTTCCTTCTTTGAAGAAGGATTAGGACACAGCGAAGGAACAACAATTTCCTGATTGATATTCCTATTAGAAACAACCTTAGGAGGGAATCCAGGTTTGGTACGTAAAACCACCTTATCTGCATGGAAAACAAGATAAGGTGAGTCACACTGTAAAGCAGATAACTCAGAAACTCTTCGAGCCGAAGAGATAGCTACTAAAAACAGAACTTTCCAAGATAGAAGCTTAATATCTATGGAATGCATAGGTTCAAACGGAACCCCTTGAAGAACTTTAAGAACTAAGTTTAGGCTCCATGACGGAGCAACAGGTTTGAATACAGGTTTGATTCTGACTAAAGCCTGACTAAACGCTTGAACGTCTGGGACATCTGCCAGACGCTTGTGTAAAAGAATAGACAATGCAGAAATATGTCCTTTTAAGGAGCTAGCTGATAATCCCTTCTCCAATCCTTCTTGGAGAAAAGACAATATTCTAGGAATCCTAATCTTACTCCATGAGTAACCCTTGGATTCACACCAATAAAAATATTTGCGCCAAATCTTATGATAGATTTTCCTGGTGACAGGCTTTCTAGCTTGAATCAGGGTATCAATGACAGGCGTTAGATCTCCAAGCAGTCAGACGCAGATAAATTAGATTTGGATGCTTGAAAGGACCTTGGATTAGAAGGTCCTGCCTCATTGGCAGAGTCCACGGTGGAATCCACTAGGTCTGCATACCAAGTCCTGCGTGGCCACGCAGGTGCTATCAGAATCACCGAAGCTCTCTCCTGCTTGATTCTGGAAACCAGACGTGGGAGGAGAGGAAACGGTGGAAATACATAAGCCAGATTGAAGGACCAGGGCACTGCTAGAGCATCTATCAGTACCGCCTGGGGATCCCGGGACCTGGACCCGTAACGAGGAAGTTTGGCGTTCTGCCGGGATGCCATCAGATCCAATTCTGGTGTGCCCCATAGCTGAGTCAGCTGGGCAAATACCTCCGGATGGAGCTCCCACTCCCCCGAATGAAAAGTCTGACGACTTAGGAAATCCGCCTCCCAGTTCTCTACCCCTGGGATATGGATTGCTGAGAGATGGCAACAGTGATCCTCCGCCAATCGGATTATTTTAGTTACCTACATCATCGCTAGAGAACTCTGTGTTCCTCCTTGATGATTGATATAAGCTACAGTCGTGATGTTGTCCGACTGAAATCTGATGAATTTGGCAGCAGCTAGCTGAGGCCACACCTGAAGCGCATTGAATATCGCTCTCAGTTCTAGAATGTTTATCGGGAGGAGAGTTTCCTCCCGAGACCATAAGCCTTGTGCTTTTAGGGAGTTCCAGACTGCACCCCAGCCTAGCAGGCTGGCATCTGTCATTACTATGAGCCACACTGGCCTGCGGAAACACATTCCCTGAGACAGGTGGTCCTGAGACAACCACCAGAGAAGATAGTCTCTGGTCTCCTGGTCCAGATGCAGTTGAGGAGATAAATCTGCATAATCCCCATTCCACTGTTTGAGCAGGCATAGTTGCAGTGGTCTGAGATGTAGACGGGCAAAAGGAACTATGTCCATTGCCACTACCATGAGTCCGATTACCTCCATACACTGAGCCACTGATGGCCGAGGAATGGAATGAAGAGCTCGGCAAGTGGTTAAGAGTTTTGATTTTCTGACCTCCATCAGAAATATTTTCATTTCTACCGAGTCTATCAGAGTCCCTAGGAAGGAAACTTTTGTGAGAGGGAAGAGAGAACTCTTTTTTATGTTCACCTTCCACCCGTGAGATCTCAGAAAAGCCAACACGATGTCCGTGTGAGACTTGGCTAGCTGGAAAGTCGACGCCTGAATTAAGATGTCGTCTTGATAAGGCACCACTGCTATGCCCCACGGTCTTAGAACCGCCAAAAGGGACCCTAGCACCTTTGTGAAAATTCTGGGAGCCGTGGCCAACCCGAAGGGAAGGGCCACAAACTGGTAATGCCTGTCCAGAAAGGCGAATCTGAGGAATTGATGATGATCTCTGTGAATAGGGATGTGTAGATACGCATCCTTTAAGTCCACGGTAGTCATATATTGACCCTCCTGGATCAGAGGTAGAATAGTCCGAATAGTCTCCATCTTGAATGATGGTACTCTGAGGAAATTGCTTAGAATTTTGAGATCCAATATTGGTCTGAAAGTTCCCTCTTTTTCGGGAACCACAAACAGGTTTGAGTAAAACCCTAGCCCTTGTTCCGCTTTTGGAACTGAGCGGATCACTCCCATGGTATGTAGGTCTTCTACACAGCGTAAGAACGCCTCTCTCTTTGTCTGGTTTGCAGACAATTGAGAAATGTGAAATCTCCCCCTTGGGCGGGAGTCTTTGAAGTCCAGAAGATATCCCTGGGACACAATTTCTAAAGCCCAGGAATCATGGACATCTCTTGCCCAAGCCTGAGCGAAGAGAGAGAGTCTGCCCCCTACTAGATCCGGTCCCGGATCGGGGGCTACCCCTTCATGCTGTCTTAGAGGCAGCTGCAGGCTTCTTGGCCTGTTTACCCTTGTTACAAGCACTGACTTGGATTGGACAAAATTCCCCTCTTGCTTTGCAGCAGGGGAAGCTGAAGCGGGACCACCCTTGAAGTTCCGAAAGGAACGAAAATTATTTTGTTTGGTCCTCATTTTATTTGTTTTATCCTGAGGGAGGGCATAGCCTTTCCCTCCAGTGATGTCTGAAATAATCTCTTTCAGTTCAGGCCCGAATAGGGTCTTTCCTTTGAAAGGGATGTTCAAAGTTCAGATTTTGATGATAAATCAGCAGACCAGGACTTAAGCCATAATGCCCTGCGTGCTAAAATGGCAAAACCTGAATTCTTTGCCGCTAATTTAGCCAGTTGGAAAGCGGCATCTGTAATGAAAGAATTAGCCAACTTAAGGGCCTTAATTCTATCCATAATATCCTCTAATGGAGTCTCCATCTGAAGAGCCTCTTCTAGAGCCTCGAACGAGAAAGCAGCTACAGTAGTTACCGGAACAATGCACGCAATAGGTTGGTGAAGAAAACCTTGATGAACAAAAATTTTCTTCAGGAGACCCTCTCATTTTTTATCCATAGGATCTTTGAAAGCACAACTGTCATCGATAGACAAAATTGCAGATTTGCTTCCCGCAAGGATTATAAGTTTTACCAGTTCACTGTATAAAAGGTATTTGCGTGCAAGTATTTTCACTGGGACCGGAGGAGTTTACTCACCATAATACGAAAGCAGGTACCTTTCTAGCCGCTTTCTCCGATCTGCTCTCCTGCAGCGTGCAGTTGGCGTTCAGGCAGCCGTTGACAATCCACTGACGTATTCTCGTCACGTGTCTGCCCATTCAGCCTATCAAGCAGTCGGATTACCAATTAGATTGTCTCTTCCCTAAAGGTATGTGTGGCAGCACTCACTCGTGCTTAGTAGTGCATGCTGGAATCTCACAGTGTCCCAGCTCACTGTTCTTTTCCCACAGGTCTCAGTCTAGGCTGTAGTCTCCAACCGCAAACAAACATGGACAGGCTCTCAGTCAAGTGATAAGTTTTACAATCACTTTTATTAAAACAATGGTCTTTAAAAGGACAGTGTATACAAATATCACTGTGTATTAAATGCAACTAGTTTCTCAGCCAGGTTGCTGTTTCCTCAGGCATCTATCAGTGTCACCAGTAACCAATGAGCCCTTTATGCAAGCTGGGATTCTTACTAAGTGTCTGAATACAGCTTACCCTTCCCCCATGGGGATATTGCCAGCCTTTTCTAGAATTATCACAGTCTGTCTAGAAAAAAATAGACTGAACATACCTCAATGCAGCTTAGCATGCAAACCGTTCCCCCAACTGAAGTTTTCCTGTACTCTTCAGCCCTTGTGAGAACAGCAGTGGATCTTAGTTATAAAGTGCTAAGATCATTATCCTCCTTGCAGAAATCTTCATCCCTTATCTGCCAGATAGTGAATAGTACACACCGGTACCATTTAAAATAACAAACTTTTGCTTGAGAAAATAAAAACTAACATTTTTGTCACCACATTCACTTTACCCTTCCTAGCAGTTAAGCAGGCAAAGAGAATGACTGGGGGGTGGAGCTAAGGGAGGAGCTATATAGACAGCTCTGCTGTGGGTGCTCTCTTTGCCACTTCCTGTTTGGAAGGAGAATATCCCACAAGTATGGATGAATCCGTGGACTCGATACATCTTACAAGAGAAAGCTGATATTCATAACTGTAGTGTAGTCTAGTAGTTACTTGTAACCAAAACAGCCCCAAACCCGAAACCCAGACAACAGTTTAAAAGTGTGATTCCTTCCATGCGTTGCTGCAAATGTTAAGAGAGTAGATGCTCCTTGTGCAAGGCTCTTAGTTAAAGAATACAAGTTGATCCATATAGTATGTATATTTTTAGGAGTAAGCACATGCTGCATTGAGCAAAGGTTTCATTATCCTGAGACCGCAGACAGACTGCTATGGGACTGTGTACTAATTTTTAGTGAAAGGAGGGTAGATACCGACTATTATGTCTGCCTCAATATAGTATTTCAAAGCACTATTTCCATACCATTGCCTCCACAAGCACCACCCCATGGGAGTAATGTAGAGTCAAGGGAGCATTGGTTGGGGTACACAAAGAATTGTGATAAGAAATCCTTAAAATGAAATGGTCAAAATGAGCTTGACTAAACTAACCACATCAGCATGATTTTCCAAACAACTATTTTAAAATATGATTCCTGTCGCTGAACATATTAAGAGAGCAGGAGCTCCCTGTGCAATGTTCCTAAATAAAGAGTATAGTAATTTATTTCTATTTTTATATATGGAGGACTGTGAGGAAGCCATTTTGTAAACTACACACCACCACACCAAGCAATGCTCTAGTAAGTGGAGCACTATTATCTTCATGCAGTATGTCTGCCCAAAGCATGTCAAGTTGGATGAGGCAGTTATCTTAACACATCAGACAGACGGTTGTCGAACTGTATTTAATTTTGATCAAAAGCAAGCATAGGCAGGTTACCATGTCTGTCTCCTTATAGTGTTGCAGGAAGGGAAGTGTGAGGTGCCGCTCTAAATAATAGCTTGTAACTTAGGCAATCTGCGGCTCATCAATTTTTACATGGAGGGATGTGAGAAATCCATTTAGCATATCATGTGCCTCAATAATAGATACTGATCTAGGAAGTGGGGTATTATTATCAACATACAGTCCTCACTTTTAAAGTATGTCATTCACTGAGTATTTGTAGATATATTCCCTGTCGTGAAGTCCCTAGCGATACCTAGACTGAACATTGGAAATGTGACATTACCTATATAGATATCTCGGTAATCAGCAAACCACTACCATAGAAATGTTTTCTTTAGCTATTAACAGGGTAATCTTATATGAATTGAAAATATAAAATGAACCGCTGCAATGTTCTAGTGTCCCTCAGTATACACCATGAGATGAACGTGTTGCTTGTTTCAGAGTCCACAACATTACTAAGGGAACATCGGTTAAGGTATATGGAGAGTTATGACAAGAAAAACAGAGAAAAAAAAATAAACCTTAAATAAATACGTTAACAAGCTAACGACAGGTTTAAACAATTTTAAACAAAACAAGTGGCCAACCGAGCCAAAGTCAGGCGCTAATACAAATTCAAATTCACATAGAAATTGTTATTATAGGGGTCTGCTATACCCGCATTTTATGTTAAAAGAAAAAAGGTGGATAGCAATTAGCGGCTCAGGGACGTGTATTATGATTCAGCCAACTGCAGTAGACAAGCGAGCCGAGCCTGATAGAATATATAGTTCCCTTTGCACAATACACAGTACAAAGAACTCTTTCTCCAAACTGCCTCATGGTGATTCCTGTCCGTCACCAGGCTTCTGTTGATGAAGGTGATTTAGGCGTCTCATAGACCAACAACGGGGAGGTCGACACAGGCTCAAACATTACAGCAGTCCACAGCTGCACGAGAAGTTCCCATGTTATGCTGCTGTGCTTCATCACTACTGTCCCGCCATCGGGGAAGGCGTCTGCATGTACACTACACAGAGATGTCAGTTTGGTGATCCCTGCTACAGACAACAAGCAGATTTCCAAAATGTAAGTTGCGGATACATTGTCCGAGATAGGGGTTGCAGCCTGCACTGGATATAATGTTAATGAGATGTCTGCATGTATAGGCACAGCCAGCGGGGGATTTGCAAGGGAGCCTTCAAACATAGTCCAGTTAGCCTTTGGGGATAAAGTGTTGTCAGATTTGTCTATGTATGGAGAACGGTCTTCCATATTAGTTGTCTCGCTATCATGTGCGTCTGGGAGCAACAGCACGGCGCTTTCACTAGCTGTCAAGAAACCGCATTACTCGATGTTTCGAGCCGTTTCTGCCACACCACGGCGTCCCTTGTTCTGCATCATTGTACACAGGTTGTCGCAGCTGTAGAGCAAGTTCTCAAATTTTGGTAAAAAAATTGCAGACAGTGCCACAAATATCTCCCTGTCTGAATCCATTACCTCGTGGGCAGTTAACTTTGAGCTGAGTCACTCAAACTTTGTATTTACTCAAGATGACTTTCCGGGGTAGAAGAGCTGGTGATCCTTCTGTTCCCGGACAACTTGCTTGTCAAGGGAGAAGCAGATGGCATAAATTGAAGGCTGCAATGTTGAAATTAGAGTAGATTTTCTTCAGAGTTGCTGAAGCTTGCAGCCATCTTGTAGAGCCGCCCACCGGAAGTCTTGTAAGTGTTTTTTTAACTTTTTTTGGGTGTTTTGTTTTTATTTGATTAGGGTTTGGGCTTTCTTAACCCCTTAACGACACAAGTCGTACAGGGTACGTCACACAAAAACTGGTTTTAAAAGACCAGCAACTTACCCTGTACCCTGCTTTGAAGGTATTGCTGTGATGCCTCGATATTAAGGCATCACTGCAATACCTTTTTTCCAAGACCGATGCAGAGAGAGCCACTCTGTGGCCCTCTCTGCACCGGTAGTGATGGTGCCGATCGTTGGCAGGTGGGAGCAGCTGCAGGGAGGCGGGTGGGCGGCCCATCGCTACCCGGCATCCGATTCCTGTATGTGCAATGTGCACGCTGGGTGTCGGGAGTGTGCGGGGGGCCTGCAGGGGCGCACTCTTGCACGTAGCAACCACTGCCACCAATGTTATTGAATGGGAAGGAGGGAGAGGGAGGGGGGGGGGAAATAATGATCAAAGGATCTGGGAGGTGGAGAGGGAGGGGGGTATTGAGGGGGGCAGCTACACTACAGAAAAAATAAAATTGTATAAAAAAAATAAAAAAACTTTTTTTGGGGAGGCAAACTGGGTACTTGCAGACAGCTGCCAGTACCCAAGATGGCAGCAAATAGGTAACAGGGGGAGGGTTAGAGAGCTGTTTGGGGGGGATCAGGGATGTTGGGGCTAAGAAGGGGTCCATCACAGCTGAGCAGATATTTTTTAAAAAAAAGCTTTTTATTTTAGTACTGGCAGACTTTTTGCCAGTACTTAAGATGGCGGGGACAATTGTGGGTTGGGGAGGGAAGAGAGATGTTTGGGAGGGATCAGGAGGTGGGATGTGTCAGGTGGGAGGCTGATCTCTACACTAAAGCTAAAATTAACCCTTCAAGCTCCCTACAAGCTACATAATTAACCCTGTCACTGCTGGGCATAATACAAGTGTGGTGCGCAGCAGCATTTAGCGGGCTTCTAATTACCAAAAAGCAATGCCAAAGCCATATATGTCTGCTATTTCTGAACAAAAAAAAAGGGAATCCCAGAGAAGCATTTACAACCATTTGTGCCATAATTGCACAAGCTGTTTGTAAATAATTTCAGTGAGAAACCCAAAGTTAGTGAAAAAGTGAACGATTTTTTTTTATTTGATGGAATTTCGCAGTGAAATGGTGGCATAAAATATATAAAAATGGGCCTAGATCAATACTTTGGGTTGTCTACTACACTACCCTAAAGCTAAAATTAACCCTACCAGCTACCTAATTAACCCCTTCACTGCTGGGCCTAATACAAGTGTGGTGCACAGCAGCATTTAGCGGCCTTCTAATTACCAAAAAGTAATGCCACAGCCATAAATGTCTGCTTTTTCTGAACAAAGGGGATCCCAGAGAAGCGTTTACAACCATTTGTGCCATAATTGCACAAGTTGTTTGTAAATAATTTCAGTGAGAAACCTAAAGTTTGTGAAAAAGTTTGTGAAAATGTGAATGATTTTTTTTATTTGATCGCATTTGGCGGTGAAATGGTGGCAGGAAATATACCAAAATGGGCCTAGATCAATACTTTGGGTTGTCTACTAAAAAAAATACATATATACATGTCAAGGGATATTTAGGGATTCCTGACAGATATCAGGGTTCCAATGTAACTAGCGCTAATTTTGAAAAAAAAAAATGGTTTGGAAATAGCAAAGTGCTACTTTGTATTTATTGCCCTATAACTTGCAAAAAAAAGCAAAGAACATATCGGGTATTTCTAAACTCAGGACAAAATTTAGAAACTATTTAGCATGGGTGTTTTTGGTGGTTGTAGATGTGTACCAGATTTTGGGGGTCAAAGTCAAAGTGTGTTTTTTTCCATTTTTTTTATCATATTTTATAAAAAAAATTATGGTAAATTATAAGATATGATGAAAATAATGGTATCTTTAGAAAGTCCATTTAATGGCGATAAAAACGGTATATAATATGTGTGGGTACAGTAAATGAGTAAGAGGAAAATTACAGCTAAACACAAACATTGCAGACATGTAAAAATAGCCCTGGTCCTTAAGGGAAAGAAATTGAAAAATGGTCTTGTCCTTAAGGGGTTAAAAGATCTAAATGCCCATACAAATGCCCTTTTCATGTTAGTTTTTTATTTTGGGGGGTTGGTTGGGTGGTGGGTTTTACTGTTGGGAGGGTCTTTGTATTTTTTTTCAGGGAAAAGAGCTGATTTCTTTAGAGCAATGCCCTACAAAAGGCCGTTTTAAGGGGTTTTGTAGTTTATTGTAGGCTAGGGTTTTTTTTTATTTTGGGGGGGCTTTTTTATTTTTACAGGGATATTAGATTAGGTGTAATTGTTTTTATTTTGGATAATTTTGTGTTATTTTTCGTAATTTAGTGTTTGTTATATTTTGTAATTTAGTATTTTTTGTTATTTTAGATTTAATTTTTTTTAGTAGCGTTAGGTTTTTTTAATGTGTAATTTAGTTAATTTATATGGTAGTTATTTTAATTTTAGTCTAATAGTTATGTTAGGTTAATTGTTAGTTTAAACTTAGTTTTTTTTAATTTTACAGGTAAGTTTTTATTTATTTTAAGATAGGGATATTGTAATTTTAATTTAAAGTTAGGGGGTTGTTAGGTTTAGGGGTTAATAGTTTAATTTATTTTTTTGCGATGTGGGGGGCTGGCTGTTTAGGGATTAATATGTTTATTTAGTGGCGGTGATAGGGGTTAATAACTTTATTTAGTGGTGGCAATGTTGGGGAGCGGCGGAATAGGTTTTAATAGCTTTATTATAGTGTGGGCGATGTTGGGGTGCGGGGGAATAGGGGTTAATAACTTTTATTAGTGGTGGCGATGTTGGGAGCGGCAGATTAGGGGTTAATAAGTTTAATATAGTATTTGCAATGTGGGAGGGCGGCGGAATAGGGGTTAATAGGTAGTTTATGGGTGTTAGTGTACTTTGTAACATTTTAGTTATGAGTTTTGTGTAACAGTTTTGTTGTGCAAAACTCATAACTACTGGTCTCAGATAACGGAACGGATTGTGTCGGTATATGCTGGAACGCAAGCATTTTAGCCTCACTGCACAACCTGTAATTCCAGCGCTATGGAAATCCCATGCAAAAAACGTCAGTTTTTTTGTGTGCGGCGCTGACGTTGCATTAGAGGCTAAAATGCTTGCGGTACAGCTATACCGACAAGTCTCGTAATGGCTGCGTTACGGCCTTTACGCTAAAATGGCCATTTTTTCACAGTTAAAACCGGAACGCAAAACTTGTAATCTAGGTGAAAGAAAATAAATACTGTATCCAGTTGGACACCATTTCACACAGACTGGCCACTCCATTGGAAGCCTTGCTATTTAAATACTGAAAGGGAATTTTAAAAGCTCCCAGGAATGGAGAGCATTTGAAATGATAATGGTGAATGTAGATTCCAGCTTTTTGTCTCATTACAAAAACGTTATATAATAAGTCACCTTACTTCTGTCCTGTATACATATGTTAACATGAGTTACTGTCTGTGCATTATGTGTGAATATGTTATATACATACAGTATATCTCAGAATGCAATTCTCTGTTTTAAGATTATTCAGCACTTATCGTGCCAGTGTGTTCCCCCCCACCCTAACCATTTTTTTGCATCAGACTGATCTGTTTTTTTACGACACTCTATGATCTCTCCCACTCCTTGTCCTGTCCCCATAGCCCCCCTTCTTCCCAAGATATCATTGGACAAATTCATACTGCTTCACACCTGAGGAACAGAGAAATCTTGAAAGCTTATCTTTTATTATTTAATGGTAGTCCAATAAAAAAAGGTATTACTGCATACTGCAATACTTTGTTATATATATATAAATATATATATATTTATTGACGTTTTTATTGTAATATCCCTTTAATTCTAAGGCCCGAATTTCATTGGACAAGGCATATGGTGTGTTGTCTACAGGAACCCAGTTATTTATTTACTGATGCATATTTACTGTAAGCATAGTTTTATAATAGACAATGTGTATATAATAATTAAAGTAATGAGCATGTCTTGTACATATTTCGTAGTGTGTGCACCTGGATTTCTCCTCTGAGACCCAGTCAAAGGAGCCAGAGGCAGCAGATGCCACACTTCTCATTTACTGCTGGGGATAGCAGGAATATTGCAGTCATGGGCTGGATTTATCATTACATGCTGTGTCTGGAAACAGGTACTTACAGGTGTGTATCCTCATATGGACAGCATTACTGTGTTTTCTCATGTCATTTGTAATTATAATTTTACTGAATATCTGATTTCACTAGAATGGCTGGAGGGGCACTCACGGATTTCCATTTATTCGGAGATATTTAATTATATTATTACGTAGTCAAATGGTTTGTAGTGAAATATAGCCTGTATACCAGCTTTAGCCGAAGGATAGACTGTGATCTATCAGTAGTTCTATAGATTACTAAGGGTTGAAGTACTCAGGCGTAAACTTCGCTAGACAGAATTTTTTGTGTGCGTTGGGTAGTGCTTGTATTACGCGTTGAAAGTAAAACGTTTGCGCGCAAGCGAAACCCGACGCACGTTAACCAGATATATATGTATAAATACCTTCAACAGTAACAGTAAGCACTCACTGGACTTCAGCCATCATCACAAATATCATTATTAATCAAAAAAAGTGAGGTTTCAGGAACACACAGTGTTCCTTCCTCAAAACCATAATATTTGTGAAGATGGCTGAAGTCTAGTGAGTGCTTATTGGTGAAGGTATTTATGAAATCATTTTACAGCACCCTGGCAGTTGTAGACAGATGGTGAGAGTGAACCGGCATTGGAACTGTATGTATGTATGTGTGTATACACACACACACACACACACACACACACACACATATATATATATATATATATATATATATATATATATATATATATATATATATATATATATATATATATATATATATATATATATATATATATATATATATATATATATATGCACATATACTTGAACATATTCCCCTATGTGAAGAAGATTGGAATGTGAAATCTTTACAGTAAATACATAGTTAAAGGGACACTAAACCCAAAATTTTTCTTTCATGATTCAGGTAGAGAATACAATAAGCAAAATCTTCCAGCGCACCCGGCAGCAGTGAGACTTAGTCACAAAAAACACCAAGCAATTGAAATAAATGAATACCTGTTTATTAGGAAAGTCCTTCACATATACAATGATGCACAATGTTGTCCCACAGGTAGGATAGCAAAACAGCAAAAGACAGGCAGCAAGGTAGAAAAATATATATAGACTGGTCAGACGCGTTTCCTTGTATTACATCCTCAGTGACCATACTTACTACCCATGATACACTGCCTTAAATACAGGTGAGCTGTTAACTCACAGCAATCAATTAGTCAATTAAAGTGAACTTAATACTATAAGGCAGGTAAGCATGAGCAAAGTATGTGTTTTAAACTACAAATTTATTTGTCCTGTCATAAATACTCAAATGAACAATAAAATAAAAGACATAATAAACATTCTAAATGTAAAGATATGACATGTTTAATTAAATACCAATGTAAGTATTAAACTGAGTGATAACAGTAATAAAAATAAAATTAATTATTAAATAATGTCTTTTAATCTGAAAAAGTTGTCAAAAATCACTAAAAATGTATTTCAACAATTATGTCGAAATAAGTGAACATTGTAAAAATAAACTAAATTATACTATTGATCTACAAAAAGTTTTACATCCCAATCAAAGTTTAGACCTGCTGGCACCCTAGTGCCCAACTGAAAAATCCAGTAAACTTCTCTTTTACTGAGAGCAATACCTCTATTGCCACCTCTTGGGTGCCTAGGAATCAGTTGGATCGCCTGGAATGTCAGCAGTGAGCGATCCAACTGATTCCTAGGCACCCAAGAGGTGGCAATAGAGGTATTGCTCTCAGTAAAAGAGAAGTTTACTGGATTTTTCAGTTGGGCACTAGGGTGCCAGCAGGTCTAAACTTTGATTGGGATGTAAAACTTTTTGTAGATCAATAGTATAATTTAGTTTATTTTTACAATGTTCACTTATTTCGACATAATTGTTGAAATACATTTTTAGTGATTTTTGACAACTTTTTCAGATTAAAAGACATTATTTAATAATTAATTTTATTTTTATTACTGTTATCACTCAGTTTAATACTTACATTGGTATTTAATTAAACATGTCATATCTTTACATTTAGAATGTTTATTATGTCTTTTATTTTATTGTTCATTTGAGTATTTATGACAGGACAAATAAATTTGTAGTTTAAAACACATACTTTGCTCATGCTTACCTGCCTTATAGTATTAAGTTCACTTTAATTGACTAATTGATTGCTGTGAGTTAACAGCTCACCTGTATTTAAGGCAGTGTATCATGGGTAGTAAGTATGGTCACTGAGGATGTAATACAAGGAAACGCGTCTGACCAGTCTATATATATTTTTCTACCTTGCTGCCTGTCTTTTGCTGTTTTGCTATCCTACCTGTGGGACAACATTGTGCATCATTGTATATGTGAAGGACTTTCCTAATAAACAGGTATTCATTTATTTCAATTGCTTGGTGTTTTTTGTGACTAAGTCTCACTGCTGCCGGGTGCGCTGGAAGATTTTGCTTATTGTATTTTCCTTTGAGCGTTGATGGAGCGCTCAGCTTCCCTTGCACCGGAGCATTGTGAGTGAAACAGGATACGTCATCGGACGTCTAGTGTGTGTTCACTACGTGAAGAGCGTGAAGAGTGTCACGTGAGTGTGAACAGACACAGCTACAGTCTGAGCGCTTTCCCAAGTTGAACGGATCAGGTAGAGAATACAATTTTAAACAACATTCCAATTTACTTCTATTATAATATTTGCTTAATTTTTTTAGATATCCTTTGTTAAAGAAATAGCAATGCACATGGGTGAGCCAATCACACGAGGCATCTATGTGCAGCCACCAATCAGTAGCTACTGAGCCTATCTAGATATGCTTTTCAGCAAAGAATATTAAGAGAATGAAGCAAATTAGATAATAGAAGTAAATGAGAAAGTTGTTTAAAATTGCATGCTCTTTCTAAATCACGGAAGAAAAAATTTGGGTTTCATGTCCCTTTAACCCCTTAGTGACCACAGCACTTTTCAATTTTTTTACCGTTTGGGACCAGGGCTATTTTTACTTTCTGCTGTGTTTGTGTTTAGCTGTAATTTTCCTCTTACTCATTTACTGTACCCACACATATTATATACCGTTTTTCTCGCCATTAAATGGACTTTATAAAGATACCATTATTTTCATCATATCTAATAATTTACTAAAAAAAATATTATAAAATATGATGGAAAAAAAACAACACTCTTTTTCTAACTTTGACCCCCAAAATCTGTTACACATCTACAACCACCAAAAAACACTCATGCTAAATAGTTTCTAAATGTTGTCCTGAGTTTAGAAATACTCAATGTTTACATGTTCTTTGCTTTATTTGCAAGTTATAGGGCAATAAGTACAAGTAGCACTTTGCTATTTCCAAACCAAACCAAAATTAGCGAGTTACATTGTAACACTGATATCTGTCAGGAATCCCTGAATAACCCTTGACGTGTATATATTCATGTATATATATTTTTTTAGTAGACAACCCAAAGTATTGATTTAGGACAATTTTGGTATATTTCATGCCACCATTTCAACGCTAAATGCGAAATGCACCTGTAAGCACCTGTTTCCAGACATGGCATGTACTTTTCTGGGACTTTAGTTCATAAATAGCAGACATATACGGCTTTGGCATTGCTTTTTGGTAATGAAAAGGCCGCTAAATGCTGCTGCGCACCACACTGGTATTATGCCCAGCAGTGAAGGGGTTAATTAGGTAGCTTGAAGTGAGCTTGTAGGGTTAATTTTAGCTTTAGTGTAAGGTAGTAGACAACACAATTTATTGATCTAGGCCAATTTTGGTATATTTCATGCCACCATTTCACCAGCAAATGCGTTCAAATAAAAAAAAATGTTAACTTTTTCACAATTTTAGGTTTCTCGCTGAAATTATTTACAGTTAGTGCAATCATGGCGCAAATGGTTGTAAATAGGGTTGCACCAATAGTGCCGATATCAAGTATTTGCATGAGTACTCGTGCAAATGCACCGATACTTAAACCGATACCTCCACTTCCTACCCATACACCATCTTGTGGAGTTTTTTCAAACTGCATGTTCCAATTTCATTTTAAGCTGTAGTGGAGACTTAACTAACAATTATTCATTTCTGTTCTGCCAATACAAATTGTTGTTATTTGTATTACTGTAGGAGAGACCACTGTACCTTGTTCAGGCAAACCCCTGAAGTACTGGTCAGTTAATAAACTGAGATTTCCAGCTCTGGCTAAAATGGCCCAAAATTATCTTTCTGCCCCATACAGTAGTGCTGAAAGTGAAAGACTGTTCAGCTTAGCGTAAAACGTCCTTACTGATAGCAGAAACAGACTTATAGCTGAACATACAGAGATGCTTCTGTTCCTTAAAAAGAGCTTGCCACTAACTTTTGAAAAATTATTATAATTGCTAGATTGCCTGTTATACTACTAGTTATTATCTTGCACAATTATTCTCAAAACATACTGTACTCTGAGGAACATCCTTAGCTTATATAATTGCAGGAAGAGTGTTCATAGAAAAAATTAAGTTCATTCCTATGAACACACATCTTACAATAATAGGACTAGATTTAGATGACATTCGATATGTAAGCTTTACCAATGCTCTGTTTACATTTCCAACTCCATAGACTTTAATGGAGTTGGACATGCAATGAGAGCATTGGTAAAGCTTACCAGTCAAATGTAATCTAGCCCATAGTGTTGTGGTCCATGTTTAAACAGTCCACTGTTATATTTTTTAATGTATTGCACTTTTGGTTGGTTGTGATATTACATTTGCTATTTATATGCAAATAAAACGTTTTTATTATTTCATAATGTCTTTTGAGTTACAGTTCTTCATAATTATAAAGAAGCTATCTTAAATAATTAGTCTGTATTGTGCTTGGGACACTGTCACATGACATAAAAAAGTATCAGTAGTTGGTATCAGTGAGTATTTTAAAAAAAGTATCGGTACTTGTACTCGGTCTTAAAAAAATGGTATAGATGCAACCCTAGTTGTAAATGCTTCTCTGGGATTCCCTTTGTTCAGAAATAGCAGCCAAATATGGCTTTGCCATTGATTTTTGGTAATTAGAAGGCCGCTATATGCCGCTGCGCACCACTCTTATATTATGCCCAGCAGTGAAGGGGTTAATTAGGTAGCTTGTATGGTTAATTTTAGCTTAAAGGGACAGTCTACACCAGAATTGTTATTGTTTAAAAAGAAAGATAATCCCTTTTTTACCCATTCCCCAGTTTTGCATAACCAACACAGTTATATTTATATATTTTTTACCTCTGTGATTATCTTGTATCTAAGCCTCTGCAAACTGCCCCTTTATTTCAGTTCTTTTGACAGATTTTTGACAGGCTCCCTGGTAACTTCACGTGCATGAGCACAGTGTTATCTATATGAAAAACATGAACTAACACCCTCTAGTGGTGAAAAACCTGTTAAAATGCATTCTTAAGAGGCAGCCCTCAAGGTCTAAGAAATTAGCATATGAACCTCCTACATTAAGCTTTCAACTAAGAATACCAAGAGAACAAAGAAAAATTGATGATAAAAGTAAATTGGAAAATTGTTTAAAATTACATGAATCATGAAAGTTTTTTTTGGACTAGACTGTCCCTTTAAGTGTAGAGATCAGCCTCCCACCTGACACATCCCACCGCCCGTTCCCTCCCTGACCCCTCTCAAACAGCTCCCTTCCCACCCCCACCCCACCAATTGTCCCTGCCATCTTAAGTACTGGCAGAAAGTCTGCCAGTACTAAAAAAAATACTTTTTTTCATATATATTCTGCAGTGTAGGATACCGAACCTCCCTGATCCCCCCCACCAACCTCCCTGATCCCCCCCAAACAGCTCTCTAACCCTCTCCCCTCTACCTATTTGTTGCCATCTTGGGTACTGGCAGCTGTCTGCCAGTACCCAGTTTGTTTATGAAAAAAAAAATAAACCCCCCATTTATCTGTAGTGTAGTTGCCCCGCTCAATACACTCCCCACCTTCCCCTCCCAGATCCCTTTCCCCAACACTTATTTCCCCTCACCCTCCTTGAGGCTCCATCACATTAGTGGGCGGGTGCACACGTACACACCCCCGCCCATTTGTGCGCGGGCTCAAACACCGCGTGCACGCACGCTCCCTCTGCTGGCACTCCCAGATCCGGAACTTCTCTGCAGCGATGGGCCACCCACTCACCTTCCTTGTATCCCTCCCACATCTCCAATGATCGGCACCATCGCTGGCCGATGCAGAGGGTGCCCAGCAGTGAAGGGGTTAATTAGGTAGCTTGTAGGGTTAATCACCTGACACATCCCACCCCCTGATCCCTCCCTGACCCCTCTCAAACAGCTCTCTTCCCTCTCCCACCCCACAATTGTCACCGCCATCTTAAGTACTGGCAAAAAATCTTCTAGTACTAGAATAAAAGGCTTTAAGTTTTTTTGGTTCTTTTTTTGTCGCCGCCATCTTAAGTACTGGCAGAAAATCTGCCAGTACTAAAATAAAAGGCTTTAAGTTTTTTTTTTTTTTTTTTTTTTAAATATAAACTTCATTGTAGGATAGCCCCTTAGCCCCCAACTTCCCTGACCCCCCCTAAACAGCTCTCTAACCCTTCGCCTTTACCTATTTGCCGCCATCTTGTTAAATAAAATTAGGTTTTATTTATTTTTATTTTTTATCTTCATTTTTCTGTAGTGTAGCTGTCCCCCTCTGATCCCTTTTCCCCAAGTCTTACCCCCTCTCCCTCTCCCTCTGCATCATTCCTATTGCATTCAAGGATTGACTAATATACTAAGTAGCGCACATCACTGGCCGATGCAGAGAGGGCCACAGAGTGTCTCTCTCTGCATTGGATGCTTAAAAAAGGTATTGCAGTGATGCCTCATCACTGCAATACCTTGAAAGCGTCTGGAAGGGATCACGATCGCTTCCACCGATTGAAACCCCAGAGGACGTGTCAGGCACGTCCTTGGTCATTAACTGACACTTTTTGTAGGATGTGCCTGGCACGTCCTTGGTCGTTAAGGGGTTAAAGGGACAGTCAAGTCCAAAAAAAAGGGCATGTCATTTTAAACAACTTTCCAATTTACTTTTATCACTAATTTTGCTTTGTTCTCTTGATATTCTTAGTTGAAATCTAAACCTAGGTAGGCTCATATGCTAATTTCTTAGACATGAAAGGCCGCCTCTAATCTGAAAGCATTTTGACAGTTTTTCACCAATAAAGGGTGTTAGTTCATGTGTGTCATATAGATAACATTGAGCTCACATACGTGAAATTACCTAGGAGTGAGCAATGATTAGCTACAATGCAAGTCTGTCAAAAGAACTGAAATAAGGGGGCAGTTTGCAGAGGCTTAGATACAAGGTAATTACAGAGATAAAACGTGTATTATTATAACTGTGATCCAGGATTGTGGCCTTGATCTTTTTACAGATAGCTGCCTTGACCTGCACCTACTACCACCTACTGGTGACATCGCCTCCTTTTACGGGACAATATCATTGTTTTAGCTATTGAGAAATAGCTAATATTACAGTATTTTTTGTTTTTGTCTTTTACAAAGGTATCTATATAAAGATACATCACTTCTGGCTATCATTGTGACATACATGGTATCTAGCATTTAGTTAAGATACATCACTGCTAAACTGTTGTATACATTAATATTATATTGTTATTTTTATTGATATATGCTGTATCTAGTTATATAGCACATCTTTCAGCTTTGAATTGATTGTAAACGGTAGACCAAGGGTACCTCCTATTTTAAGCAACAAAAAAATTGCACCTAGATTTAGAGTTCTGCGTTAGCCGTCAAAAGCAGCGTTAAGGGGTCCTAACGCTGCTTTTGTCCGCCCGCTGGTATTTAGAGTCAGGCAGGAAAGGGTCTAACGCTCACTTCCAAGCCGCGACTTTTCCATACCGCAGATCCCCTTACGCCAATTGCGTATCCTATCTTTTCAATGGGATCTTCCTAACGCTGACATTTAGAGTCTTGGCTGAAGTGAGCGGTACACCCTCTACCAACAAGACTCCTAACGCCAAAAAAAGTCAGTAGTTAAGAGCTTTATGGGCTAACGCCAGTTTATAAAGCTCTTAACTGTTGTGCTCTAAACTACACTAAGACCCATAAACTACCTATGTACCCCTAAACCGAGGTCCCCCCACATCGCTGCCACTATAATATATAATAAATATTTTTAACCCCTAATCTGCCGACCGCACACCGCCGCCAACTACATTATCCCTATGAACCCCTAATCTGCTGCCCCTTACATCGCCAACACCTACATAATATTTATTAACCCCTAATCTGCCCCCCCCCCAACGTCGCCGCTACCTAACTACATTTATTAACCCCTAATCTGCCGACCGGACCTCGCCGCCACTATAATAAATGTATTAACCCCTAAAGCTAAGTCTAACCCTAACACCCCCCTAAATTAAATATAATTTTAATCTAACAAAATAAATTAAATCTTATTAACTAAAGTTTTCCTATTTAAAACTAAATACTTACCTGTAAAATAAACCCTAATATAGCTACAATATAACGAATAATTATATTGTAACTATTTTAGGATTTATATTTATTTTACACGCAACTTTGTATTTATTTTAACTAGGTACAATAGCTATTAAATAGTTATTTACTATTTAATAGCTACCTAGTTAAAATAAGTACAAAATTACCTGTAAAATAAATCCTAACCTAAGTTACAATTAAAACTAACACTACACTATCAATAAATTAATTAAATAAATTACCTACAATTACCTACAATTAAATAAACTAAACTAAATTACAAAAAATAAAAAAAGATTACAAGAATATTAGGCTAATTACACCTACACTAAGCCCCCTAATAAAATTAAAAAGCCTCCCAAAATAAAGGTCCCTACCCTATTCTAAATTAAAAAGTAACCAGCTCTTTTACCAGCCCTTAAAAGGGCTTTTTACGGGGCATGCCCCAAAGTAATCAGCTCTTTTGCTTGTAAAAAAAAATACAACCCCCCCTCAACATTAAAACCCACCACCCACATACCCCTACTCTAACCCACCCAAACCCCCCTTAAATAAACCTAACACTACCCCCCTGAAGATCTCCCTACCTTGAGTCGTGTTCACCCAGCTGGGTTGAAGTCTTCATCCAATGGGGCAGAAGAGGACATCCAGACCGGCAGAAGTCTTCATCCGATCCGGGCAGAAGAGGACATCCGGACCGGCAGACATCTTCATCCAAGCGGCATCTTCTATCTTCATCCATCCGGAGCGGAGCCATCTTCTTTCCAGGCGACGTGGATCCATCCTTCTTCACCGACGCCTACTCGCCGAATGAAGGTTCCTTTAAATGACGTCATCCAAGATGGTGTCCCTCGAATTCCGATTGGCTGATAGGATTCTATCAGCCAATCGGAATTAAGGTAGGAAAAATCTGATTGGCTGATTGAATCAGCCAATCAGATTCAAGTTCAATCCGATTGGCTGATCCAATCAGCCATTCAGATTGAGCTTGCATTCTATTGGCTGTTCCGATCAGTCAATAGAATGCTAGCTCAATCTGATTGGCTGATTGGATCATCCAATCGGATTGAACTTGAATCTGATTGGCTGATTCAATCAGCCAATCAGATTTTTCCTACCTTAATTCCGATTAGCTGATAGAATCCTATCAGCCAATCGGAATTCGAGGGATGCCATCTTGGATGACGTCATTTAAAGGAACCTTCATTCGGCGAGTTGGCGTCGGTGAAATAGGATGGATCCGCGTTGGCTGGAAAGAAGATGGCTCCGCTCCGCTCAGGATGGATGAAGATAGAAGATGCTGCTTGGATGAAGATATCTGCCGGTCCGGATGTCCTCTTCTGCCCGGATAGGATGAAGACTTTTGCCGGTCTGGATGTCCTCTTCTGCCCCATCGGATGAAGACTTCAGCCCGGCTGGGTGAACACGACTCAAGGTAGGGAGATCTTCAGGGGGGTAGTGTTAGGTTTATTTAAGGGGGCTTTGGGTGGGTTAGAGTAGGGGTATGTGGGTGGTGGGTTTTAATGTTGGGGGGTTGTATTTTATTTTACAGGCAAAAGAGCTGATAACTTTGGGGCATGCCCCGCAAAAAGCCCTTTTAAGGGCTGGTAAAAAAGCTGGTTACTTTTTAATTTAGAATAGGGTAGGGACCTTTATTATTTTGGGGGGCTTTTTTATTTTATTAGGGGGGCTTAGAGTAGGTGTAATTAGCCTAATATTCTTGTAATCTTTTTTTATTTTTTTGTAATTTAGTGTTTGTTTGTTTTTGTAATTTAGTTTAGTTTATTTAATTGTAGGTATTTTATTTAATTAATTTATTGATAGTGTAGTGTTAGGTTTAATTGTAACTTAGGTTAGGATTTAATTTACAGGTAATTTTGTACTTATTTTAACTAGGTAGCTATTAAATAGTAAATAACTATTTAATAGCTATTGTACCTAGTTACAATAAATACAAAGTTGCCTGTAAAATAAATATAAACCCTAAAATAGCTACAATATAATTATTCATTATATTGTAGCTATATTAGGGTTTATTTTACAGGTAAGTATTTAGTTTTAAATAGGAACACTTTAGTTAATAAGATTTAATTTATTTCGTTAGATTAAAATTATATTTAACTTAGGGGGGTGTTCGGGTTCGGGTTAGACTTAGCTTTAGGGGTTAATACATTTATTAGAGTAGCGGCGAGGTCCGGTCGGCAGATTAGGGGTTAACAAGTGTAGGTAAGGTAGCGGCGACGTGGGAGGGGGGCAGATTAGGGGTTAATAAATATAATATAGGGGTCGGCGGTGTTAGGGGCAGCAGATTAGGGGTTCATAGGGATAATGTAGGTTGCGGCGGTTTACGGAGCGGCAGATTAGGGGTTAATAATAAAATGCAGGTGTCAGCGATAGCGGGTGCGGCAGATTAGGGGTTAATAAGTGTATGGTTAGGGGTGTTTAGACTCGGGGTTCATGTTAGGGTGTTAGGTGCAGACTTAGAAAGTGTTTCCCCATAGGAAACAATGGGGCTGCGTTGGGAGCTTAACGCTGCTTTTTTGCAGGTGTTAGGTATTTTTTCAGCCCAAACAGCCCCATTGTTTCCTATGGGCATATCGTGCACGAGCACGTTTTTCCAGCTTACCGCTACTGTAAGCAACGCTGGTATTGAGGGTTGAAGTGGCGGTAAACTATGTTCAACGCTCCCTTTTTGGAGCCTAACGCAGCCCTTCAGACAACTCTCAATACCAGCGTTGTCTTAAGGATGCGTTGGGAAAAAAAGCTGCGTTAGCTACACGGGTCTTTACCGACAAAACTCTAACTCTAGGCGTTGGTGTTGACTGTCCCTTTAATGCTCTTTTGTAAAAAAAAAAAACCAAGGCTTATCTTCTTGTTTATTTTCTAAACTTGGTTTTATTTAATTTGAAGATAAATAAAGACATGTTATATACCACAACAGTTAAATCTGTTAAATCTGTATTGCATGTTCAAACCTTAAAGGGACAGTCAACACCCGGCAGAACTTAATGCCATCATTTAGATGCTCAGAATAAGATGCACCTGCACCACCTCCCATGTTAAATACCCCTAACGATATGGAGTAATCGTCCACAGCACATACGTTTTTCAGCTGTAGACATGGCCGCCAAAATCCTCCCCCTCTTTCTTCGCCCCCCTTCTCTATAGAACTCAATGCTCGTTCGTGTTCTTGCTAATGTGCATGAGCATTAGAAATTCCTGTCCACTCGCAAGCAGAAATTTGAACTGTTGGGAACCGCCAAGACCGAGGGTAAAGAATCCGACCGAGGATTCTATTCTGATTGGCTGTTTATTTTAAAAAGAAACATATTACGTTACGTTGGGTGGAGTTTGGCGGCCATGTCTACAGCTGAAAAACGTATGTGCTGTGGACGTGCTGTGGACGATTACTCCATATCGTTAGAGGTATTTAACATGGGAGGTGGTGCAGGCTCATCTTATTCTAAGTATCTAAATGAAGGTATTAAGTTCTGCCGGTTGTTGACTGTCCCTTTAATACTATAAATAAAAACAGGTTAATAAACCTTTACTCCAGGAGTATATAATGAGTTTGGAAGTTCGAGAGCAGTGTTAATTTCGTTGCCAAAATTTTTTCGGCATAGTTTTCGACAGCTGCATGTTTTCAGTGACGAAAACTAAACGATTTAACTAAATAAAAACTAAGGTAATAGGATGCAAACTATGAGGGAAATCCATTGCAATTTTCGTCAACGAACAAAAACGAGACGAAAATGTTAGGGAGGGACTATTGCAGTTAGTGCCGGATTCCCCTCCCCCCTCCGAGAGCTAAGAAGGAAATGTACTGTTGCTGTGATAAATTGCTTCACAGTAAACTGTTTTAAAATGAATCCAGTGTGCATGCAGTAACTTCAGCACCAGACCCATTTTACAACGTTCCCTGTACTGTAAGGAAGCAGGAAGGGTGGGCTGTGGCTGCCATTGCAAAGTCGCTAACTGCCAGTACTTCGTGTACCACCCGCACCTGTACTATCCTGTATGCACTGTCACTATGCAGGGTGTTGCTAGGCAGCAAAGTAAAGCGCTAATGCTGCCTGCCCAGCACCCACCTGGCCCTCAATCATCTTTGGGAAACTATAATACCCAGACTTGACCGGCGTGACAATGCCAATCCTTGTTCCATATGCGCTGTACTATGCGCTTGCTGACAGGAACGGGAACATTTGAATGAGAGGACTGAGCCAGTGCAGCACGTTTGGAATACAACACTTATTGGCATTTGCTTGAAGATAATCAGGGTGATAACTTCTCACAGTATGAGCTGAGATGAGACAGACTTGAGAGAAACACTGCAATGTTGCTGGTATTGGGGGTGGGAGGTCAAGGCATAAAGTGTGATCAGAAAGCTTGGAGGTGAGCACAAACCTTTGTGACAGAAAGAGCTACGGCCTGTCAAGCTTTCTAACTTCAAGCATTAGTACAGCTGACATTTTTTTCCAGAAATTGGTCTAATTGATATTTGAATGTAAATACCTCTGCTGCATTTTGTGCAACGTTTGCCTCTCAAATTGCTTTTAAAATCCCTTATACCTTGCCTGTCCTACATAATTTGCCCCAGAAGCTGTAAACAAATATTAGAATATATTAGAAAGCTTTAAATTTTGGGTTTTGTAGTGATGTCCTGGCACAATTTTCTTCCTGCCTGCCATAATTAGTCTCAATAAAGTTTCCTTTGCACAGGAACACTTAAAGGGATACTAAACCCAATTTTTTTCTTTAATGATTCAGATAGAGAGGCCCATTTATCAAACTCCGTATGGAGCTTGTGAGCCCGTGTTTCTGGCGAGTCTTCAGACTCGCCAGAAACAGCAGTTATGAAGCAGCGTTCTAAAGACCGCTGCTCCATAACCCTGTTCACCTGCTCTGAACAGACGGACAGGAATCACCACAATTCAACCCGATCGAGTACGATCGGGTTGATTGACACCCCCCTGCTGGCGGCCCTTTGGCCGCGAATCTGCAGCAGGCGGCGTTGCACCAGCAGCTCTTGTGAGCTACTGGTGCAATGCTGAATACGGAGAACGTATTGCTCTCCAAATTCAGCGAGGTCTTGCGGACCTGATCCGCACTGTCGGATCAGGTCCGCAAGATCTTTGATAAATAGGCCTCAGAGCATGCAGTTTTAAGCAACTTTCTAATTTACTCCTATTATCAATTTTTCTTCATTCTCTTGCTATCTTTATTTAAAAAGCAGGAATGTGAAGCTTAGGAGCCGGTTTCACACACTAATGGCATTGTAGCCTATGCACTTTTTCTTTGCATGTATTTGAGAGGAGAACTGTTGAAATAATTATCTGTGAACAATAAGTTGATTCTTCCTATAGAAATAAGCCTAACCCAGGAGTATGAGTTTAAGTTATGCTGTGCCTGTGCTAGCTGCAGAAATTTTTTGTTGTGTTGAGTTACTTGATACTTGTTTTAATTAGTAACAGAGAACTGTTATAGTTTTTATATTGGGTAATATGTGCAATGGCGTTACAGCCAATACAGTTTACAGGGTTTTTTTTTATATATTTTAAAGTTCTACTTCTGTTTGTTTATGAAACTTGGTTTTATTTAATTTTAAAGGATTACTTTCTGTTATAATTTTTTTTTTTTTTTTTTTTTTTTTTCAATTTTCAAATGCTTTATTAAGAATTTTCCATGGTATACATAGGTAAAACAGAAGGAAAACGTTCAAATTAACATCTTTTGTTACAAGAAAAATAAAAATAGAGCTTTGTTACAGTTATACGGTTATGTTTACAGTGATTGTATTCATGTTGATAGAGCTCGAGATCAGTTATTATAAGTGGATTAGGTCTGGAGTACCAATCTGCCGATGCCTGAGAGTATGAGATGGCTAGAAGTAGAATGGCGCTGGCGCCCTCTCTGTTGCTATGGACTGGCCCTGCTGTACATATATGTCGCCTAAGATGGTTGGGTCTATGGGTATCGAGGGTGTAGGTCACGTTATGTAGTCTGGTCTTTGAAGGTGTGGGGGGGGGGGAGGGGGGGGATGGATTTCTATGGGCTGTTTACATATTCTTCCCACAAGAAGATTATATTTTGGAATTCTTCTATTCGCTTGGTGCAGGTGTAATGGTATTTCTCCAGTTGGAGGTAGTGAGTGACTTTGGTTTTCCAGACGGCTGGAGGTGGTAAATCTGTTTTTTTCCAATTGAGTGGGATAAGCCTTTTTGCAGAGTTTATCATAACAGTGAGGAGTGCTTGTTTCAATTTGCAGGGGATTTTAGGATATTTGTTGAAAAGAAAAACCCAGGGCGTGAATGGGAGCGGGGGTGCCTAGAGCTTTTTCAATTTCTGGTTTGAGAGAGCCCCAATAGGAGGTTGCTTTCGGGCATGTCCACCATATGTGTGCGAAAGTTGCTGTTTCCCCGCACTCCCTCCAGCATGTATTTGTTGTGTTGGGAAATAAGTGGTGCAGTCTAACTGGTGTGTAGTACCATCGACTCAATAGTTTGATGTTCATCTCTAAGGTCGAGATGGACGAAGAAGCTTTCGTCATCTGTTGGAAAATGGTTGTCCACTCAGATGGGTCTAGGGTATCTTCTAGATCCGTCTCCCATTTAGCTACGTATGTAGGGGGTGTCAGATGAGCTACCTGTGATAACATTTTGTACGTTAAGGATAATATTCCCTTTTGTGGATGGGAATGGAAGCATATTGCCTCGAATTGAGAGAGGGGCCTTTGTAGCTGGAGTTTGAGGGGGTGTGTGGTTAGATAGTGTTTCAGTTGTATATAGGTGAACCAATTTTGAAAGTGTGTCCCCAGGATGTCGCAAATTGCCTGTTGTGGTTGGATCTCTCTGTCCTTGTATAGAAGATGGTGCGGGATTGAGCTTTGTAAAGGGGGGGTGGAATGGGTTGCGGCCTCTATTTTTATTTTGGATGAGAATGGTGTATTTTTGCTGACTGGTGTCAAGGGAGAGCATATAGTGGAAATTTTGGGGTGTTTCTGGAGTATTTTGTCCCATTGCCTAAAGGTTTCATGCACTAGTCTAGGAGTTGTGTGTAGTAGTTTGCGCTGTGCTTTGGGAATCCAACAGTTCCCGCACAGACAGTGTGTATCTGAAAGTATCTGTTCTAATTGGATCCATTCTTTGTTCGCGCTATGTTTGCACCAGTCTACGACTCGTGTGAGGAAAATTGCCTGTCTGTACCGTGTTAGATTTGGGGCTCCAATCCCCCCCATTTCCCTCGGGCGATATAGAGTGGAAGTGGCAATGCGGGGTCTTTTGTGTGTCCAGATAAAACAGTTGATTTGTTTTTGTAAGGAGAATAGGATATGATCTGGGATGGGAATTGGGAGAGTCTGTAAAAAGTATAAAATTTTTGGTAAGATAATCATTTTAACTGCGTTGATTTTCCCTAACCAGGAAAGGGGTTTGCGGTTCCATGCCCTGAAAGTGGTTTGAATTGTCGAATTAAGGGTCTTATAATTTAAAGATATTATGGTATCAACGGATGGTGAGATGTAAACCCCTAGGTATTTGATAGCCTTGGGCTGTATATGGAAGTGGTGTTGTTGCTCTATGTTGTTTATTACCTCTGGGTGTACATGAATGGCCAATAGTTCGGATTTTGTGTTGTTAATTTTGAAGTTGGAATATTTACCGTATGTTTGTAATGTTTTGATCAAAGGGGGTAGCGACATCTCGATATCTGTTAACGTTAAGAAGATATCATCTGCATATAAAGTTATTTTGTATGTTACGGGTCCAATTTCTATTCCGTGAACGTCAGTGTTGTGTCTAACATGTATGGCGAGCACCTCCATTGCCAATATAAATAGAAGAGGCGAGAGCGGGCAGCCCTGTCTGGTGCCATTATTTATTTTAAAGGGAGGTGAGATAGAATCATTTAATTTGATTTTGGCCTGTGGGTTGTTGTAAAGGGTTTCTGTTATAATTTTTAAGCTAAACAACTAACATATTAAAGTTAATAAACATGAATTAAAACCTACTGACCTATATTTTCTCCAAAACGAAGTTTCATAACGTTCTAAAAGTTATATCTTTTATTCGCCAATGATGTCACGTTATCCTGCCCACTATTTTCAGGACTGCATGTTCAAAATACCTGAACCAATAACTTTGTGTTTAAAGCGCCATTTTGAAACCTAGGTATTGTAAACGGATTGGTACAGAGCAAAGGATACCCACGGAGTGGGTTTGGAAAACAATTAAATTTGCAGATAAGATTTCTCATATACGGTAGAGATATGTTAATGAAATGCTATTGATAAAAAGCGTATTTGGGGTAGTTAATTAGTAACAGGCATAGAAAATATTTACTTACAGTGGCCCTTTAAGTTTAATAAAGATGTTATATATCACAACGGCTAAATCTGTTTATGTATTGCATGTTTAAACCTTAATACCTTAAATAATAACAGGTTATTAGATGTTTACTCCTTGAGTATATGAGTTTGGTAATTACTGTATATAATAATGCTTAAATAATGCATTGCACTTTAACTAAACCCCTTACGTTTTAGTTGACTAAAATCTACTGGAGATTAAGCTGACTAAAACGAGACTATGGGGCCTTTGGGCTCGCCAGAAACAGCAGTTAGGAAGCAGCAGTCTTAAGACCGCCGCTCCTTAACTGGTCCGCTGCCTCTGAGGCTTCGGACATCAATCCGCCCGATCCTATACGATAATGTTGATTGACACCCCTGCTAGCGGTCGGTTGGCCGTGAATCTGCAGGGGGCAGCATTGCACAAGCATTTCACCAGAACTGCTTGTGCAATGTTAAATGCCGACAGCGTATGTTGCCAACATTCAACAATGTCTGCCGGACATGATACGCTACAGCGTATCATGTCAGACAGATAGTGATAAATTGGCCCCTAAAAATAAAACAATTTAGATGACTATAATACTAGTAAAATGATATTTTAGTCAAAAAACTTTGGTGCCGATTTATCAGAGCCTGAATTGCCCTGAATACAGCTGTTTCCGTGCGAGCCTTCAGGCCTGCCGGAAACAGGAGTTAAAAAGCAGCAGTCTTAAGTCCGCTGCTCCTTAACTTGTCCGCTGCCTCTGAGGCTGCGGACATTAATCTGCCCGATCCTATACGATCGAGTTGATTGACACCCAGGGGGCGGCATTGCACAAGCAGTTCACCAGAACTGCTTGTGCAATGTTAAATGCCAACAGCATATGCTGTCGGCATTCAGCGATGTCCGCCAGACATTGATAAATCGGCCCTTATGACTAAGACTAAATAAAAATTTGCCGTCAAAATTAACACTGTACCGTACACATAAACACACATGCACCACTTTCACAAACATTCACACCAAATACACATACACTCAAATGCATACACACATACATACAAATGCATTCACACATACACACACTTAAATGCATATAAACATAAGCACATACACATACATACACAAGAACATTCGCACACACACCCATACACATACATATGCGTACACAAACATGCACACCTATACACATACCTACGCATGCACATGCACACACACATAAACACAAACATACATATGTACACACATGCATACATATATAAACACATATGCATATGCATACCTGTACATACACAAAGATAAATGCTGGCACACGCATGCATACACATACACACAAGAGCACAACACACATACATACACATGCTTGCACACACATCCACATATGTATATGCAAATGTAAACATGCACACATACACACACTTAAATGCATATAAACATAAGCACATACACATACATACACAAGAACATTCGCACACACACCCATACACATACATATGCGTACACAAACATGCACACCTATACACATACCTACGCATGCACATGCACACACACATAAACACAAACATACATATGTACACACATGCATACATATATAAACACATATGCATATGCATACCTGTACATACACAAAGATAAATGCTGGCACACGCATGCATACACATACACACAAGAGCACAACACACATACATACACATGCTTGCACACACATCCACATATGTATATGCAAATGTAAACATGCACAAATATACACACGCATAGACACACTCATGCACACCATATACAAACACGTGTGTATACATACATTCACACATAAACACACATACAGATGCATACACATTATACACACACACACCAATAATCTAATATAGTTTGTTTATTAGGAAGTTTATTTTTGTAAGGTGCTAGATTTTTATTTGAAATTATTTGTCATCCTTTCTTTTATTGTGGACAAATGTTTTTATAGTCAGCCGCAGGAATTGGTCTAATTGATATTTGAATGTATATACCTCTGTTTTGTACTCCTCTTGCCTCTCAAATTGCTTCTAAATCCCTTATGTTATTTACACTACCTCATAACTGTAACAACCTTCAAACCACAAAGTTGCCAGCGCTCTGTGATGAGGGGGGGAAAATGAAATAAAAAGTAATAATAATTACAATAATTAAAAAGGAAAGGTAAAGTTAGTACAAGATAAGGCCCAACTACCCATGGCACCAGACCACTGATATTTAGCACAATGGTCACCTTTTTCCAGCCCCTAATGTTATGTTGTAGAACCACCTCTGCCACAGTGTGTCACACTTATATGGTTCCTTATCTTTCCCTGCAAAATGTGAAACAGCTGGTTTAGTCATCCTGACCCTTCATGCGACACTCAGGACATTCACATAGGTGACTGTTGTCTATGTATCTGTCACATAGTTTTATATATAACCGAGGTGCAGACAGTGCCCTCGGGAGGCAGAAATTAGTATTGCCATGTAATTTCTCAATGAAAACTCCAGGCCTTAGATGCATTGTACTGTACTGTAACCTTCCAAATCCTGTTTACCAGCTGTCTCTTAGCAGTTCCTATGTTACCTGATGACAACCATTCATTAAATAATGCAGAGATGTGAATTTTAGTGAATGGGTTACATTGAAGATAATAAAAACTGGAGAGATTGTCAGTGAATCTAGTCCAATGTATCATATATATATTTTTTTTATAAATAAGTGTTTTGCTGTCAAGTTTTTTGAGTTATTATGACATCCACATACATCAAATACTATATTGAGAAATTGTTTATTAGTGAGGAGAATACCTGTAAGGCTAATAAGACTTCTTCTTTATAAGAGGAGACCAGCACTGACAGGCAAATGGTATGCAGTATGGACATATAAAGTGTTGTAGCATTAGGTAGGTTACCAATGTGAGTAGGAGGGAATGCAGGAAGAGGAGACTTAGGAATGTAATATTTATATGTTAGATGGAGATGTATGTATTTTGGCCTAGGCAAGGTAGGCATGTGCCTTGTGCAGCAGGATTTTATTTGAGGAAGCAAATCTTACAGACCATATTGGTTTGATGATGCCTTGCAGCTCCCATGCTCTCAAATGAGATACATTATAGTTGGCAAAATATTAGCTAAAATTGTGGTTGTTGTGAGTTTGAAGGGGCA
The DNA here is from genome assembly GCF_027579735.1 of Bombina bombina. Classification (NCBI taxonomy): domain Eukaryota; kingdom Metazoa; phylum Chordata; class Amphibia; order Anura; family Bombinatoridae; genus Bombina; species Bombina bombina. Next base: position 432,995,466 of record NC_069500.1, on the reverse strand, counting down.
GAGGATTTCTCAGTCCCTAGTAAAGCGCTAAATCCAAAGGTCCCTTTATCTTATACATAAAAACAGAATGAGGTTAAAATGTTGTGTGTGTGTATGTGAGAGGAGACATATGATGTTGAGAAATGATCTTTTTACATGTGAGGGGGTGTAGCTATAACACTATATGTACTTTTGAGGATGGAACCTGAGTGATAGGAGAATGATTAGGAATGTTATCATTTCTGTCCAGAGGGGGACAAGAGAAGGTAATTGCCCCCCTGGAATTTTACATTTTCTATCTAACTATAACCACTCACTTGATTCCAATAAAGCACCAGTTTTTAAATTATGTGCAACTCATGTGTACAACAAACAACTCTCTTCTGCTGCACATATTGCCACTGGTATTAAATTGTTCAGGGAATTTTATTTACCCCCCCCCCCCCAAAAAAAAAAAAGTTTATATATATATATATATATAAAATATAAAAATTGCGAACTCCTATGAATATTTTTATATTTATATGAAGAAGAGACATGTGAGGCAGAGACAGGGTGGTAAGGATTGTTATATGTACATACGAAGAAGAGAATTGTGAGGTTACCTGTATTGTTAATATCTGTAAGAACAATTACATGTAATAAAAGAAACCTTTAAAACTAAAAATCTTATCTGTACATGTGAGTAGGAGGCAGCAATCAATAGAAATCAGTTTTACTTACTACAAAGGTTCATCCCCGTTGGCATTAATGTGTTTAACAAAATGACAGCCTCTTGGCACCCTGTGAAATATGAAGTTTAATAAATACAACAGAGAGGGTTAAAAAAAGTTAATGTGCTGAATATAAGGGAGGAGAAGCATATCCAGTGAGAAAAATAACTTCCTGTCTCTTGTGACAATTCACATTTCACTGAATATGCCACTTAGATTAATGTATGAATTGTACACTTTTTATTGCAGTGGCCTGTGTGTGTTTAGTTAATCAGGGCTGCTTTTTACTTTAGTGTGTGTGGCTCTAAACTTGTGTTTGTAATTGTTCTGTGTTTTTTCGCCTATTTTTCTGTTCCCAGGCTGTCACACCTTTTGTTAAACTGTCACTCTCTTGTGTGTCACTCTATCATTCTCTTCCCTCTCACATTTTCCTATCCCCTTCTTTTCTATTTTTCTGTTTTCCACTGCTCTCCCTCCTCTCTCACTCATGCACTTTGTGCAGAGTTGGGGTCCAAAGTTCAGTAACTTGTGAAGCAGTGAAATAAATATGAACCTTAGAGGATTTACTCTGCTGTAATGTAAACAGAGAGGACAAGGATCCCTTATCTACTATGTCTCAGAGAATCCAGACCGGGGGGTGACCCAGCTTGCAGGTTGTGGTCGCAGAAGGTGTTTTTTTGGGGGGGAGGAGGAGACAACAGGTGGGTAGAGCATGGACTCCCGCCCGCTGATTCCTGTTACAGCTGCAGGATGGTGAAGCCATAGATGATAGCTGTGAGGATGGCGTCCCAGCTCAGTTATTTGCAGCGTGAACTCCTGAAGGCTCTACTTGAGTCTGGGGTCACAAAAGAAACTTTGACAAAGGCATTGACTGATGGAGATGACTACACATACCATAGGGACCCATTGGATAACATGAGTACCTTGGAAGAGGGAGGTCATTGTGTACCATTGCCTAATGGATTAGGGGAGCCCCACATTTCTGGGGATGACAGTTCGGATGATGGAGGGGAATTTACACCTCCTATAATGAAGGAGCTAGAGAGGCTGAGCCCAGAGGAAGCTGCTCACCAGAAAGCTGTGGTAGAGCGTCTGCTGCAGTAAGGCCTACATATTCACTCTATGTGACATATACTACTAACCTCTCTTTAGTACTTTAGTTTTTCTCTATTTTCCCATATCCTGTGTTTTCTCTTCCCTCAGTTTCTACTGTAATCTACTGTTACCATTTTTCACCTTCTCACTAAAAAGGTACAACAGTTATACCTCTGTTTAGTCCAAGGTGCATATGATTGGGTTTGTACATGTCCATTAATGTCTTGTGTAAGTAGAGGGTTTGACATTTATCACCATGAATCCACCACATTTGTAATTAAATACTGATCCAAGCGTACTAATGGTAACTGTTAATACAACTGTGTTAATTCATGTAGCAGAAGTGTGATGTCTACCAGCTTCTTCTCTCACCATTAGTGGATTTCATCCTTCCCCAGATTGTTATAAGACATCAAGTTTCCTTAGGGTGCTATGGGTCCTTTCTCTCTCCATACTATGCTATGGGTTGTCTATTTAGAACGCTTACAGATTTATGTCTCCTCAAAATTCTATGGGTGCTGTGTATTTTCTCTCCCAATCCTGCATTATTTGTTTTCTTCTGCTGTGGTGAGATATTTGTCTCGTTACAAAGCTGTTTTTTTTTCTCTTCTCTTTATATACAGATAGAATATTTATCTTTTATCGCTCTATAGTCTCTTTGTGTCCACTGGGACCTGTTTTTTTCTCTGCATATACAGTGGGTTATTAGTCTGAAGCTTCTCAGGGATCCGAGTGCAGTGGATTATTTCTCTTCTTTTTTGCACTATTTTCTGTTTCAATTAGGTGCTGTTAGTGTTTTCTCTTCTAAATCTTCCCAGTGCAGTGGGCTGTTTGTCTCCTTAGAGTGCTGTAGCTTCTCACTCCCCAGGGTGTAGTGGGTGCTGATAATCAGTATGTTTCAGATGGGAATTTCTGGTTACTAATTATCCAAGTTCTCCATAATTTGTAGATTTATAAACCAAATGACCGCTGCCTGCTTGTGATGATTAACTTCTGATAATTAACCAATACACTGCTGCATCAACATGAAGATATGTAAGATAATGGTGCAACCTATAGCAGAACTATAATTTGCCATCTTTCTAAATAGGTGCATAGCACCCATGTCCATTTAGCTGAACTGAGACATTGTTACTAAGAGGAGAGGTCCCACTACTCATTTAGAATATATTGTCCATTGTAAAAGTCAGCAGTTGCAGAGATTTGGAAGAAAGCAATAGAGACAGGTTGCTGACAAAGCCTTCACAAATTACACCCTGGTGCTGCTCTTACCTGCTCATAGCGAGCTGCATATAGCCAGATTTTAGATTCCGTTCAGATTTGGACCTCTTTGTTCAGTTTATCAGCAAAACTGTGGAGCTTTAGGCCCTATGTTGTCATCAGGACTCAATAAGCACAGAGACTGTGTCTCTCTGAATTGGATCTCCTGGGATAGAAATCACTATGAACTTTTCATTTAAATTGGTCGAGGTGCTATAAATTATCAACCAGCCTCTTGTTTCCTCTGAGTTGATAACTAACTAACTGGGTTACTTATTGTTCACAGAACAAAAGGGAGGTGAATACGCCCTTATAAATGACCTCTGTGGATGGAATAAGGGATTGAGGGGCATCAGCGTAGTATGAATTTATCACCATTTGCGTGGAGCACACAAGTGACACTGCTAGCCAAGGAGACGTATGCATAAAATGGATAGTAGCAAAATATTGGAGAAACTTGGTAGGACCCTAATTATATTCATATACATCTGCCTCCTCAGTTGATTTCTATAATATAATATATATATTGTAACTTGTTTGCATTCACATTGATAAGTGCTGTATTACTTATTTATATTAAGATAAAAATAGTAATAATAATAATGACCCAAAAAAGCCTATATAATTGTTACATTTATCTACCTGCCTAAAATATGAATAAATCCTTAGGACAACCTTAAAGGACATTGTACTGTTTCATTATGGATATGAAAGAGCAGTTTGACATTTTTGTATTTTTCCATAAAAAAAAGGGATAGACTACTTAAAATTGATATTGTTTAAAAAGATAGATAATCCCTTTATTACCCATTCTCCAGTTTTGCATAACCAACACTGTTATATTAATACACTTTTTACCTCTGTGATTACCTTGTATCTAAGCAATTGCAGACTGCCCCCTTATCTCAGTTCTTTTAACAGACATGCATTTTAGCCAATCAGTACTGACTCCACGGGAGTGAGCACAACAGTGTCTAACTGTGAAAAACTGTTAAAATGCACTGATAAGAGGCGGCCTTCAACAGCTTTGAAATCAATTTATGAGTCTACCGAGGTTTAGCATTCAACAAAGAATACCAAGAGAACAAAGCAAATTTTATGTTAAAAGTAAATTGGAAAGGTGTTTAAAACTGCATGCCCTTTCTGAATCATGAAAGTTTAATTTTGACTTGACTGTCCCTTTAAGTAAAAGCCTTTTAAATTACTACTGAAAATTCCAGAAAATGTTAGTGCAAAACTAATACTACTGTATTAGTGTTCACTGGCTTATGCCAACAACAACCAAAAAATCTCTAGGTGTAGAGAGGCACTCCACAAGCCTGAAGGATGGTTTATTCTTCATATGAACATCCATTTTCTAATAAAGATAAAAAGGAAAAAGAAGTGAACTGTAATGCACTGTAAAATGTCCTCTTTTAGATGGAACAGTGACAAAGTTTGAGCACATTGTCTATTAATACATCAGAATGATCCTATCACTTCTGTTATATTACCAAATGTGTTCTCTTCCCTAAACTACGTAATAAATAAATAATTAAGTTATATTGTTTTTTTTAAATCATCTACCTTCATAATCTGCATAATACTGGTCACTCTGTGTGCTCTTCAATAAATTGATTCCTTTCAGTATAGTGAAGGTTTTCTTTCACTGTATGCATATGTTTGTGTGTGTGTGTATAAATATATATATATATATATATATATATATATATATATATATATATATATATATATATATATATATATATATATATATGTTTGTGTGTGTATATGCAGTATCTCACAAAAATGATTAAACCCCCCACATTTTTGTCAATATTTTATTATATCTTTTCATGTGACAACACTGAAGAAATGACACTTTGCTACAATGTAAAATAGTGAGTATACAGCCTGTATAACAGTGTAAATTTGCTGTCCCCTCAAAATAACTCAACACACAGCCATTAATGTCTAAACCGTTGGCAACAAAAGTGAGTACACCTCTAAGTGGAAATGTCCAAATTTGGCCCAAAGTGTCAATATTTTGTATGGCCACCATTATTTTCCAGCATTGCCTTAACCCTCTTGGGCATGGAGTTCACCAGAGCTTCACAGGTTGCCACTGGAGTCCTCTTCCACTCCTCCATGACGACATCACAGAGCTGGTGGATGTTAGAGACCTTGCGCTTCCCTACCTTCCGTTTGAGGATGCCTCACAGATGCTCAATAGGGTTTAGGTCTGGAGACATGCTTGGCCAGTCCATTACCTTTACCCTTAGCTTCTTTAGCAAGGCAGTGGTCGTCTTGGAGGTGTGTTTGGGGTCGTTATCGTGTTGGAATACTGCCCTGCGGGCCAGTCTCCTAAGGGAGGGGATTATGCTCTGCTTCAGTATGTCACAGTACATGTTGGCATTCATGGTTCCCTCAATGAACTGTAGCTCCCCAGTGCCGGCAGCACTCATGCAGGCCCAGACCATGAGACTCCCACCACCATGCTTGACTGTAGGCAAGACACACTTGTCTTTGTACTCCTCACCTGGTTGCCGCCACACACGCTTGACACCATTTGAACCATATAAGTTTATCTTGGTCTCATCGGACCACAGGACATGGTTCCAGTAATCCATGTCCTTAGTCTGTTTGTCTTCAGCAAACTGTTTGCAGACTTTCTTGTGCTTTATCTTTAGAAGAGGCTTCCTTCTGGGACGACAGCCATGCAGACCAATTTGATGCAGTGTGCGGCGTATGATCTGAACACTGACAGGCTGACCCCCCCACCCCTTCAACCTCTGCAGCAATGCTGGCAGCCCTCATACATATATTTCCCAAAGACAACCTCTGGATATGACACTGAGTATGTGCACTCAACTTCTTTGTGGAGTGGAATCTGTCCTGTGAAACCGCTGTATGGTCTTGCCCACCGTGATGCAGCTCAGTTTCAGGGCCATGGCAATCTTCTTATAGCCTAGGTCATCTTTATGTAGAGCAACAATTCTTTTTTTCAGATCCTCAGAGATTTCTTTGACTTGAGGTGCCATGTTGAACTTCCAGTGACCAGTATTAGAGAGTGTGAGAGCGATAACACCAAATTTAACACACCTGCACACAAACGAGTCACATGACACCAGGGAGGGAAAATGGCTAATTGGGCCCAATTTGGACATTTCCACTTAGGGGTGTACTCACTTTTGTTGCAAATGGTTTAGAGATTAATGGCTGTGTGTTGAGTTATTTTGAGGGGACAGCAAATGTACACTGTTATACAGGCTGTACACTCACTACTTAACATTGTAGCAAAGTGTAATTTCTTCAGTGTTGTCACATGAAAAGGTATAATAAAATATTTACAAACATGTGAGGGGTGTACTCAGTTTTGTGAGATACTGTGGCATCTACTTATTAAGCCGTCAACCGCAAATACGCTGGAATTCCACAGCATATTTGTGGCAAGCCTGATTCCCCTTAGTTATCAAACCCTACAGACCGGCAAAAGTAGAATTTTGTGACGTAACATACGATCTGCCGGGCAAAGTCCGACACAGATCGATGCTTACGTCATTACAGATGTTCCGAACAGCCAATAGAATGCAAGCTCAATCCTATTGGCTGATTGGATCAGCCAATAGGATTGAACTTAAATCCTATTGACTTCTTCCGGATTCGTTGAGGACTTCGGCCCGGTTGGGTGAAGACTTCTCCTGGTAAGGTGATCTTCAAGGGGTTAGTGTTAGATTTTTTTAAGGGGTATTGGGTGGGTTTTAGAGTAGGGTTGGTTGTGTGCGTGGTGGGTTTTAATGTTGTTGGGCGGGGTTGTAATTTTTTTTACAGGTAAAAGAGCTGATTACTTTGGGGCAATGACCCCGCAAAAGGCCCTTTTAAGGGCTATTTGTAATTTAGTGTAGGGTAGGGCTTTTTTTTATTTTGGGGGGGCTTTTTTATTTTGTTAGGGGGAATAGATTAGGTGTAATTAGTTTAAAAATCTTGTAATTTGTTTATTATTTTCTGTAATTTAGTGTTTGTTTTTGTTGTACTTTAGATAATTTTATTTAATTGTATTTAATTTAGGGAATTTATTTAATTATAGTGTAGTGTTAGGTGTTATTGTAACTTAGGTAAGGTTTTATTTTACAGGTCAATTTGTATTTATTTTAGCTAGGTAGTTATTGAATAGTTAATAACTATTTAGTAACTATTCTACCTAATTAAAATAAATACAAACTTGACTGTAAAATAAAAATAAACCCTAAGCTAGATACAATGTAACTATTAGTTATATTGTAGCTAGCTTAGGGTTTATTTTATAGGTAAGTATTTAGTTTTAAATAGGAATAATTTAGTTAATGATAGGAATATTTATTTAGATTTATTTAAATTATATTTAAGTTAGGGGGTTTTAGGGTTAGGGTTAGACTTAGGTTTAGGGGTTAATAAATTTAATATAGTGGCGGCGGTGTAGGGGGGGCAGATTAGGGGTTAATAAATATAATGTAGGTAGCGGCGGTGTAGGGGGCAGGAGATTAGGGGTTAATAAGTATAATGTAGGTGGCGGTGGGCTCCGGGAGCGGCGGTTTAGGGGGTTAAACACTTTATTTAGTTGCGGCAGGGTCCGTGAGCGGCGGTTTAGGGGTTAATACATTTATTAGAGTTGCAGTGGGCTCCGGGAGCGGCGGTATAGGGGGTAAACAATATAGTATAGTGTGGGTGTTTAGTGACTGACAGTATACAATAAAGCTGGGAAAAAGCCGAATAGCAGCGAGATCGATGACTGTTAGTTAACAACAGTCCGCTGCTCATTGCCCCTTTTTTGGTAACTTTGGAGAGGTCCGCGGCCGCGATGTTAGGCAATCTTAGGCGAGCGTATTGGTGCCGTTGAATGCAAGTAAGTTGACTGCTTGATAAGTAGATGCCTCTGTGTGTGTGTATATATATATACTGTGTATTTATATATATATATATATATATATATATATATATATATATATATATATGTGTGTGTGTGTGTGGTTTGGAACCATAGCTTCCATAACTGTATCCAATATTATAGGTCTGATTAGTGACCCATAAAATGGCATTAGTGTGTGTTTAGTGCTAAGAGCTATTTCTTAAAACCAAAAAACATATTGGCTTTTTGTGTTGCTTTGTTTAAATGTTAGCAAAATAGCAGTTTATTTCTCCAACATAGGTGTGTCCGGTCCACGGCGTCATCCTTACTTGTGGGATATTCTCTTCCCCAACAGGAAATGGCAAAGAGCCCAGCAAAGCTGGTCACATGATCCCTCCTAGGCTCCGCCTACCCCAGTCATTCTCTTTGCCGTTGTACAGGCAACATCTCCACGGAGATGGCTTAGAGTTTTTTAGTGTTTAACTGTAGTTTTTATTATTCAATCAAGAGTTTGTTATTTTAAAATAGTGCTGGTATGTACTATTTACTCAGAAACAGAAAAGAGATGAAGATTTCTGTTTGTATGAGGAAAATGATTTTAGCACCGTAACTAAAATCCATGGCTGTTCCACACAGGACTGTTGAGAGCAATTAACTTCAGTTGGGGGAACAGGGTGCAGTCTCTTACTGCTTGAGGTATGACACATTCTAACAAGACGATGTAATGCTGGAAGCTGTCATTTTCCCTATGGGATCCGGTAAGCCATGTTTATTAAGATAGTAAATAAGGGCTTCACAAGGGCTTATTAAGACTGTAGACTTTTTCTGGGCTAAATCGATTCATTATTAACACATATTTAGCCTTGAGGAATCATTTAATCTGGGTATTTTGATAAGATTATATCGGCAGGCACTGTTTTAGACACCTTATTCTTTAGGGACTTTCCCTAATCATTGTCAGAGCCTCATTTTCGCGCCGGTATGGCGCACTTGTTTTTGAGAACAATGGCATGCAGCTGCATGTGTGTGGAGCTCTGATACATAGAAAAGTCTTTCTGAAGGCATCATTTGGTATCGTATTCCCCTTTGGGCTTGGTTGGGTCTCAGCAAAGCAGATTCCAGGGACTGTAAAGGGGTTAAATATAAAAACGGCTCCGGTTCCGTTATTTTAAGGGTTAAAGCTTCCAAATTTGGTGTGCAATACTTTTAAGGCTTTAAGACACTGTGGTGAAATTTTGGTGAATTTTGAACAATTCCTTCATACTTTTTCGCAATTGCAGTAATAAAGTGTGTTTAGTTTAAAATTTAAAGTGACAGTAACGGTTTTATTTTAAAACGTTTTTTGTGCTTTGTTATCAAGTTTATGCCTGTTTAACATGTCTGAACTACCAGATAGATTGTGTTCTGACTGTGGGGAAACCAAGGTTCCTTCTCATTTAACTATATGTATTTTATGTCATAAAAAAATTTAGTAAAAATGATGCCCAAGATGATTCCTCAAGTGAGGGGAGTAAGCATGGTACTGCATCATCCCCTCCTTCGTCTACACCAGTCTTGCCCATACAGGAGGCCCCTAGTACATCTAGTGCGCCAATACTCCTTACTATGCAACATTTAACGGCTGTAATGGATAATTCTATCAAAAACATTTTAGCCAATATGCCCACTTATCAGCGAAAGCGCGACTGCTCTGTTTTAGAAAATTCTGTAGAGCATGAGAACGCTGATGATATGGTTTCTGAAGGGCCCCTACACCAGTCTGAGGGGGCCAGGGAGGTTTTGTCTGAGGGAGAAATTTCAGATTCAGGAAACATTTCTCAACAAGCTGAACCTGATGTGATTACTTTTAAATTTAAGTTGGAACATCTCCGCGCTCTGCTTAAGGAGGTGTTATCCAATTTGGATGATTGTGATTATCTGGTCATTCCAGAACCACTATGTAAAATGGAAAAGTTCTTAGAGGCCCCGGGGCCCCCCGAAGCTTTTCCTATATCCAAGCGGGTGGCGTACATTGTTAGTAAAGAATGGGACAGGCCCGGTATACCTTTAGTACCTCCCCCCATATTTATAAAATTGTTTTCCTATAGTCGACCCCAGAAAGGACTGATGGCAGACAGTCCCCAAGGTCGAGGGGGCGGTTTCTACTCTACACAAGCGCGCCACTATACCCATAGAAGATAGTTGTGCTTTCCAAGATCCTATGGATAAAAAATTAGAAGGTCTGCTAAAGATGTTTGTTCAGCAAGGTTCCCTTCTACAACCAATTGCATGCATTGTCCCTGTCACTGCAGCCGCGTGTTTCTAGTTTGATGAGCTAGGAAAGGCGATTATTAGTAATTCTTCTTCTTATGAGGAGATTATGGACAGAATTCGTGCTCTTAAATTGGCTAATTCTTTCACCCTAGACGCCACCTTGCAATTGGCTAGGTTAGCGGCGAAAAAATTCTGGGTTTGCTATTGTGGCGCAGAGCGCTTTGGTTAAAATCTTGGGCAGCGGATGCGTCTTCCAAGAACAAATTGCTTGACATTCCTTTCAAGGGGAAAACACTCTTTGGCCCTGACTTGAAAGAGATTATCTCTGATATCACTGGGGGCAAGGGCCACGCCCTTCCTCAGGATAGGTCTTTTCAAGACCAAAAATAAACCTAAGTTTCGTCCCTTTCGCAGAAACGGATCAGCCCCAAGGGCTACGTCCTCTAAGCAGGAAGGTAATACTTCTCAAGCCAATCCAGCCTGGAGACCTATGCAAGGCTGGAACAAAGGAAAGCAGGCCAGGAAACCTGCCACTGCTACCAAGACAGCATGAAATGCGGGCCCCCGATCCGGGACCGGATCTGGTGGGGGGCAGACTCTCTCTCTTCGCTCAGGCTGGGGCAAGAGATGTTCTGGATCCTTGGGCGCTAGAAATAGTCTCCCAAGGTTATTCTCTGGAGTTCAAGGGGCTTCCTCCAAGGGGGAGGTTCCACAGGTCTCAGTTGTCTTCAGACCACATAAGAAGACAAGCATTCTTACATTGGGTAGAAGACCTGCTAAAAATGGGAGTGATTCATCCTGTTCCATTAGGAGAACAAGGGATGGGGTTCTACTCCAATCTGTTCATAGTTCCCAAAAAAGAGGGAACGTTCAGACCAATCTTAGATCTCAAGATCTTGAACAAGTTTCTCAAGGTTCCATCGTTCAAGATGGAAACCATTCGAACACTTCTTCCTTCCATCCAGGAAGGTCAATTCATGACCAAGGTGGATTTCAAGGATGCGTATCTACATATTCCTATCCACAAGGAACATCATCGGTTCCTAAGGTTTGCATTCCTGGACAAGCATTTCCAGTTCGTGGCGTTTTCTTTCGGATTAGCCACTGCTCCTAGGATTTTCTCATAGGTACTAGGGTCCCTTCTGGCGGTGCTAAGACCAAGGGGCATTGCTGTAGTACCTTACTTGGACGACATTCTGATTCGAGCGTCGTCCCTTCCTCAAGTAAAGGCTCACACGGACATTGTCCTGGCCTTTCTCAGATCTCACGGATGGAAAGTGAACGTGGAAAAGAGTTCTCTATCTCCGTCAACGAGGGTTCCCTTCTTGGGAACTATAATAGACTCCTTAGAAATGAGGATTTTTCTGACAGAAGCCAGAAAAACAAAACTTCTAGACTCTTGTCGGATACTTCATTCCGTTCCTCTTCCTTCCATAGCGCAGTGCATGGAAGTGATAGGTTTGATGGTAGCGGCAATGGACATAGTTCCTTTTGTGCGCATTCATCTAAGACCATTACAACTGTTCATGCTCAGTCAGTGGAATGGGGACTATTCAGACTTGTCTCCGAAGATACAAGTAAATCAGAGGACCAGAGACTCATTCCGTTGGTGGCTGTCCCTGGACAACCTGTCACAAGGGATGACCTTCCGCAGACCAGAGTGGGTCATTGTCACGACCGACGCCAGTCTGATGGGCTGGGGCGCGGTCTGGGGATCCCTGAAAGCTCAGGGTCTTTGGTCTCGGGTAGAATCTCTTCTACCGATAAATATTCTGGAACTGAGAGCGATATTCAATGCTCTCAAAGCTTGGCCTCAGCTAGCGAGGGCCAAGTTCATACATCAACCATCAGGGGGGAACAAGGAGTTCCCTAGCGATGGAAGAAGTGACCAAAATCATTCTATGGGCGGAGTCTCACTCCTGCCACCTGTCTGCTATCCACATCCCAGGAGTGGAAAATTGGGAAGCGGATTTTCTGAGTCGTCAGACATTGCATCCGGGGGAGTGGGAACTCCATCCGGAAATCTTTGCCCAAGTCACTCAACCGTGGGGCATTCCAGACATGGATCTGATGGCCTCTCGTCAGAACTTCAGAGTTCCTTACTACGGGTACAGATCCAGGGATCCCAAGGCGGCTCTAGTGGATGCACTAGTAGCACCTTGGACCTTCAAACTAGCTTATGTGTTCCCGCCGTTTCCTCTCATCCCCAGGCTGGTAGCCAGGATCAATCAGGAGAGGGCGTCGGTGATTTTGATAGCTCCTGCGTGGCCACGCAGGACTTGGTATGCAGATCTGGTGAATATGTCATCGGCTCCACCATGGAAGCTACCTTTGAGACGAGACCTTCTTGTTCTAGGTCCGTTCGACCCACTCCAGCTGACTGCTTGGAGATTGAACGCTTGATCTTATCAAAGCGAGGGTTCTCAGATTCTGTTATTAATACTCTTGTTCAGGCCTGAAAGCCTGTAACCAGAAAAATTACCACATAATTTGGTATATCTGTTGGTGTGAATCTGCAGGATTCCCTTGGGACAAGGTTAAGATTCCTAAGAGTCTATCCTTCCTTCGAGAAGGATTGGAAAAAGGATTATCTGCAAGTTCCTTGATGGGACAGATTTCTGCCTTGTCTGTGTTACTTCACAAAAAGCTGGCAGCTGTGCCAGATGTTCTAGCCTTTGTTCAGGCTCTGGTTAGAATCAAGCCTGTTTACAAAATTTTGACTCCTCCTTGGAGTCTCAACCTAGTTCTTTCAGTTCTTCAGGGGGTTCCGTTTGAACCCTTACATTCCGTTGATATTAAGTTATTATCTTGGAAAGTTTTGTTTTTGGTTGCAATTTCTTCTGCTAGAAGAGTTTCAGAATTATCTGCTCTGCAGTGTTCTTCTCCTTATCTGGTGTTCCATGCAGATAAGGTGGTTTTGCGTACTAAACCTGGTTTTCTTCCAAAAGTTGTTTCTAACAAAAACATTAACCAGGAGATAGTTGTGCCTTCTTTGTGTCCTAATCCAGTTTCAAAGAAGGAACGTTTGTTGCACAACTTGGATGTAGTTCGTGCTCTCAAATTTTACTTAGCAGCTACTAAGGATTTCAGACAAACTTTGTCTTTGTTTGTTGTTTATTCTGGTAAACGGAGAGGTCAAAAAGCAACTTCTACCTCTCTCTCCTTCTGGATTAAAAGCATTATCCGATTGGCTTATGAGACTGCCGGACGGCAGCCTCCTGAAAGAATCACAGCTCACTCCACTAGGGCTGTGGCTTCCACATGGGCCTTCAAGAACGAGGCTTCTGTTGATCAGATATGTAAGGCAGCGACTTGGTCTTCACTGCACACTTTTTCTAAATTTTACAAATTTGATACTTTTGCTTCTTCTGAGGCTATTTTTGGGAGAAAGGTTTTGCAAGCCGTGGTGCCTTCCATTTAGGTGACCTGATTTGCTCCCTCCCTTCATCCGTGTCCTAAAGCTTTGGTATTGGTTCCCACAAGTAAGGATGACGCCGTGGACCGGACACACCTATGTTGGAGAAAACAGAATTTATGTTTACCTGATAAATTACTTTCTCCAACGGTGTGTCCGGTCCACGGCCCGCCCTGGTTTTTTTAATCAGGTCTGATAATTTATTTTCTTTAACTACAGTCACCACGGTAACATATGGTTTCTCCTATGCAAATATTCCTCCTTAACGTCGGTCGAATGACTGGGGTAGGCGGAGCCTAGGAGGGATCATGTGACCAGCTTTGCTGGGCTCTTTGCCATTTCCTGTTGGGGAAGAGAATATCCCACAAGTAAGGATGACGCCGTGGACCGGACACACCGTTGGAGAAAGTAATTTATCAGGTAAACATAAATTCTGTTTTCTAACCTTCTTAAGCACATCTGAAAAAAATGCTATTCTTGTTGTTGAGATAGTTATTATCATTATTATTATTATTATTAACACCAACAACAATTTTGCTATCGGCACCAGAGAGATCATCAGTTATTGCTCTTCCATTTAATTATGTTGAGAAAATAATTTATTTTACAAATGTCCGATTATAAAAAGGTGTGAATTCTGAATGCTTTAGTGCTGTTCATTGCTGACTGTCAAAATAGCCTTAACTCATTAAGGACCAAGGCCATTTTTCAATTTCTTTCCCTTAAAGGGACAGTCTACACCAGAATTTTTTATTGTTTTAAAAGATAGATAATACCTTTATTACCCATTTCCCAGTTTTGCATAACCAACACAGTTATAATAATATACTTTTAACCTCTGTGATTATCTTGTATCTAAACACGTGTTTTATGCCCAGCAGTGAAGGGGTTAATTAGGGAGCATGTAGGGAGCTTGTAGAGTTAATTTTAGCTTAAGTGTAGTGTAGTAGACAACCAAAAGTATTGATCTAGGCCCATTTTGCTATATTTAATGCCACCATTTCACCGCCAAATGCGATCAAATTTAAAAAAAAACAATTTTTTTCGCAATTTTAGGTTTCTCACTGAAATGATTTACAAACAGCTTGTGCAATTATGGCACAAATGGTTGTAAATGCTTCTCTGGGATCCCCTTTGTTCAGAAATAGCAGACATATATGGCTTTGGAGTTGCTTTCTGGTAATTAGAAGGCCGCTAAATGCTGCTGCGCATCACACGTGTATTATGGTGAAGGGGTTAATTAGGTAGTTTGTAGGGAGCTTGCAGGGTTAATTTTACCTTTAGTGTAGAGATCAGCCTCCCACCTGACACATCAGACCCCCTGATCCCTCCCAAACAGCTCCCTTCCCTCCCCCACCCCACAATTGTCCCCGCCATCTTAAAGGGCCATTATACACTCATTTTTTTCTTTTGTATGTTTTGTAGATGATCTATTTATAAAGCCCATAAAGTTTTTTTTTTTTTTTTAAAGTATAATTTTGCTTATTTTTAAAGAACATTGCTCTGATTTTTAGACTCCTAACCAAGCCCCAAAGTTTTATTTGAATACCGCCAGCTACCTTCTCCAGCTTGCTTCTGTTTGTGTAAAGGGTCTTTTCATATGCAAAAGAAGGGGGAGGGGGGAGTGTCTTATTTCCCACTTGCAGTGGGCTTTCCAACTGCCTTTTCAACAGAGCTAAACTTAAAGCTTCTAAGTAAGTTTTTAAACAGTTTTATACTGGATTTTTATATCAGTATCTGTGCATCTTATGCTTTATAGTAGTGTCTATTACATGCAGTTATATGAAAATGAGTGTATACTGTCCCTTTAAGTACTGGCAGAAAGTCTGCCAGTACTAAAATAAAAGGTTTTTTAATTATTTTTTTTTAGCATATTTACATATGCTGTGGTGTAGCATCCCCCCTTAGCCCCCAACCTCCCTGATCCCCCCCAAAACAGCTCTCTAACCCTCCCCATCTGCCTTATTGGGGGCCATCTTGGGTACTGCTGTCTGCCAGTACCCAGTTTGCAAAAAAAGTTTTTTTTGTTTTTTTTTATTTTTACTGTAGTGTAGCTTCCCCCCACACACACACAGACCAACCCCCACCACCTGCCTGATCTTTTTTTTTTTTTTTTTTACTTGTTTATACTTTTTTTTTAAATTTGTATTCCAACTTTTTGTGTACTGTAGCGGTTCCCACCCGCTCCCTCCCGTGCACGCGCGTGCGTCCGTGCGCCGCCCTGGACATCCCCGCCCACGATCCCGCCCCCCTCCACATCACCGATCATCATCGATGGCCGCCACCCGCCTCCCACACAGGCTCCCACCCACCAACGATACCTGCCATCGATGTCCGGTTTAGAGAGGGCCACAGAGTGGCTCTTTCTGCATCGGATGGCCAAGGGGTGTTATTGCAGGATGCCTCAATATCGAGGCATCACTGTAATAACCGGAAAGCGGCTGGAAGCGAGCAGGATCGCTTCCAGCCGCTTTAAACCCCTAATGTCGTACAGGGTACGTCGCTGGTCTTTTGAGACCAGGTTGTATGCGACGTACCCTGTACGGCATGCGTCGTTAAGGGGTTAAAGGGATATGAAGCCCAAACATTTTCTTTTGTGATTCAGACAGAGCAGACAATTAAAAAAAATCCACATTACTTCTATTATCAAATGTGCTTTGTTCTCATGATATTCTGCATTGAAGAGATACCTAGGTAGGCATCTGTAGCACTACATGGCAGGGAACAGTTCTGCCATCTAGTGCTCTTCAAAATGGATAACATTCTGCTGCCATATAGTGCTCCAGACATGTGCACACTCCTGAGCTTTTTTTCAACAAAAGAATCCAGGTTAAAGGGACATGAAACCCAAAAATCTTCTTTCATGATTCAGACAGAAAATACAATTTTAAACAACTTTCTAATTTACTTCTATTATCTAATCTGTTTCATTCTCTTGGTATCATTTGTTGAAGGAGCGGCAATGCACTACTAGTTTCTAATTGAACACATGGGTGAGCCAATCACATTCAATATACGTATATATGCAGCCACCAATCAACAGCTAGAACCTAGGTTCTCTGCTGCTCATGAACTTGCCTAGATAAACCTTTCAGCAAATGATAACAAGAGAAGAAAGCAAATTAAATAATAGAAGTAAATTGGAAAGTTGTTTTCTCTATCTGAATCATGAAAGAACATTTTTGGGTTTCATGTCCCTTTAAATGAAGAAAATCTCATAATTAGAAAGTTGTTTAAAATTGTATGCTCTATCTCAGGGTTCTTCAAACTTTTTTTCCCCAAGACCCAGTGCTATGATACCACATACCTTTGCGACCCTATTTTATACTTGGTCTGAAGATTTATTAATTAATTAGTAATATACAACAGTACCACACAGACACAAGGACACACACACACTCATACAACACACACACACACACACACACACACTCTCATACAACACACACACACTCATACAACACACACATACATTCTCATACAACACACACACATACACCACACACACACACACTCATACAGCACACACACACTCATACAACACACACACACACTCTCATACAACACACACACACACTCTCATACAACCCACACACACACACTCATACAACACACACATACATTCTCATACAACACACACACACACACCACACACACACACACTCATACAGCACACACACACTCATACAACACACACACTCTCATACAACCCACACACACACACTCATACAACACACACACACACCACACACACACACTCTCATACAACACACACTCATACAACACACACACACACTCATACAACAACACACAAACTCATACAACACACACACTTTCATACAACACACACACACTTTCAAACAACACACACACATACTCATACAACACACACATTCATACAACACACACACCACAAACTCATATAAAACACACGCGCACACACCACACAAGCTCATATAAAACACACACAGCACACTCTCTCCTAGAATACACACACACCACACACACACACACACTCTCATACAACACACACACCACACACACTCATACAACACACACACACACTCTCATACACCACACACACACACTCTCATACAACACACACACACACACACTCTCATACACCACACACACACACACTCTCATACAACACACACACCACACAAACTCATATAAAACACACGCACACACACCAAGCAAACTCATATAAAACACACGCACAAACACCACACAAACTCATATAAAACACACGCACACACACCACGCAAACTTATATAAAACACACGCACACACACCACGCAAACTCATATAAAACACACGCACACACACCACACAAACTCATATAAAACACACGCACACACACCACACAAACTTATATAAAATACACGCACACACACCACACAGACTCATATAAAACACACGCACACACACCACACAAACTCATATAAAACACACGCACACACACCACACAGACTCATATAAAACACACGCACACACACCACACAGACTCACATAAAACACACGCACACACACCACACAGACTCATATAAAATACACGCACACACACCACACAAACTCATATAAAACACACGCACACACACCACACAGACTCACATAAAACACACGCACACACACCACACAGACTCATATAAAATACACGCACACACACCACACAAACTCATATAAAACACACGCACACACACCACACAAACTCATATAAAACACACGCACACACACCACACAGACTCACATAAAACACACGCACACACACCACACAGACTCATATAAAATACACGCACACACACCACACAAACTCATATAAAACACACGCACACACACCACACAAACTCATATAAAACACACGCACACACACCAAGCAAACTCATAAAAAACACACGCACACACACCACACTCGCTCCTACAATACACACACAGCACACTCTTTCCTACAATACACACACAGCACACACACCACACTCGCTCCTACAATACACACACAGCACACTCTTTCCTACAATACACACACAGCACACTCTCTCCTACAATACACACACACACAACACTCTTTCCTACAATACACACAGCACACTCTTTCCTACAATACACACACAGCACAATCTCTCCTACAATACACACACACAACACTCTTTCCTACAATACACACAGCACACTCTTTCCTACAATACACACACAGCACAATCTCTCCTACAATACACACACAGCACACTCTTTCCTACAATACACACACAGCACACTCTTTCCTACAATACACACACAGCACACTCTTTCCTACAATACACACACAGCACACACACCACACTCGCTCCTACAATACACACACAGCACACACACCACACTCGCTCCTACAATACACACACAGCACACTCTTTCCTACAATACACACACACACAACACTCTTTCCTACAATACACACAGCACACTCTTTCCTACAATACACACACAGCACAATCTCTCCTACAATACACACACAGCACACTCTTTCCTACAATACACACACCACACTCGCTCCTACAATACACACACAGCACACTCTCTCCTACAATACACACACAGCACAATCTCTCCTACAATACACACACAGCACACTCTTTCCTACAATACACACACAGCACACTCTCTCCTACAATACACACACAGCACAATCTCTCCTACAATACACACACAGCACACTCTTTCCTACAATACACACACACCACACTCGCTCCTACAATACACACACAGCACACTCTCTCCTACAATACACACACAGCACACTCTCTCCTAAAATACACACACAGCACACTCTCTCCTACAATACACACACAGCACAATCTCTCCTACAATACACACACAGCACACTCTTTCCTAAAATACACACACACCACACTCGCTCCTACAATACACACACAGCACACTCTCTCCTACAATACACACACAGCACACTCTCTCCTACAATACACACACAGCACACTCTTTCCTACAATACACACAGCACACTCTTTCCTACAATACACACACAGCACACTCTTTCCTACAATACACACACACACAACACTCTTTCCTACAATACACACACAGCACAATCTCTCCTACAATACACACACAGCACAATCTCTCCTACAATACACACACAGCACACTCTTTCCTACAATACACACACAGCACACTCTTTCCTACAATACACACACAGCACACTCTCTCCTACAATACAAACACAGCACACTCTTTCCTACAATACACACACAGCACACACACCACACTCGCTCCTACAATACACACACAGCACACACACCACACTCGCTCCTACAATACACACACAGCACACTCTCTCCTACAATACACACACAGCACACTCTCTCCTACAATACACACACAGCACACTCTTTCCTACAATACACACACAGCACACTCTTTCCTACAATACACACAGCACACTCTTTCCTACAATACACACACAGCACACTCTTTCCTACAATACACACACACACAACACTCTTTCCTACAATACACACACAGCACAATCTCTCCTACAATACACACACAGCACAATCTCTCCTACAATACACACACAGCACACTCTTTCCTACAATACACACACAGCACACTCTTTCCTACAATACACACACAGCACACTCTTTCCTACAATACACACACAGCACAATCTCTCCTACAATACACACACAGCACACTCTCTCCTACAATACACACACAGCACAATCTCTCCTACAATACACACACAGCACACTCTTTCCTACAATACACACACAGCACATTCTTTCCTACAATACACACACAGCACACTCTTTCCTACAATACACACACAGCACAATCTCTCCTACAATACACACACAGCACAATCTCTCCTACAATACACACACAGCACAATCTCTCCTACAATACACACACAGCACACTCTCTCCTACAATACACACACAGCACAATCTCTCCTACAATACACACACAGCACACTCTTTCCTACAATACACACACAGCACAATCTCTCCTACAATACACACACAGCACAATCTCTCCTACAATACACACACAGCACACTCTCTCCTACAATACACACACAGCACAATCTCTCCTACAATACACACACAGCACACTCTCTCCTACAATACACACACAGCACACTCGCTCCTACAATACACACACAGCACACTCTTTCCTACAATACACACACAGCACACTCTTTCCTACAATACACACACAGCACACTCTTTCCTACAATACACACACAGCACACTCTTTCCTACAATACACACACAGCACACTCGCTCCTACAATACACACACAGCACACTCTCTCCTACAATACACACACAGCACAATCTCTCCTACAATACACACACAGCACAATCTCTCCTACAATACACACACAGCACAATCTCTCCTACAATACACACACAGCACACTCTCTCCTACAATACACACACAGCACACTCTCTCCTACAATACACACACAGCACAATCTCTCCTACAATACACACACAGCACAATCTCTCCTACAATACACACACAGCACACTCTCTCCTACAATACACACACAAGACGCGACCCAGTAAACATGGTGCTGCGACCCAGTAATGGGTCCCCACCCATGGTTTGAAGAACCCTGCTCTATCTGACCACCCCACCACCCCAAAAAAATAAAAAAATAGATACATTTCATGCCCCTTTATTTTATTTCAAAACAGTTTATTTTTCCCAAGACCCCAGCTGTCCCTATAGGCTTACATTTGCTTCCCCTCCTCCAAGGACTGTGTGTACATGATTGTTTGCCAGCTACCTGGACTTTGTGCTTAGATAAGCTGCTATCTGAAGCTGACTGAATCAGCTATTGGCAGGAGGGGGGGGGTTGGGCTCCTGGTGCGTCTACAGGTGTGTAAGGTGAAGTACATAACAGCTTTAGGACCACTGTCACCTTCTCCTGTACAGATGGCAGTAATTGTCCCATATGGCATCATTTAGCATATGTCTATATTTCACTGTACCATATCATTTTCCTCTGCATATCCTGTTTCATGTATATAAATATATTAGCCTGAATAAAATCAGAGAACTTCTATTTACCTATCAGACACAATATAGTGCCAAAAGCCATAAACCAAGGTGCTTAGAAATGTGCCATATAATAGCAAAGTGCAGCATTTCACTCAGCAACACTAAGGGGCCGAATTATCAAGCTCCGAATGGAGCTTCCGGAAACAGAAATTGACATCAATCCGCCCTGTCCTATACGATCAGGCTAATTGACACCCCCTGCTAGCGGACAATTGACGGCAAATCTGCAGGGGGCAGTATTGCACAAGCAGTTTACAAGAACTGCTTGCTGTCGGCATTTATCGATGTGCGGCGGACATGACACGCTACATCGTATCATGTCCGCTCGCACATTAATAAATTGGCCCCTAAGAGTGAGAGTCTACCTTTGTATTAGTCCAAGATAAGTACACTCTCACCAATTGTATATCATCTGCCAGGGTGCCAACAGGTTAAAGTGACGTTCCAGCCTACATTGGAATCAGCATAAATGCATTTCAGTTTTGAAGAGAAGTATTTTTGTAATATACATGTATTAGCAAAAAATGCTTCTAATAAAAGCTATAGCTGTTTCAAATGTGTATTTAAGTATGCACCGTGCACCAGCATTATAAACACAGCACTTGCTTGGAGAGCTTAAAGTGTTTGTACTATCTGGTAATGACTCAATTTGTTCATTTCTGACATGATATAAGCCCCACTGGCGCTATGAGCAGCTGCAGAATATAAAATGCTGGTAGACTGAGAATATCTAGCTATGCTTCACATGCACGTGCAGAGACAAATCTTTACACTAAAATAATTATAAGTTTTACTAGAAGCATTATTTGCCAATACATGTATATTGCAAATGTTTTTCTAGTCAAAGATGTCATTAATCTATGTGCATTTAAATTTTGACCAAAATGTCCCTTTAATATAGAAAGCACAAAAGGAAGCACTCTGGTTCTTTTCAGTGGTAATGTAATGTGACGTTTTGGGGATACTCTCTGTCTGAGGAAGGGGAGAGTATCCCTGAAATGTCACATGTATTAAATTAAAAGGATATGAAACCCCTTTTTTTATTTCATGATTCAGATAGATCATGCAATTTTAAGCAACTTTCTAATTTAGTCCTATTATCAATTTTTCTTCGTTCTCTTGGTATCTTGATTTCCAAAAACTGGAATGTAAGCTTAGGAGCAGGCCCATTTTTTTTTAATGATGTGAGTTTCTATACACTGATGAGTATGCTGTGCAGTATAATGATGATGAGTATCTATACACTGATGTGTATGCTGCGCAGTATAATGATTATGAGTATCTATACACTGATGATGATGATGAGTACCTATACACTGATGTGTATGCTGCGCAATATAATGATTATGAGTATCTATACACTGATGATGATGATGAGTACCTATACACTGATGTGTATGCTGCACAGTATAATGATTATGAGTATCTATACACTGATGATGATGATGATGAGTACCTATACACTCATGTGTATGCTGCGCAGTATAATGATTATGAGTATCTATACACTCATGAGTATGCTGTGCAGTATAATGATGATGAGTATCTATATACTGATGATGATGATGAGTACCTATACACTGATGTGTATGCTGCGCAGTATAATGATTATGAGTATCTATACACTGATGATGATGATGAGTATCTATACACTGATGAGTATGCTGTGCAGTATAATGATGATGAGTATCTATATACTGATGATGATGATGAGTACCTATACACTGATGTGTATGCTGCGCAGTATAATGATTATGAGTATCTATACACTGATGATGATGATGAGTATCTATACACTGATGAGTATGCTGTGCAGTATAATGATTGTGAGTATCTATACACTGATGAGTATGCTGTGCAGTATAATGATGATGAGTATCTATACAATGATGATGATGAGTATATACACTGATGTGTATGCTGCACCATATAATGATTACGAATATCTATACACTGATGAGTATGCTGTGCAGTATAATGATGATGAGTATATATACACTGATGATGATGAGTATATACACTGGTGTGTATGCTGTGCAGTATAATAATGATGATGAGTCTCTATACACTGATGAGTATGCTGTGCAGTATAATAATGATAAATATCTATACACTGATGTGTATTCTGCTCAGTATAATGATGACGAGTCTCTATACACTGATGTGTATGCTGTGCAGTATAATAATGATAAATATCTATACACTGATGTGTATTCTGCTCAGTATAATGATGAGTATCTATACACTGATGTGTATGCTGTGCAGTATAATGATGATGAGTATCTATACTCTAATGATGATGAGTATCTATACACTGATGTGTATGCTGCACAGTATAATGATTATGAGTATCTATACACTGATGAGTATGCTCTGCAGTATAATGATGATGAGTATATATACACTGATGATGATGAGTATATACACTGGTGTGTATGCTGTGCAGTATAATAATGATGACGAGTCTCTATACACTGATGAGTATGCTGTGCAGTATAATGATGATGAGTTTCTATACACTGATGAGTATGCTGCCCAGTATAATGATGATGAGTCTCTATACACTGATGAGTATGCTGCGCAGTATAATGATGAGTATCTATACACTGATGAGTATGCTGCCAAGTATAATGATGATGAGTATCTATACACTGATGAGTATGCTGCGCAGTATAATGATGAGTATCTATACACTGATGAGTATGCTGCCCAGTATAATGATGATGAGTATCTATACACTGATGAGTATGCTGCGCAGTATAATGATTATAAATATCTATACACTGATGAATATGCTGCTCAGTATAATGATGATGAGTATATATACACTCAGTGTTCTCCACAGAAAATGTTGGCAGCTGGTTGGCATTATGAAGTAGCTGGGAGACATTATGGGGTAGATTTACCAAGCAGCGGATGCTGCAATCTACCCCTGAAGTTTCTGGCTCGCCGCAAACTTAAGTTAAGAAGCAGTGGTCGTAAGACCGCTGCTCCTTAACTCGTCCGCCACCTCTGAAGTAGCGGACTGCAATCATCCCCTGCTAGTGGCCGATTGGCTGTAAATGTGCAGAAGGCGGCATTGCACAAGCATTTCACAAGAAATGCTTGTGCAATGTTAAATTTAGCAATGTCGGGCGGACACGATTCGCTACAACAAATTATGTCCGTCTGGCATATAATAAATCTACCCCTATGAAGTAGCCGGGTGGGGGCAGTATAATATTTTCTGATATTATTTCATTTTCTGCTATCCAAAGCACAAATGTAGTGCATAATTAACATAAATGTATTTAATGATAATTTGTGCAATAAAAAATGAACATTTTTATTATTAGCTAATTTTAGCTTAACGGGACATGAAACCCCAAATTTTTCTTTCATGATTCAGATAGAGAATACCATTTTTAACAACATTCCAATTTATTTCTATTATCTAAGTTGCTTCATTCCTTAGGTATCCTTTGTTGAATAAAGTGTGTGGCCACTAATCAGCAGATACTGAGCCTATTTATACATGCTTTTCAACAAAGGATATCAAGAGAATGAAGCAAATTAGATAACAGAAGTAAATTGGAAAATTTTTTAAAATTGCATGGTCTTTCTAAATCATAAAAGAAAACATTTGGGTTTCATGTACCTTTAATTAATAGTGACTAAAATTGTAACAGGGTGGTCAGCTGCTATAAAGGTCCTAGGGAGAATACTGTACATTAATGAGTATGCTTTACAGTATAATTATGTGAGTCTCTATACACTGATGAGTATGCTGCACAGTTTAATGATGTGAGTGGGTCTCTATACACTGATGAGTATGCTGTATAATTATGTGACTATCTGTACACTGATATGTATGCTGCGCAGTATAATGATGATCAGTATCTAGACAATGATGAGTATGCTGCCCAGTATAATGATGATGAGTCTCTATACACTGATGAGTATGCTGCCCAGTATAATGATGATGAGTCTCTATACACTGATGAGTATGCTGCTCAGTATAATGATGATGAGTCTCTATACACTGATGAGTATGCTGCTCAGTATAATGGTGAGTATCTATACACTGATGAGTATGCTGCGTAGTATGATGATTATGAGTATCTATACACTGATGAGTATGCTGCGCAGTATGATGGTGAGCATCTTACACTAATGAGTATGCTGTGAAGTATAACGATGATGAGCATGTTACACTGATGAGTATGCTTTGCAGTATAATGATTATGAGTATCTATACACTTATGACTATAATGTGCAGTATAAAGATGATGAGTATCTATACACTTATGACTATAATGTGCAGTATAATGATGAGTATCTATACACTGATGCACATGCTGCTCAGTATAATGATGAGTATGCTGCTCAGTATAATGATGACTATCTATACACTAATGAGTATGCTGCGCAGTATAATGATGAGTATCTATACACTGATGTGTATGTTGCACAGTATAATGATGATGAGTATCTATACACTGATGAGTATGCTGCTCAGTATTATGATGAGTATCTATACACTGATGCGTATGATGCACAGTATAATGATGAGTATGCTGCGCAGTATAATGATGAGTATCTATTCACTGATGTGTATGCTGCTCAGTATTATGATGAGTATCTATACACTGATGAGTATGCTGCTCAGTATTATGATGAGTCTTTATACACTGATGTGTATGCTGCTCAGTATAATGATGAGTATCTATACACTGATGAAATACTACTGAGTATAATGATGATCAGTATCTATACACTGATGTGTATGCTGCGCAGTATAATGATGATGAGTCTCAATACAATGATGAGTATGCTGCACAGTATAATGATGAGTATCTATACACTGATGTGTATGCTACACAGTATAATGATGATGAGTCTCAATACACTGATGAGTATGCTGCACAGTATAATGATGAGTCTCTATACACTGATGTGTATGCTGCAAAGTATATTGATGATGAGCATCTTACACTGATGAGTATGCTGCGCAGTATAATAATGAGTATCTATGCACTGATGAGTATGCTGCGCAGTATAATGATGAGTATCTATACACTGATGAGTATGCTGCATGGTATAATGATTATGAGTATCTATGCACTGATGAGTATGCTGTGCAGTATAATGATGATAAACATCTTACACTGATGAGTATGCTGTGCAGTATAATGGTTATGAGTATCTATGCACTGATGAGAATGCTGTACAGTATAATGACGAT
Organism: Bombina bombina; assembly: GCF_027579735.1. Classification (NCBI taxonomy): domain Eukaryota; kingdom Metazoa; phylum Chordata; class Amphibia; order Anura; family Bombinatoridae; genus Bombina; species Bombina bombina. The sequence goes on along the minus strand of NC_069500.1, from coordinate 432,968,597 downwards.
GAGCATGTTACACTGATAATTATGCTGCACAGTATAATGATTATGATTATCTATACACTTATGACTATAATGTGCAGTATAATGATGATGAGCATCTTACACTGATGAGTATGCTGCGTGGTATAATGATGAGCATCTATACACTGATGAGTATGCTGCGCAGTAAAATGATGAGTATCTATACACTAATGAGTATGCTGCGCAGTATAATGATGAGTCTCTATACACTGAGTATGCTGTGCAGTATAATGATTATGAGTATCTATACACTGAGTATGCTGTGCAGTATAATGATTATGAGTATCTATACACTGATGAGTATGCTGCGCAGTATAATGATGAGTCTCTATACACTGAGTATGCTGTGCAGTATAAAGATTATGAGTATCCATACACTGATGAGTATGCTGTGCAGTATAATGATGATGAGCATCTTTACACTGATGAGTATGCTGCTCAGTATAATGATGAGTATGCTGCGCAGTATAATGATGAGCATCTATACACTGATGAGTATGCTGCACAGTATAATGATGAGCATCTATACACTGATGAGTATGCTGCGCAGTATAATGATGATGAGTATATATATATATATATATATATATATATACACAGATAATGACCACATAGGCACACACCTGTGTATAGACTGGCTGCTATGTCCCCCCCCCCAGCAGTTGGCACCTGCTGCACCAATAGTAGTTACACCACTATATATAAAAATGTATAGCAAAATTGTCACTTTCCTTATTTGCGCTTCTGCTTTGTCAGTACGTATATATTATTACGCTATTTGTTTTTTTTTTAAAAAAAGGTTATACATCATTATTATTAACACAATCGAACCACTGCAAGGGGACGAATTATCATTGTCTGGCGGACATTATACGATGTAGCGTATCATGTCCGCCAGACATCGCTGAATGCCAACAGCATACACTGTCGGCAATTAACATTGCACAAGCAGTTCTAGTGAACTGCTTTTGCAATGTTGTCCCCTGCAGATTCGCGACCAATCATCCGCTAGCAGGGGGTGTCAATCAGCCCGATCGTATAGGATCGTGCGGATTGATGTCCGCCGTCTCCAAGGAACAGCGGTCTTAAGACCGCTGCTTCATAACTGCTGTTTACGCCGAGCCTGAAGGCTCACACGGAAACAGGGGCCCTTGATAAATCGCTCCCCCCGACCCCCAGTATTTATTTTTCTGGTAATGCTATTGGTGGCTAATCAGAAGTTTTATTATCCAAACCCTTGAAAAAAAGCAGAACACAATCTCATAACTTTGCTTTAGCAAAGTTCAAGGGTCAAGGGGGACAACAACATTTCAAAATATCTGCATACCAAGATAAATGTTGGTGCATTAGCAAATCAGAAATAATCCTCTTAAAGACCCTCCTGAGTATGTTTACTGGGTCTGCTTTGCTGTGATCACATTAACAAGCTACTTAACTGTCCTGAGCAGTCACTTTGTAGTGTTTGTTTCATTGTTGTAATAAAAAAAACACTAAGTAGTGGGTTATACTTGATAGAATCACTGCACTATGTATGATCTATAATTTTAAAAGGATTTTATTTATTCTTTCTTTTTTTTTTTTACTTCATTGCTGTCATAGTCCCCCAAGGGACTAGTAGCTTGATGTCATAAATCTAGCTGGTTTACTGTTCAGCGAATGCTAGAGAAACAGGAAGTTTATTGCCCATGCTCAGAAGAGGCAGCATGCAAGTTAAGTTCTCAGGATGTGATGTGCGGCGGTGATCGTACAAAGAGGGGGGGTTGTTTGTATTTTAGATTAGGGATTTAATGGACCTTTGAAAAAGAGCTGGATGCCCTTTTAAGGGCAGTAAAAGAGCTGAATTACATTTTTAAGGACAATGCCCATACAAATGCCCCTTTTGGGGCAATGGGTAGTTTAGGATTTTTTATTTTGGAGGGTTTGGTGGGTGTTTTTTTTTGTATTTTTTAAGGTAAAAGAGCTGTTTAACTTAGGGCAATGCCCTACAAAAGGCCATTTTAAGGGCTATTGGCAGTTTAGCATTAGATTAAGGGTTTTTTTTGGGGGGGCTTTTTTATTTTCATAGGGATTAAGTTTAATTTTTTTATTTTTGATCATTTGGTTTATTATTTTATGTAATGTTAGCCTTTTTTATTTTTTGAAATCTTAGATTATTTTAATTTTTTAATTTTTTTATTTTTTAGTACTATCTTTTTTATTTTAATTGTAACTTAGTATTTTTTAATTTAGGTAATAGGGGTTAATTTAGGGGGTGTTAGGTTAGGGGGTGTTAGGTTAGGGGCTTAGCAATTTAATTTGTTATTTTCATTGTGGGGGTTTGGCGGTTTAGGGGTTAATAGATTTATTAGGTTTGTTGCTATGTGGTTTAATGGCGGATTAGCGGTTAATTAAAGGGACACTAAACACAATTTCTCTTGTAAGATGTATCGAGTCCACGGATTCATCCATACTTGTGGGATATTCTCATTCCCTACAGGAAGTGGCAGAGAGAGCACCCACAGCAGAGCTGTCTATATAGCTCCTCCCTTAGCTCCACCCCCAGTCATTCTCTCTGCCTGCTTAACTGCTAGGAAGGGCAAAGAGGAGTGTGGTGGCAAAAATGTTAGTTTTTATTTTCTCAAGCAAAAGTTTGGTATTTTAAATGTTACCGGTGTGTACTATTTACTCTCTGGCAGAAAAGGGATGAAGATTTCTGCAAGGAGGATGATGATCTTAGCATTTTGTAACTAAGATCCACTGCTGTTCTCACAAGGTCTGAAGAGTACAGGAAAACTTCAGTTGGGGGAACAGTTTGCAGGCTAAACTGCATTAAGGCATGTTCAGTCTATTTTTTTCTAGACAGACTGTGTTATTTCTAGAAAAGGCTGGCAATATCCCCATGAGGGAAAGGTAAGATGTATTCAGTAAAAGAGGAATCCAAGCTTGCATAAAGGTCTCATAGTTACTGGTGACACTAATAGAAAAAAACGTTTTGGTTTAATTACAAATAAAACATTTTTTGAGGGACTTTAAGGGGTCTTTGTGGCTTGTTTAAGGGTTATTAACCCACATGGCTAGTTTAAGAAACACTCTGTGGTGTTTTTTGGCCCCATAACTTTGAGTGAGGTGGGAGGGGCCTATTTTCAGTTGCACAGTTTATTTACCTCAGAAGCATCCAGCTACTTCTCCAGAGATTCCTGCTATATTTGAGGGCTGTAAAGAGGTTTTTTCCCCCACAAATCGTTCCTAAAGGGCAGGTAGGCGCCACAGCAGAGCTGTGGCAAGGTGCTGAACGTTATTTTACCGGTTTTGAAGTTTTTTCAATCCGGTTTTTACATTAAGGGGTTTATTGTTTATTTGCATAGTTGTACAAAGTTACTAAGGCTTTATGATGCTACTGTAAAAATTGTGTTGTGTTTACTGCTTTTTTACACTGTTTTGCAGAGTTTGTGCAGCTTTTTTTCTCTTAAAGGCACAGTACAGTTTTTGTTTAAAGTGTTGTTTACTTTGATTAAAGTTTTTCCAAGCTTGCTTGTTACATTACTAGCCTGTTTAACATGTCTGACACCAAGAAGAATCCTTGTTCTATGTGTTTAGAAGCCATTGTGGAACCCCCTCTTAGAATGTGTCCCACTTGCACTGATATGTCTATAAATTATAAAGAGCATATTTTAGCACTTAAAAATATTACAATAGATGATTCTCAGTTAGAAGCAAATGAGGGCTTAGCATCTAGCTCTCTCCAAGTGTCACAACAAGTAACGCCCGCACAAGTGACGCCAAGTACCACTAGTGCGTCTAATTCATTTACTTTACAAGACATGGCCACAGTTATGAATAAAACCCTTACAGAGGTTTTCTCTAAACTGTCTGGTTTACAAGGAAAGCGTGTCAGCTCTGGGTTAAGAACAAATGCTGAGCCGCCTGACGCTTTAGTAGCCGTATCCGATATACCCTCACAATGTTCTGAAGTAGGGGTAAGGGATTTGTTATCTGAGGGAGAGATTTCTGATTCAGGAAAGACGCTCCCTCAGACAGATTCTTATATAACGGCCTTTAAATTTAAGCTTGAACACCTCCGCTTATTGCTCAAGGAGGTATTAGCTACTCTAGACGATTGTGACCCTATAGTGGTCCCAGAGAAAATGTGTAAAATGGACAGATACTTAGAGGTTCCTGTTTACACTGATGTTTTTCCAGTCCCTAAGAGGATTGTGACTATTGTTACTAAGGAGTGGGATAGACCAGGTATTCCGTTCGATCCCCCTCCTGTTTTTAAAAAAATGTTTCCCATATCTGACACCATACAGGACTCGTGGCAGACTGTTCCTAAGGTGGAGGGAGCTATTTCTACTATTGCTAAGCGTACAACTATACCTATCGAAGACAGTTGTGCTTTCAAAGATCCTATGGATAAAAAATTAGAGAGTCTCCTAAAGAAAATTTTTGTTCATCAAGGTTTTCTTCTCCAACCTATTGCATGCATTGTTCCTGAAACTACTGCAGCTGCTTTCTGGTTTGAGGCTCTAGAAGAGGCTCTCCAGGTGGAGACTCCATTAGAGGATATTATGGATAGAATTAAGGCCCTTAAGTTGGCTAATTCTTTCATTACAGATGCCGCTTTCCAAATGGCTAAATTAGCGGCAAAGAATTCAGGTTTTGCCATTTTAGCACGCAGGGCGTTATGGCTTAAGTCCTGGTCTGCTGATGTGTCATCAAAATCTAAATTGTTGAACATCCCTTTCAAAGGAAAGACCCTATTCGGGCCTGCACTGAAAGAAATTATTTCAGAGATCACTGGAGGGAAAGGCCATGCCCTCCCTCAGGATAAAACAAATAAGATGAGGACCAAACAAAATAATTTTCGTTCCTTTCAGAACTTCAAGGGTGGTCCCGCTTCAGCTTCCCCTACAGCACAAGAGGGGAATTCTGTCCAATCCAAGTCAGTCTGGAGACCTAACCAGGCTTGGAACAAAGGTAAACAGGCCAAGAAGCCTGCAGCTGCCTCTAAGACAGCATTAAGGGGTAGCCCCCGATCCGGGACCGGATCTAGTAGGGGGAAGACTTTCTCTCTTTGCTCAGGCTTGGGCAAGAGATGTTCACGATTCCTGGGCTTTAGAAATTGTGTCCCAAGGATATCTTCTGGACTTCAAAGACTCCCCCCCAAGGGGGAGATTTCACATTTCTCAATTGTCTGCAAACCAGACAAAGAGAGAGGCGTTCTTACGCTATGTAGAAGACCTACATACCATGGGAGTGATTCGCTCAGTTCCAAGAGAGGAACAAGGGCTAGGTTTTTACTCCAACCTGTTTGTGGTTCCCAAAAAAGAGGGAACTTTCAGACCAATCTTGGATCTCAAAATTCTAAACAAATTCCTCAGAGTACCATCTTTCAAGATGGAGACTATTCGGACTATTCTTCCTCTGATCCAGGAGGGTCAATATATGACTACCGTGGACTTAAAGGATGCTTAGAGATCATCATCAATTCCTCAGATTCGCCTTTCTGGACAGGCATTACCAGTTTGTGGCCCTTCCCTTCGGGTTGGCCACAGCTCCCAGAATTTTCACAAAGGTGCTAGGGTCCCTTTTGGCGGTTCTAAGACCGCGGGGTATAACAGTGGTGCCTTATCTAGACGACATCTTAATTCAGGCGTCGACTTTCCAGCTAGCCAAGTCTCACAGACATCATATTGGCTTTTCTGAGATCTCACGGGTGGAAGGTGAACATAAAAAAGAGTTCTCTCGTCCCTCTCACAAGAGTTTCCTTCCTAGGGACTCTGATAGACTCGGTAGAAATTAAAATATTTCTGACGGAGGTCAGATAATCAAAACTTTTAATCACTTGCCGAGCTCTTCATTCCATTCCTCGGCCATCAGTGGCTCAGTGTATGGAGGTAATCGGACTTATGGTAGAGGCAATGGACATAGTTCCTTATGCCCGCCTACACCTCAGACCACTGCAACTATGCATGCTCAAACAGTGGAATGGGGATTATGCAGATTTATCTCCTCAACTGCATCTGGACCAAGAGACCAGAGATTCTCTTCTCTGGTGGTTGTCTCAGGACCACCTGTCTCAGGGAATATGTTTCCGCAGGCCAGAGTGGCTCATAGTAACGACAGATGCCAGCCTGCTAGGCTGGGGTGCAGTCTGGAAATCCCTGAAAGCACAGGGCTTATGGTCTCGGGAGGAATCTCTCCTCCCGATAAACATTCTAGTACTGAGAGCGATATTCAATGCGCTTCAGGTGTGGCCTCAGCTAGCTGCGGCCAAATTCATCAGATTTCAGTCGGACAACATCACGACTGTAGCCTATATCAATCATCAAGGAGTAAAACAGAGTTCTCTGGCGATGATGGAGGTAACCAAAATTATCCGATGGGCGGAGGATCACTCTTGCCATCTCTCAGGAATCCATATCCCAGGGGTAGAGAACTGGGAGGCGCAGTTCCTAAGTCGTCAGACTTTTCATCCGGGGAGTGGGAGCTCCCTCCGGAGGTATTTGCCCAGCTGACTCAGCTATGTGGCACACCAGAATTGGATCTGATGGCATCCCGACAGAACACCAAACTTCCGCGTTACGGATCCAGGTCCCAGGATCCCCAGTCGGTACTGATATATGCTCTAGCAGTGCCCTGGTCCTTCAATCTGGCTTATGTATTTCCACCGTTTCCTCTCCTCCCACGTCTGGTTGCCAGAATCAAGCAGGAGAGAGCTTCGGTGATTCTGATAGCGCCTGCGTGGCCACGCAGGACTTGGTATGCAGACCTGGTGGACATGTCATCTGTTCCACCGTGGACTCTGCCAATGAGGCAGGACCTTCTAATCCAAGGTCCATTCAAGCATCCAAATCTAATTTCTCTGCGTCTGACTGCTTGGAGATTGAATGCCTGATTCTATCAAAGCGTGGTTTCTCTGAGTTGGTCATTGATACCCTGATTCAGGCTAGGAAGCCTGTCACCAGGAAAATCTATCATAAGATTTGGCGCAAATATCTTTGTTGGTGTGAATCCAAGGGTTACTCATGGAGTAAGATTAGGATTCCTAGAATTTTGTCTTTTCTCCAAGAAGGATTGGAGAAGGGATTATCAGCTAGTTCCTTAAAGGGACAAATATCTGCTTTGTCTATTCTTTTACACAAACGTCTGGCAGATGTCCCAGACGTTCAAGCGTTTAGTCAGGTCTTGGTCAGGATCAAGCCTGTATTTAACCTGTTGCTCCGCCATGGAGCCTAAACTTGGTTCTTAAAGTTCTTCAAGGGATTCCGTTTGAACCTGTGCATTCCATAGATATTAAGCTTCTATCTTGGAAAGTTTTGTTTTTAGTAGCTATCTCTTCGGCTCAAAGAGTTTCTAAATTATCTGCTTTACAGTGTGACTCACCTTATCTTGTTTTCCATGCAGATAAGGTGGTTTTACGTACCAAACCTGGATTCCTTCCTAAGGTTGTTTCTAATAGGAATATCAATCAGGAAATTGTTGTTCCTTTGCTGTGTCCTAATCCTTCTTCAAAGAAGGAACGTCTGTTGCACAATCTTGATGTGGTTCGTTCTTTAAAGTTCTACTTACAAGCAACCAAATATTTCCGTCAAACATCTTCATTGTTGTTGTCTATTCTGGTAAGCAAAGAGGTCAAAAGGCTACGGCTACCTCTCTTTCTTTTTGGCTGCAAAGCATCATCCGTATGGCTTATGAAACTGCTGACCAGCAGCCTCCTGAAAGAATTACTGCTCATTCTACTAGAGCAGTGGCTTCCACATGGGCTTTTAAAAATGAGGCTTCTGTTGAACAGATTTGTAAGGCGGCGACTTGGTCTTCGCTTCATACTTTTTCCAAATTTTACAAATTTGATTCTTTTGCTTCTTCGGCTATTTTTGGGAGAAAGGTTCTACAAACAGTGGTGCCTTCCGTTTAAGGAACCTGTCTTGTCCCTTCCTTCATCCGTGTCCTAAAGCTTTGGTATTGGTATCCCACAAGTATGGATGAATCCGGGGACTCGATACATCTTACAAGAGAAAACAGAATTTATGCTTACCTGATAAATTTCTTTCTCTTGTGATGTATCGAGTCCACGGCCCGCCCTGTCTATTTAAGACAGGTAGTATATTTTTATTTAAAAAACTTCAGTCACCACTGCACTCTATAGTTTCTCCTTTTTCTTTTTAGCCTTCGGTCGAATGACTGGGGGGTGGAGCTAAGGGAGGAGCTATATAGACAACTCTGCTTTGGGTGCTCTCTCTGCCACTTCCTGTAGGGAAGGAGAATATCCCACAAGTATGGATGAATCAGTGAACTCGATACATCACAAGAGAAAGAAATTTATCAGGTAAGCATAAATTCTTTTTTTTCTATCATGATTCCTATAAAGCATGCAATTTTAAGCAACTTTCTAATTTACTCCTATTATCAAATTCTTTTCATTCTCTTGGTATCTTTATTTGAAATGCAAGAATGTAAGTTTAGATGCCGGCCCATTTTTGGTGAACACACTCAGGCCCATTTATCAAGCTCTGTATGAAGCTTGAAGGGCCGTGTTTCTGGCGAGTCTTCAGACTCGCCAGAAACACAACTTATGAAGCAGCGGTCTAAAGACCGCTGCTCCATAACCCTGTCCGCCTGCTCTGAGCAGGCGGACAGGAATCGCCGGAAATCAACCCGATCAAATACGATCGGGTTGATTGACACCTCCCTGCTGGTGGCCGATTGGCCGCGAGTCAGCAGGGGGCGGCGTTGCACCAGCAGCTCTTGTGAGCTGCTGGTACAATGTTAAATGTGGAGAGCGTACTGCTCTCCGCATTCAGCAAGGTCTTGCGGACCTGATCCGCACTGTCGGATCAGGTCCGCAAGACCTTTGATAAATTGGGGCCACTGTGTTGTTCTTGCTGGTTGGTGGGTAAATTCACCTACCAATAAACAAGTGCTTTCCATGGTTCTGAACCAAAAAATAGCTTAGATGCCTTGTTTTTCAAATTCACAGCAGCTTATTTGCTTCTAGGCATGCTCCAGCAGATAAGTGTTATATGTGGTGGGCAGGAGCAGGAATGGGAGTTGCTTAAAACATCATGAGACTTGTGTAATATAAATTAAAATAAACAAAACTATACATTTTTTGGAAAAAAAACCTTTATGGGCTATATAAATAGATCATCTACAAAACATTTATGCAAAGAAAAAAATGAGTGTATAATGTCCCTTTAAGTTAAATTAAATTAAAGTAAATTAAATTAGATTACTCCCAATAATTGATCAAATCAAATTCAGTGTTGAAATCTTTTCGGAATTAAACTGTCCAATTTGAGATCCAATAGATTTCCTGGCGGCAAAGTGATCTCTATTTGTCACCCCCTCTCGATGGGCGGAGCACCTGCTCAATAGCCTGCTATCTAAAAGGATCCAAGATGACGTCCCTTCAATTCCGATTGGCTGATAGAATTCTATCAGCCAATCGGAATTAAGGTAGGACAAATCCTATTGGCTGATGCAATCAGCCAATAGGATTGAGCTCGCATTCTATTGGCTGATTGGAACAGCCAATAGAATGCGAGGTCAATCCAATTGGCTGATTGGATCAGCCAATCGGATTGAACTTCAATCCGTTTGTCTGATTGCATCAGCCAATAGGATTTTTCCTACCTTAATTCCGATTGGCTGATAGAATTCTATCAGCCAATCGGAATTGAAGGGACGCAATCTTGGATGACGTCATTTAAAGGAACATTCATTCTTCAGTCGCCATCTGCCGGTCTGGATGTCCTCTTCTGGCCGGATCGGATGAAGACTTCTGCCCCTCTGGAGGTCCACTTGTGCCCGACTGATTGAAGACGGCTCAAGGTAGGGAGATCTTCAAGGGGGTAGTGTTAGGTCTTTTTAAGGGGGGATTGGGTGGGTTTTAGATTAGGGTTGGGTGTGTGGGTGGTGGGTTTTAATGTTGGGGGGGTTTTATATCTTTTTTACAGGTAAAAGAGCTGATTACTTTGGGGCAATGCCCCGCAAAAAAAGCCCTTTTAAGGGCTATTTGTAATTTATTATAGGGTAGGGAATTGTATTATTTTGGGGGGCTTTTTTATTTTATTAGGGGGCTTAGATTAGGTGTAATTAGTTTAAACTTCTTGTAATTTTTTTTTATTTTCTGTAATTTAGTGTTTTGTTTTGTTTTGTACTTTAGTTTATTTTATTTTATTGTATTTAATTTTAGGTAATTGTAGTTAATTAATTTAATTTATTTAATGATAGTGTAGTGTTAGGTGTTAGTGTAACTTAGGTTAGGATTTATTTTACAGGTACATTTGTATTTATTTTAACTAGGTAGCTATTAAAGAGTTAATAACTATTTAATAACTATTCTACCTAGTTAAAATAAACACAAAGTTGCCTGTAAAATAAAAATAAATTCTAAAATAGCTATAATGTAATTATTAATTATATTCTAGCTATCTTAGGGTTTATTTTATAGGTAAGTATTTAGTTTTAAATAGGAATAATTTAGTTAATAATAGTAAATTTATTTAGATTTATTTAAATAATATTTCAGTTAGGGGGGTTAGGGTTAGATTTAGGTTTAGGGGTTAATAACTTTATTATAGTGGCGGCGACGTTGGCTGCGGCAGATTAGGGGTTAATACATTTAATAGGCTATGTGGGCTATGGCGGTTTAGGGATTAATACTTGAATAGGTTTATTGCATTGTGGGCTATGGCGGTTTAGGGGTTAATACTTGAATAGGTTTATTGCGTTGTGGGCTATGGCGGTTTAGGGGTTAATAAGTTAGTTATTACTTGCGGTGTTGGTTTGATGGCGGTTTAGGGGTTAATAGACTTTATTAGTTATTGTGGTGCGGGATTGCAGTTGACAGGTAGATAGACATTGCGCATGCGTTAGGTGTTAGTTTATTTTTGCAGGCATATTCGGGAGTTACGGTGCTCCCATACTCAGCGCAAGGCCTGCTACGGCTGCCTTTTATGGCGAGGGAAAAATGGAGTAAGATTTCTCCCTTTTCGCAACGTGAGGCCTTGCGCTGGATATTGGATACCGATTTACGACGCGGTCCCATGTAAGCTTATGGGAGTAAAAATCGCGAGCGACGGGTGAAATATACGCGCATAATATGTAATTCCAAAATCGTGTATTATCTGGCGTCTCCGGCTTTTGCGGGCGACGCTGCATATGTAATGGAGGCCCTGGTCGTTCTGTTTGCGGCAACAAAGTGAACATTCAATGACATAGATCACATAGGCACTAGTGCAATTAATGCAGCCCTTAGTTTCATATATGTCATTAGTAATAGCTGATTTAAAAGTTTCAGTCACAGAAATGTGGTCACAAGATTTGCACTTCTTCCTCCCACCAACACCAACATTTTACCTGTGTTTACACTCACCCAGTTCTCCCATTTTTTTGTCTGTCTACAAATTTGTATTTTCTTTAATATAAAAATATATATTTTGTAATTTACTTAAAGAGACATTGTTTCCCCTCCCTTTTAACCCATTAAGGATAGTGTTTGTTTTCCCAGTTTCCATTCTTAAATGACACAGGCAATTTTGCATTTTTGCTCACTATTGGTTTCACCTTAATTATCCGCTCTCTTGTTAAAGGCACAGTTAACATTCGGCCAGATTATGAGTTTTGCGTTATGAGGGGTGCGGTACTAACTTGCAAGTTATTGTCACCGCTCACTTACTTACAGCGCTGGTATTACAGGTTTTTATAAACTCAGCGTTAAAAGGCAAGAAGTGAGCGTAGAACAAAATTGTGCTCCATACCGCATTCCAATACCAGCGCTGCTTAAGTCAGCGGTGAGCTTGTTGTACGTGCTCGGGCACAATTTCCCCATAGACATCAATGGGGAGAGCCGGCTGAGGAAAAGTCTAACACCTGCAATAATGCAGCGTAAAGCTCAGTAACGCAGCCCCATTGATTCCTATGGGGAAACAAAATTTATGTTTACACCTAACACCCTAACATGAACCCCGAGTCTAAACACCCCTAATCTTACACTAAGTAATCCCTAATCTGCCGTCCCTAACATCGCTGCCACCTACCTACATTTATTAACCTTTAATCTGCCGCCCCCAGCGTCGCCTCCACTATACTAAATTTATTAACCCCTAAACCTAAGTCTAACCCTAACACCCCCTAACTTGAATATATTATTAAATTAAATCTAAATCAAACCTACTATTAATAACTAAATCATTCCTATTTAAAAATAAATACTTACCTATAAAATAAACCCTAAGCTAGCTACAATATAACTAATAGTTACATTGTATCTAGCTTAGAGTTTATTTTTATTTTACAGGCAAGTTTGTATTTATTTTAACTAGGTAGAATAATTACTAAATAGTTATTAACTATTTACTAACTACCTAGCTAAAATAAATACAAATTTACCTGTAAAATAAAACCTAAGTTACACTAACACCTAACACTACACTACAATTAAATAAATTACCTAAATTAAATACAATTAAATAAATTAAATACAATTACCTAAATTACAAAAAAAACAAACACTAAATTACACAAAATTAAAAACAAATTTTACCTAAGCTCCCCATTGCCCTGAAAAGGGCATTTGGGTGGGCATTGCCCTTAAAAGGGCATTTAGCTCTATTGTAGCCCAAAGCCCTCACCTAAAAATAAAACCCACCCAATAAACCCTTAAAAAACAACTAACACTAACCCCTGAAGATCCACTTACAGTTTTGAAGATCCGACATCCATCCTCAACGAACCCGGGAGAAGTCCTCATCGAAGCGGCAAGAAGTCCTCAACGAAGCCGGGAGAAGTCTTCATCCAAGCTGGGAGAAGTGGTCCTCCAGACGGACAGAAGTCTTCATCCAGACGGCATCTTCTATCTTCTTCCATCCGGCGCAGAGTGGCTCCATCTTCAGACATCTGACGCGGAGCATCCTCTTCTTTCCGACGACTAACGACGAATGAAGGTTCCTTTAAATGACGTCAACCAAGATGGCATCCCTTAGATTCCGATTGGCTGATAGAATTCTATCAGCCAATCGGATTGCATCAGCCAATAGGATTTTTTCAACCTTAATTCCGATTGGCTGATAGGATTCTATCAGCCAATCGGAATTAAGGTTGAAAAAATCCTATTGGCTGATGCAATCAGCCAATAGGATTGAACTTCAATCCTATTGACTGATCCAATCAGCCAATAGGATTAAGCTCGCATTCTATTGGCTGTTCCAATCAGCCAATAGAATGCCAGCTCAATCCTATTGGCTGATTGCATCAGCCAATAGGATTTTTTTAACCTTAATTCCAATTGGCTGATAGAATTCTATCAGCCAATCGGAATCTAAGCGATGCCATCTTGGTTGACGTCATTTAAAGGAACCTTCATTCGTCGTTAGTCATCGGAAAGAAGAGGATGCTCTTCGTCGGATGTCTTGACGATGGAGCTGCTCTGCGCCGGATGGATGAACATAGAAGATGCCGTCTGGATGAAGACTTCTGCCCATCTGGAGGACCACTTCTCCCCGCTTGGATGAAGACTTCTCCCGGCTTTGTTGAGGACCTCTTGCCGCTTTGATGAGGACTTCTCCCAGCTTCGTTGAGGATGGATGTCGGATCTTCAAAACTGTAAGTGGCTCTTCAGGGGTTAGTGTTAGGTTTTTTTAAGGGTTTATTGGGTGGGTTTTATTTTTAGGTTAGGACTTTGGGCTGCAATAGAGCTAAATGCCCTTTTAAGGGCAATGCCCATCCAAATGCCCTTTTATTTTACAGGTAAATTTGTATTTATTTTAGCTAGGTAGTTAGTAAATAGTTAATAACTATTTAGTAACTATTCTACCTAGTTAAAATAAATACAAACTTGCCTGTGAAATAAAAATAAAACTTAAGATAGATACAATGTAAGTATTAATTATATTGTAGCTAGCTTAGGTTTTATTTTACAGGTAAGTATTTAGTTTTAAATAGGAATTATTTAGGTAATGATAGTAGGTTTTATTTAGATTTATTTTAATTATATTTACGTTAGGGGGTGTTAGGGTTAGGGTTAGACTTAGGTTTAGGGGTTAATAAATATAGTATAGTGGCGGCGACTTTGGGGGCGGCAGGTTAGGGGTTAATAAATGTAGATAGGTGGCGGCGATGTGAGGGAGAGCAGATTAGGGGTTAATAATATTTAACTACCGTTTGTGAGGCTGGAGTGCGGCGGTTTAGGGGTTAATATGTTTATTATAGTGGCGGCAGATTAGGGGTTAATAATTTTATTTTAATGTTGGGATGCGGGAGGGCCTCGGTTTAGGGGTTAATATGTAGTTTATGGGTGTTAGTGTACTTTTTAGCACTTTAGTTATGAGTTTTATGCTACAGCTGTAAAACTCATAACTACTGACTTTAGAATGCGTTACGAATCTTGCGGGATAATCTGTACCGCTCACTTTCTGGCCTAAAAAAAAAAAGCTTGTAATACCTGCGCTATGGAAGTCCCATTGAAAATAGACTATACGCAAATAAGCAGCGTTATGAGATTTAAACGCTGCTTTTTTACTCATAACGCAAGACTCGTAATCTAGCCGATAGTTATTAATCACTGGGACAGATAAAGAGGGACCAAGACAGGCCATTGCTAACAAACAATTGGGTGTCATTTTTGACATGTGCTCACTGTGACTCGCTGTCACAGTGATCACATGACCATGGGACACTTTTTTTGTTCATCACTGGACTGCCTCACTAGCCCTGAGGTTTCTATTTATGCCTCTGTACCTAGCTATGTTTTTCAATAAACAATACCAAGAGAACAAAGCAAAATATATATCAACATTTTTCAAAATTGCATGCTCTATCTGAACCATGAAAGTTCAATTTGACTTTACAGTGTTCTGCTGTACATTCCTCAGAACTCTGCAGATAGGTTGATGCACCATACTTAAAAGGATATGAAACTCAGTATACTATTTTAAAAATGTTTCTAGGTAGGTATTCGGGGTACTACGTGGCAGGAAATAGTGTTGCCATCTAGTGTTCTTGCAAATGGATAACATCCTTGCAAATCTGCTGCCATTACAGTGCTTCAGAAATGGGCTGGCTCCTAAGCATATGTCCCTGCTTTTCAACAAAAGATACAGAGAGAATGAAGAAACATTGCTAATAGAAGTAAATTAGAAAGCTGTTTAAAATGTCATGCTCTGTATGAATCATGAAAGAAACATTTTGGGTTTCATGTCCCTTTAAAGTATTATGTATTGTAAAATGTTCTCTGCTTTAATGTGTTACAAATGATATATTTTAAATTGTTTACAAAATAGTGCCGTTTCCTTTATTTGTACATTTGAAATAGATGGCGTGGAGAGAGCCTAACTCATTTGACAGCAGGAGCTTTGAATATAAATAACTCATATTTGTTGCTTGCACTACAGGATAAATGACTAGTGACTGTATTGTATTTTTTTTAATTTGTTTAGTAAAATATTTTATGAAGGATTTCATTTTGAATTTAAAGGTACAGTAAAGTAGGGGTTTAAAAAGAGCTTGAAATAAAAATATATTTTTTAAAAGAATTACAATTTACCTCAATCAAATGTGCTTTGTTCTCGTGGTATCCTTTGTTGAACAGTAAACCTAGGTAGGCCCAGGAGCTCAGTAGTGTGTATGTGTATTTAGCACTCTTGGCAACAGTGTTTGCAATGCAACTGTATATGACATTGCTGTATATATCACTGCCGTGTTGGGTACAAGGTGGAGAATAACAGTCATTATGCAGTGCCCCACCTGTTAGTATATGACTAGGTTACAAAATTATTATTTATTATTATCTTAGCAGTAACCTCCAATAAAATGTTGTATATATTATCTCAGCAGTTGCCAACCCATAAAATATATATACGTAACAGCACACCAATCCTCAAGGGGGCGCTCTCAATCAAAATAAATGTAACACAATGTAATAAGAACAATAATAATGTATACAACAACACTCTAAAAATAAACAGCAGAATACCAGAGGGAAAATAAAATAAAAAAATATATAACCTTGTGACTGGAAACACAATAAATGTCCAATAACTAAATAATATCCTGTAAGTCACAATAGCTCTAGATGATTGCAAAGGTCAACTCTCTGTCGTAGGGGGTTCAAAATCCTGATGATAACAGATGGTCTGAAAAAAGAAACACAGAGGCGCCCAATGGCCTAATACCACAATACCAAGGGACAAGCGAAATATGTAAGACTAATACTCACAAACGAATAGCACCAAAAAGTGCAAGGAAGCAGACTGGAACCTCACAGTTGCCCAGCAAACTGAACAGACGCAGAGATAATTCTGTAGTACTTCTTCACCAGTGAGGTCCTCCTGGTTCCTAAAGGGGAGGATATAGAGCCAACATAGCCCAGTACAGTTTGTACAAATATATGTGTATCCAGGGAATATGCACACTTACGTTGTAAGTGTGCAATATACACAGGCTGTGACTTCTCAGCCGCCCAGCTAACTGTTTCAAAGTTTTCAGCAAATTCACCAAAACTGATGCAGGAGTATACTGTAGATGGATTCCTAGATAAAATCCAGCAGCAAGTGTATTAGTGAAAAAGAATAGAGATCAAAAGAGAGGGGCAGAGAGAGAGCAAAAGAGAGGGGAGATAGAGAGCAAAAGAGGGGGGATAGAGAGAGCAAAAGAGAGGGGGAGAGAGAGCAAAAGAAAGGGGAGAGGGGAAAGTGAGCAAAAGAGATGGAGAGAGACAGCAAAAGAGAGGGAGAGATACAGCAAAAGAGAGAGGGGAGAGAGAGAGAGAGAGAGAGAGCAAAAGAGAGGGGGAGAGACAGCAAAAGAAAGGGGAGAGAGTAAAAGAGAGAGGGGAGGGAGAGAGCAAAAGAGAGGGGGGAGAGAGAGAGCAAGAGAGAGCGCAAAAGAGAGAGGAAGAGAGCGCAAAAGAGAGGGGGGAGAGAGAGCAAAAGAGAGGGGCAGAGAGAGAGAGAGCATAAGAGAGGGGGGGAGAGAGAGCAAGGGGTGGGACCGCTGTACTGCAAAAAATGGCCCGTGTGAACGGGCTTTAGGACAAGCAGGGCCGTCTTTAACACAGGGCAAAAGGGGCAGCTGCCCAGGGCCCAGTCTCTGTTGAGGGGCCCAAGAGTCCTAAAAAAAATATTTTATTTTTTTTATGGTTCATACCAGACTGCTGATGTGACATGGGGAACACAAACATTCAGTCTTAATACTGTCACAGTCAAAAGTACTCTGCTTATATATAATTTTTTAAATGTGCCAGCCTGTGCCAGTGTCATGTGACATGCCAAGCTATTGCCATGTGCTGTTTTAGATGTGCACTGTGCAGCACTTAATGCAAAGCCCTAACTCGGCATCCAGCCATTTCCATTGCATCAGAAAAGGTCCTACTGGGGTTACCACTGTTACCAGGTAACTGCTCTGGTTGTGAGGATTGTTTCTGGGTAGGGCTGACTGTAGGCGCATGCAGCAGAAATCTGGAGCGGCAGGCACGTGAGGATTTGAGCATCTGTGCAGCTGCATACACTGCTCTCTTCAGTCTTGAGGCTGTGTGACTCATCTCGCACTGTATCCATGCAGTCTTGGACAGACAGCATACAGTCTACTGGTCCCCTTAGCCCTGCTCTTTCTGCTGTGGCCCTAAGATCAACTAACTGAAGTTTGCTAGGGGAACAGTGCTTTGTAGAAAGGTGTCAGTGGGAAGAATAAGTGAGTGCACACACGCCCCTCCCCATGCAGCATTGTCTAGTGCAGGGTGAGATGGAACTTGTTCCTAGCAAAGAAGAGACATGTGCTGCTGTGGCTGATGTATAGTGTCATGCTGATACTTCACACATTAATGTAAGGTTTATTTTTATAGTTTTTATTTTCTCTCTGTCTCAGATTGCACAGCTTCCCATAGTAGTTCTGCTGTTCCAGTCAGTAAACTTATATTTGTCTGCACCTCCATGCTTCTTCCTCAGTCTTTACCTTGCTTTGCTCCTGTTGGCTGCCCTAAATCTCTTTAACCAGCTAACCTCACACCAGAATCACATTCAAAAGAATATTGAATCCACAGTGGAGGAATTTATATATTTATTTACTTATTAGTACTGCTTAGGTCCAGTTTCACATATTGCAATGTATTTCTTTTTTTTTTAAATGATTAGCCCAGCAGTGGCTGATCCACCGCTGGGCTAATAATTAAAAAAAAATAAAAATGATTTAGTTGTTTTTTGGGATGTTGGGGTGAAGAGTGAAATTGCGTGGGGGGGGGGGCAAGAACATTTTTGCCCAGGGTCCAGTCAATATTAAAGATCGGACGTGAGCATTGCTTCCACTTATATCGGACCCGCTCACTACATACGTCAGAGTGATGTCACCCATGCGGGAGGGGTATCAGCCTTCTCTACACATAAATAGCCAATGCCAGCGCGACGCGCGCACACACCCCCCTTTGAGAAAGCCGTGAGAACGGCAAAACATGTTAGGGAACTGGTGAGGAGTCAGGGAGCTCCTGTGTTTGTTAGGGCTTAAACTCTATGTAGGGGTATTGTGTTGGTAATTTCCCCTTTCAACTTACTTACTTCGGTTCAGAACCGAAAATATCATGCAAGTAGCTATTAATAATTTTAAGCCTTCTTAATGCTATTAGCAATGGGGTAACGGACAACCACACGGATAGTGTCAGCTGTTGGGGCAACGGACAACCACAGAGTTAGTGTCAGCTATTAGGGTATACTAGTAACATTAACACACAACTCTTGTCCAAGTTGCGATTCAGCAAACAAACCTATAATTGCTCATATTTAACTTGACATTAAATTTAAACAGGTATTACATATGGAGCAAATTGAATTTTGGTATCGGTGCAAGCAAGCGTTAGTGTTTGGCGCTACAATAGGTTACAACTTGTTACCAGTTTTTTTTTTTTTTTTTTAAATCATTTTTTATTGAGGTTATATAACATATATAACAGGCAATGTTACATCACATAATTCCAGACGTATAAAGTAGCAAAAAAAAAAATACTGACATAAACGTGGAACCCAGATAATGTGTCAAGTCAGTTGTACAAATGATGCCTAAGAAGACAAGTAAAAAAAGAAAAAAAAAGTAAACCTCATATTTTCTATTAAGGCGTTTCCCCTTATAATGTAGTGAGACATTAGATGGAATAATATCCCCCTAAAATACATAGAGGCCTCTCTTAGACCCCCTGGAGTACGTTTGTGACATACTGGGGGACTTTGGGGAAGAAATAAAATAACAAACTGGGCCACTTTTGGACCCAAAATATAATGAACAATGCTATCATACTAAAATGTTAGATATACCATACAATTAAATAACTACACACCTCAGTATTTCTATTATGTGAGAGTAAGTATCCACTAAAACAGTTTTTAAGAGGGGCTTATATGTCCATCGGTTCATGCTGCACAAGGTTATGTAGCTGATTTTAAGCAATATTTGGGCAAAAATTAATCTCCTGTTTCCCCCAGCATATAATGGGCAATAGTATGGCAGATAGGAGTAAATACACATATACAATCTCTATGGAACAAATATCGCTGTCTATGAACTCATGCGAACATGCTTGAGCCAAAACAATTAAATTTAGAACTATAAGAAAATATGACTGTTAGTGCTTAAACAAGGCATTGCGACAGAGATAATCAGAACCTGCTATATAAAAATGAGTAATCATATACCCCGCATGTAAACAACAATACCATCTCACGGTTTAGCCCACGCCAGTCCTATAGTCTTTTACACTGCCCCGTGAGCCAGTCCGGATCCCACAGCTGAGAGGGGGGTCAGCACCAAGTGGTGTTAATGAGTCCACTACCAACCGGTATAGCTGCATTCTGAGCACTTTCTCTTCAAGCTCAATTGAGCGTCCCAGCCGGGAGATGCTCGCTGCAGGGTCCAGGCATACTGCGTCCGGCAGCAGAGAAGCAGACACCGGCAACAGTTGTCCCTCAAAGGTAAGTCCGGATCTCTCAACTGCTGCGCTATAGGCCTGATGGTTCTGACTCACACTTGCGCAGCTTTTGCCCTGCAGTTGCCACAGCTCTGCGCCTGGTTCAGCCATTCCGGCATCAGAGTTTAGGATAGGGTAGTGCTGGATCATGGTATTTCGGCACTTAGCTGCTTCACCCACAATACAGGTTAGGTTGCCGGGGCCTTGCCGTTCAGGGGAAGTAACTGCTTCCATGTGCAGGACGTCAAATCCGCCAACGACCCGGCTAGCTTCTTTCAATGTTGTAGGAGGATCATATTTGTCAGCTGAGTCTCGATTAATATCAGGAACCAAAGTGCCCGCTTTCCGCTGGTCCTGCTGAGCAGCGGAAAAGGGAGCTGCAAATCTCTCCTCCAGCCTCTGTGCATGTTCCTGGAGTAGTACTTGCAGCTGTGAGATCAGATAGATATCCTCCATGCTCAGAGAATAGTGTGTAATGCCTAATAGATAAAGGCTCCAAAGTAAGTTGACTTGTGTGGATATCTCAAAGTCTGAAGTGTTCTTCAATCTGGAAACTGCGCACTCACGGCACAGCTAGTTGTGGGGGCAGGCTGAGGCTTCTATTGTAGGGGAAGGCCTCAAATGAAAAGTCCGGTACTGAGGGCTGTGAGGCCCAGTCGTCATCCAAAACCCTATATCCTGAATGTCGACCTCTTCAGACAAGCTCCCCCACTATTTTAAGCAGGGTATTAAGGAAAATGCGATGCTGAACAGGCTAACAATGGAGAAAGCTTGAGGAACTGAAGCTCAGTGCGACCTGTAAGATGGCCGCCGCCCGGGTGCCCCCCTTGTTACCAGTTTTTACCTAGTGTTATTGACTCACTACATATATACCAACGCTTATTATTGTATCTATTTAACTTTTAGGTTGGTTATATAATTCTAATAACCCAGGTGTCACAACATATGTGGCTACTTTGAATAACCAAGGCATAAGCTGCCTCTCACACGGTTTTGTGAGGCTAACCTCGATGCAGCTGCTGGTGGTTAATGTGTAGAAAATTAAACAGACTGTGGCAGTACTACTACAGACATACCCTACAGGGTGTCATATTATAGCCTGTTTTACTCACAAATTCATCTGATATAATCCAACCACACGACTATAGATTTAAGTTAAATAGCAACTGGTTTTTGTCCCCCTCCAGTGACCAATCCTATGATAGACATTGTAATGGTTCCTTAATAAATAGCTAACAGCAGACTTGTAAAAACATTGTGCTTGATTTGGAGAGAAAGGTGGTTTCAACCACAACGCATACAAAAACATTTGGAAACTATAAATCAATTCGGTTGATGAATTAGATACATATTCCAAACTGTTACTAACCCTATGAGATTCTACTCAAATATTTGATGTTAAGATACCTAAGTATGCACCAAACACACTGACTGGTAAATTAGTTATGTTATTTTACAACTACCTCTAAATTCAGAAGGTGCGAACGCATCTATACTTGGTAATGACATATTACCACTTCTGGAATACATAATAAATAATTGTAGATCTTTAAGATTGGTACCGGGTCAAATAAATAATCACAAATTCAGCACCAAATTAAAATGGAACTTATTATGCTGATTCTTTAAATCCATGTGTTACTAGATACTACAATACTAGCGTAACCTCATATAGGTATAATATTATTGCTTCTATTTGAGGGCTAATAATTAATCTCTAGTAGTGGAAATTACCCCAATGACTGTGTGCTCATATCCATTCAGAACATGGAATATTGAATACCCAGATATCGTCATAACTAGTATATCTTCATTTTGCTATTTAATTCCACATTTGGGAAAGAACTTGCGTATCTCATTACCCTACTATGAGTTTTTTGTTTTTAATCTGCACATCCCTAAATTTTAACTCTGATTTTATGTGTATATAATAAAAGTTATGTTTTATTAATTCTAATGAGACCTCTCTAACCATTTGGTGTTCACTTTCAATTCAGTTACCTCATGCTCCATATGCCTATCACGAATATTAAAGATGGCCCTGAGGACAAGTAGTCTATAATTACCCAATAATTCTAACGCTGAACTTATAACCATCAGAGAAATTGTATATTATTAACACAATAACCAATTTATATGCAATTTCTAAGAGATTTCACAATAAGTAAGATTGACTTATAACTATAAAAGTACAAATTCTTTTCTAGGAAATAAAATTATTTAGCATTAATATGACTAGTTCTAAACTGCACAGGACTATGAATATAAACTTAAACAAAAAATATACCTTTTTAAATTACCAGCTTCAATTAAACTATAGCTATAGTGGTATGGAGGGGCACAGTGGAAGAAGCTGAGACCTTTGTGAAGTGGTTAAACAACAACGACTTTGGGTTGGAGTTCACTTTTGAACTAAATACGAATCAGATTAATTTTTTGGATCTCACATTGAGAGGGATTCCCAAGGTCGGGGTTGAAACCGAGGTCTACAGAAAACCAATAACAGGTAACACACTACTCCACGCCAGGAGCAGTCATCCGAAACAGGTGTTTAAATCGGTCGCAAAGGGCCAATTTACCAGACTCAAGCGCAATTGCAGCAACTCAAAGCAGTTTGAGATACACGCTGATCAATTGACAGAACGCTTGAAAGTGAGAGGTTACCAACCATCCGACATAAGGAAAGTAAGGGAGGAAGTGACTTCCTCCAATAGAAATAAATTGCTGGAGAAAGCCGAATCAAAACCAGCCAAGAGTGGAAGTACGTATTTTGTAACTGATTACAGTATCCAATATAACAAAATATGTAAAATAATAAGAAAGCATTTCAAATTGCTGGCAGCTGACAATGCGTTAGCTGGTACGGTGGAAAAAGGTTGTAAATGCTCATTCAGGAAGGGAGTCGCTATGGGCAATTTATTGTCCCCCACTCAACTTAAAGGTACACGAAGGGAGCAATCTAGCTCCTGGCTCAGATTTAAGGGAGTATTTAGGTGTAGCAATCAAACATGCAAAGCATGTGAGCATCATTTAATAGGAGAAGGGTTTAAATGCAGTGTTACAAATGTAACATACAACAACAAAAAGTGCATGAATTGCAGGAGCAGTTTCTCGATATACCTAGCAGGCTGCTTTAAGTGTAACCTACAGTATGTAGGTATGACTACAAGAGAGACATGGGTGCGCATCAGGGAACATCTTTTGGACATCAAGGCGGGCTCTCTGACCACCCCTCTCGTCCAGCATTTTAAATTGATCCACAACAAGGATAGTACACACTTTAAATGGACCATAATAGAAACAGTGGATGCTGGGCGAAGCGGGGGGGGGGGGGGTCAGGGAGTCTGAACTTGAAAAAAATACGTTTTCTGGATATTCAAATTGAGAACAAGGTATCCCACAGGATTAAATTCAGCTTATGACCTTATTAACCACTGGATCTAGTATAGCATATCCCTGACACCTGTTCATCCTTATACAGTACACAATAGTGACTAAATAGAAATACAACTAAGTGAAGTAAGTTCTATCAATTTTATGGGAAGTGTATTCTGTACAGGATGGACAGATATATTCAGTTCAAATATATATGGACAGATATATTCAGTTCAATTTAGTTTTCTGAACAATCCTAATGTCCATGATCCAAGGGATAAATGTAACAAATGATATATTGAACAAATTATCAATATTAAATAAAACAAAACAAGTTTGAACATTATATATCTAGGATATCACAGTGCAGATCGTAAGTGAGGGATTGACTACAGCCAGTCTGGAATTTGAGTTATTAGCAATAGGCAGCGGAAGCTGCAAAAAGCATTATGGCTATATTTACTCTATGATTCCCTAATACAGTGGTCATCAACAATATTATTATTTCACATAATATCATAGTCTATAAGTATTACAGGTAATGGAGATGGTAATGGGTTTTATTTACTTATTACATGTATATGTTAACTTAACCGGTTAAGAAGGAATTAAACTGGTCACAGCCTTTCAGCCAATAGTATGTTTTTACACCCTTTTTAAAACCCATAGCAATGAGGGAGTTTGTGAGCTATGATTACGGCATAAAGCCGAAACGCGTAAGCTTGTACACTACTGAAGGGCTGTTCTATCGTTTACCTGTTTTATTGGATAATAAAGCTGAAAAGATTAACTTTACCACTGCGACTCCCGCAACTCTTTATTTTTTATAGCTATAGAATACCTTTGATTTAAATATTATATATACTTAACAATCGCGTATACTTCACCAAATAACCAGATGAGTGTTCAGCTTCCAGAGTTTCTTGTTGGTCATATAAGAAGGATTTAATCCACTATTGCAAGGATACAGGCCTCAAATTATTCTCTTTCTTATTCTAAGAAAGCGTCCCAAAGTTGCAGAGAAGATACTTCGCACAAGTGTGTGTTTTCTCTCTCAGTCAAAGTGATTCTCCCTATATGAGTCTCTGTCTGTCTCCTTGTCTAGTGTGTGTGGCAAAATGTATCCAATGATAAACCACTCCTTTTCTTTAATCATTCCCACAGAATATTGGATACTCCCTGACCGAAAGCTTGTCCCTCATAGGTTATTTGGGAAATGCTTTCCTGAGCAGCCAAATACATTTTGGTTGCAATACCATTTTTATTCCATCATGGGCAGCAGACAAAGAAAAATAGTTTCATTATCAAAGTGTTACAGAAAATATAGGTTCTTATATATATATTTTTATCAAATCCCTATTTTTTATATTAATAAATTCATCTGGTCCACATATATAAGACTAATTAATACTATTTCATCTGAGTATTGTCAAACTAAACATGAAGTGTTTGAAGAAACTGCATTTAAAAATCACATTTTCATGAGTGGACTAGTAGTATGAATCAATAAAATATATATGTTTATCTGACTTATTTTGTATATCAATTCATTTGATATACTG
The DNA here is from genome assembly GCF_027579735.1 of Bombina bombina. NCBI lineage: Eukaryota > Metazoa > Chordata > Amphibia > Anura > Bombinatoridae > Bombina > Bombina bombina. The sequence goes on along the minus strand of NC_069500.1, from coordinate 432,943,715 downwards.
GTACACATTTAATTTCCTAGTCACCATCTTATATCATATATAGATGAGCATTATAGTTATTTATTAATACATGTCTCAACAGTGTTTAAGACATGGGCCTCTAGTTATCAAACCGTCAACCGCAAATACCCTGGAATTCCACAGCGTATTTGTGGCGAGGCTGATTTGCCTTAGTTATCAAACCTACTGCCTGGCAAAAGTAGAATCTAGTGACGTAAGCTTCGATCCGCCGGACTCAGTCCGACACAGATCGATGCTTACGTCACTCCAGATGTTCCGAACGCAAGTTCGGCACAATCTGACTACTTTTGGTAGTTATCAAACTACTAGCAGGTACGCTCGCCACTATTCCGGGCCAGCGTACCTGGGGATCCCATAGGAATCAATGGGAGTCTGACCATAGCGAAAGTTCATGTTCGCTGCAGCCCGATATTCCATTGATTCCTATGGGAAATGTCTGCACCTAACACCCTAACATGTACCCCGAGTCTAAACACCCCTAATCTGTCCCCCCCTACACCGCTGCAACTAAATAAATTTACCCTCTAAACCACCGCTCACGGATCCTGCTGCAACCTACATTATACATATTAACCCCTAATCTGCCGCCCCCTATACCGCCGCCACCTACATAAACTAATTAACCCCTATCCTGCGGATCCCGGACCCCGCCGCAACTAAATAAATTGTTTAACCCCTAAACCGCCGCTCCCGGACCCCGCCGCAACTATGATAAATATGTTAACCCCTAAACCGCCGCTCCCGGACCCCGCCGCCACCTACATAATACCTATTAACCCCTATCCTGCCCCCCCTATACCGCCGCCACCTATAATAAATGTATTAACCCCTATCCTGCCCCCCCTACACCGCCGCCACTATAATAACATTATTAACCCCTAAACCTAAGTCTAACACTAACCCTAACACCCCCCTAACTTAAATATTAATTAAATAAATCTAAATAATATTACTCTTATTAACTAAATTAATCCTATTTAAAACTAAATACTTACCTATAAAATAAACCCTAAGATAGCTACAATATAACTAATAGTTACATTGTAACTATTTTAGGATTTATTTTTATTTTACAGGCAAGTTAGTATTTATTTTAACTAGGTACAATAGCTATTAAATAGTTATTAACTATTTAATAGCTACCTAGTTAAAATAAAGACAAATTTACCTGTAAAATAAAAACTAACCTAAGTTACAATTACACCTAACACTACACTATCATTAAATAAATTATTCCTATTTAAAACTAAATACTTACCTGTAAAATAAACCCTAAGATAGCTACAATGTAATTAATAATTACATTGTAGCTATCTTTCGCCTAGATTTAGAGTTCTGCGGCCAAAGGGGTGCGTTAGCTACGCGTGCTTTTTTTCCCCCGCATCTTTTAAATACCGCTGATATTTAGAGTTCACAGAAGGGCTGCGTTAGGCTCCAAAAAGGGAGCGTATAGCATAATTTACCACCACTGCAACTCTAAATACCAGCGATGCTTACGGATGCGGCCAGCTTCAAAAACGTGCTCGTGCACGATTCCCCGATAGGAAACAATGGGGCCATTTGAGCTGAAAAAAACCCTAACACCTGCAAAAAAGCAGCGTTCAGCTCCTAACGCAGCCCCATTGTTTCCTATGGGGAAACACTCCCTAAGTCTGCACCTAACACTCTAACATGTACCCCGAGTCTAAACACACCTAGCCTTACACTTATTAACCCCTAATCTGCCGACCCCGCTATCGCTGATCCCTGCATATTATTATTAACCCCTAATCTGCCGACCGCACACCGCCGCAACCTACATTATCCCTATGTACCCCTAATCTGCTGCCCCTAACACCGCCGACCCCTATATTATATTTATTAACCCCTAATCTGCCGCCCCCAACGTCACTGCCACCTACCTACAATTATTAACCCCTAATCTGCCGACCGGACCTCACCGCTACTATAATAAAGTTATTAACCCCTAATCCGCCTCATTCCCGCCTCAAAAACCCTATAATAAATAGTATTAACCCCTAATCTGCCCTCCCTAACATCACCAACACCTAACTTCAAGTATTAACCCCTAATCTGCCGACCAGACCTCGCCGCTACTCTAATAAATGTATTAACCCCTAAAGCTAAGTCTAACCCTAACACTAACACCCCCCTAAATTAAATATAATTTTTATCTAACTAAATAAATAATTTTTTATTAAATAAATTATTCCTATTTAAAGCTAAATACTTACCTGTAAAATAAACCCTAATATAGCTACAATATAAATAATAATTATATTGTAGCTATTTTAGGATTAATATTTATTTTACAGTCAACTTTGTATTTATTTTAACCAGGTACAATAGCTATTAAATAGTTAATAACTATTTAATAGCTACCTATTTAAAATAATTACAAAATTACCTGTAAAATAAATCCTAACCTAAGTTACAATTAAACCTAACACTACACTATCAATAAATACATTTAATAAACTACCTATAATGATCTACAATTAAACCTAACACTACACTATCAATAAATTAATTTCATACAAATACCTACAAATACATACAATTAAATAAACTAACTAAAGTACAAAAAATAAAAAAAGAACTAAGTTACAAAAAATAAAAAAATAATTTACAAACATTATAAAAATATTACAACAATTTTACCCTATTTACCCTATTCTACATTACCAAGTAACCAGCTCTTTTACCAGTCCAACCCCCCCCAACATTAAAACCCACCACCCACATACCCCTACTCTAACCCACCCAAACCCCCCTTAAATAAACCTATCGCTAACCCCCTGAAGATCTCCCTACCTTGAGTCGTCTTCACCCAGCAGGGCCGAAGTCTTCATCCGATGGGGCAGAAGAGGACATCCAGACCGGCAGAAGTCTTCATCCTATCCGGGCAGAAGAGGACATCCGGACCGGCAGACATCTTCATCCAAGCGGCATCTTCTATCTTCATCCATCCAACGAGAAGCGGCTCCATCTTCAAGACCTCCGGCGCGTAGCATCCTTCCTGGCCGACGACTACCCGACGAATGGCTGGTCCTTTAAATTAGTTCATCCAAGATGGCGTCCCTCGAATTCCGATTGGCTGATAGGACTCTATCAACCAATCGGAAATTAAAGTAGGAAAAATCTGATTGGCTGATCCAATGAGCCAATCGGATTGAACTTCAGTGGCGGCGGTGTAGGGGGGGGGGCAGGATAGGGGTTAATATATTTATTATAGTTGCGGCGGGGTCCAGGATCGGCGGTTTAGGGGTTAACATATTTATTATCGTTGCGGCGGGGTCCAGGAGCGGCGGTTTAGGGGTTAATATATTTATTATAATTGCGGCGAGGTCCGGGAGCGGCGGTTTAGGGGTTAATATATTTATTATAGTTGCAGCGGGGTCCGGGAGCGGCGGTTTAGGGGTTAATATATTTATTATAGTTGCGGCGGGGTCTAGGAGCGGCGGTTTAGGGGTTAATAACTTTATTTAGTTGCGGGGGGCTCCGGGGGCGCTGGTATAGGGGGTAAAACAGTATAGTATAGTGTGAGTGCTTAGTGACAGGGGTATCAATAAAGCTGTAAAAAAGCCGAAGAGCAGCGAGATTGATAACTATCACAGTCCGCTGCTCATCGCCCCGTACTTGGTGCGCGTTTTTTTGTCAGATTTCTTGATAACTTTGGCGAGCGTATTCAGGTCCGCGGCAGCGATGTGAGGCGAGCTTAGGCGAGCGGATTGGGGCCGGCGAAGGCAGGTTAGTACGGAGCTTCATAACTAGAGGCCATGGACTCAAAATCTATGATGCATTTGTATGTTAACTTATAGTATCTTATTTAGAAACCTCATCTTCACATCAGGTTCCTCCCTTTAAGGCTTATTAGATTTCTGGAAAACAAGGTAAAATGTATTTATTTTGAAATAATTTAGAACATTCCAAATTCACCATAGATACTTATCCACTATAATATATTTACCAAAAGCAATCTCATATCCATTTATTTATACATATTATTTGGACAGTCTGAGGCACATATTGAATATTTGAAAACTATATAGATAAATTGTCTAAACTTTAAATCTTCAAGGTTCTTATTCTTTCAAAGTACACATGTTTTAAAGTAGATTTATTTGCTATTCAAAAGAAGAGAAAGGGCGCCTCCTAGTGTAGCCAATAACTCACAGAAAATAAACGTGATAAAATCATACTCACAGATTGTCAAGGCAAAGATAATGCCTAGGTAGACGAACTGGGAACTCAGCAGTGTCCCAGTAGACTGTGCACCAGTGCAATGGCAGCTCCTCCTGGAATCAGAAACCACACATCAGATGTATTTAGGAAACACATATAGAACATTTTTCAATATTTTTCCATGGATTGTTATCCTAGTTTATTGCATCACATTTATTGGTTTTTATATATTTAGTAATACACTCACTATTTTTCATCACACTTAGTTTAGGCTTCTCACATATTCCAACACATACACTTTATCTTAGTTACCTATATTTAATATAGGTCGTTCACATTATTATTCTATAAGTCCTTCATACGTTTTTTTATTTTTAGGCTTTCACTTCATTAGGAGTGTCTTAATAGTTTTCACAATATGCAGTTTTCTTACATCTAGCTTTGGTTTAGGTTATTTACAAACATGTATATCACATTTGTTTCATTACACAAATATCTAGTAAAGAATATAAATATTCACAAATATAGTATTGCTTATCGATATTTAGAATTAGTTTTAATATCGTTTACACTATTATTTGTTTATTGCATTGCTGCATCTAAGATGGATCATTTTCAATGTAGACACTAACGCCTAGATTTAGAGTTCTGCGGCCAAAGGGGTGCATTAGCTACGCGTGCTTTTTTCTGGCAGCACCTTTTAAATACCGCTGGTATTTAGAGTTCACAGAATGGCTGCGTTAGGCTCCAAAAAAGGAGCGTATAGCATATTTACCGCAACTTCAACTCTCGATACCAGCGGTGCTTACGGACGCGGCCATCTTAAAAAACGTGCTCGTGCACGATTCCCCCATAGAAAACAACGGGGGTGTTTGAGCTGAAAAAAAACCTAACACCTGCAAAAAAGCCGCGTTCAGCTCCTAACGCAGCCCCATTGTTTTCTATGGGGAAACACTTCCTACGTCTGCACCTAACACTCTAACATGTACCCCGAGTCTAAACACCCCTAACCTTACACTTATTAACCCCTAATCTGCCGCCCCCGCTATCGCTGACACCTGCATATTATTATTAACCCCTAATGTGCCACTCCGTACACCCCCGCCACCTACATTATCCCTATGTACCCCTAATCTGCTGCCCTAACATCGCCGACCCCTATATATTATATTTATTAACCCCTAATCTGCCGCCCCCAACGGCGCCTCCACCTAACTACACTTATTAACCCCTAATCTGCCGACCGGACCTGAGCGCTACTATAATAAATGTATTAACCCCTAATCCGCCTCACTCCCGCCTCAATAACCCTATAATAAATAGTATTAACCTCTAATCTGCCCTCCCTAACATTGCCGACACCTAACTTCAAGTATTAACCCCTAATCTGCCGACAGGAGCTCACCGCTACTCTAATAAATTTATTAACCCCTAAAGCTAAGTCTAACTTTAACCCTAACACCCCCTAAATTAAATATAATTTAAATCTAACAAAATAAATTAACTCTTATTAAATAAATTATTCCTATTTAAAGCTAAATACTTACCTGTAAAATAAACCCTAATATAGCTACAATATAAATTATAATTATATTATAGCTATTTTAGGATTTATATTTATTTTACAGGTAACTTTGTATTTATTTTAACCAGGTACAATAGCTATTAAATAGTTAAGAACTATTTAATAGCTAAAATAGTTCAAATAATTACAAAATTACCTGTAAAATAAATCCTAACCTAAGTTACAATTAAACCTAACACTACACTATCAATAAATAAATTAAATACAATTCCTACAAATAAATACAATTAAATAAACTAACTAAAGTACAAAAAATAAAAAAGAACTAAGTTACAAAAAATAAAAAAATATTTACAAACATTAGAAAAAAATTACAACAATTTTAAACTAATTACACCTACTCTAAGCCCCCTAATAAAATAACAAAGACCCCCAAAATAAAAAAAATGCCCTACCCTATTCTAAATTACAAAAGTTCAAAGCTCTTTTACCTTACCAGCCCTTAAAAGGACCTTTTGTGGGGCATGCCCCAAAGAATTCAGCTCTTTTGCCTGTAAAAAAACACATACAATACCCCCCCCCAACATTACAACCCACCACCCACATACCCCTAATCTAACCCAAACCCCCCTTAAATAAACCTAACACTAAGCCCCTGAAGATCTTCCTACCTTATCTTCACCTCGCCGGGTATCACACCGATCCATCTTGGCTTCAAAATCTTCATCCAAGCCCAAGCGGGGGCTAGACATCCATCATCCGACGGCTGAAGAAGTCCAGAAGAGGGTCCAAAGTCTTCATCCTATCCGGGAAGAAGAGTAGATCCGGACCGGCAACCATCTTCTTTCAAGCGGCATCTTCTATCTTCATCCGATGAGGACCGGCTCCATCTTGAAGACCTCCACCGCGGACCCATCATATGATAAGAGCTACATCCTCTGAGATTCAGCTATCTTCAAAGATCACTTCAGATAGGAAAACTCCTTACACAGGTTTTCTTTCAAGTGGATAATTGAGACATGCTAAGTTTATGTGTCCATTTCTTTGTTCTACAAATCTGTGTTTCAGAACAAAGGGGGGTTGATATCACCCATTCCAGCGTTTGTTCACAATGCAGCCAATTCATGCAGTAATAAAGCTTCCTATATGAATGGATTAATTAATATGATATTTGTGCCCATAGCTTCCAATGATATCTCACCTTTTACATGACACACCCTAGAGACAATAAAGTTTATGTCTGTATTGAATCTCTATTAGTATAGCCGCTTTTAGTTCAGGCGAAACCCGAACATTCCCTGCACACAATACAGCAAATGTAAAACATATTTATAATGTAATACTGAAAATGGCACACACTTTAAAACCTGAAACATATCTGTGCAGCAAAGTTATTCATAAACATTGCAGCTATTTTAATATCACTGAGTGTGTAATCAGTGTATTCAGTATAATTAGTCATGTTTTTATATCCATATAATTAAAAGGAATCACCTTGCTCCAATTTGCTAGCATACTATTAATGAAGAGCAGTAGTCAGTTTACGGAGAAGAAATGCAATGAGCATGTAACAATCCACTCTTTCCTAATACAACCATAAAATGGTACATGCCGATGACACCCAAATCTACCTCTCTGCACCAGACCTATTATTATTATTATCATTTATTTGTATAGCACCGCCAAATTCCGTAGCGCTGGGTACAGTGATGGGGTATACAATGACAAGGATTTGTGATAAAATACAAAACATAACAAAACTAAAATATATATATATATAAAGTAGAGGAGGAAGAGGGCCCTACTCCGGAGAGCTCACAGTCTACAAGTTTAGGCTGCAGAGACATAAGGTTGGGGGTAGCTTGTCACATCGGTTGTAGTTGCAGCAGTGAGTCAGGCAGTTCATCTATTAGTTTGGTTAGGATGAGAGATGGAGGAGAGATGGTAAGCCTCTCTGAATAGGTGAGTTTTCAAGGAGCGTCTGAAGCTATACAAGGTTGGAGACAGTCTTATGGAGCGGGGTAGAGAGTTCCAGAGGACAGGAGCTGCACATGCGAAGTCTTGGAGACGGGAGTGGGACGTAGAGATAACAGGAGTGGAGAGACGTAGATCAGAGGTTGATGGAAGAGGACGGGATGGGGAATATTTCACAATAAGAGAGGAAATATAGTTGATTTAATAAATGCTTGTATATGTTGGTTGAATCTGAGTTCTGAGTTAAAAGGACACTGAACCCAATTTATTTCTTTTGTAATTTAGAAAGAGCATGCAATTTTAAGCAACTTTCTAATTTGCTCCTATTATCAATTTTTCTTAATTCTCTTGCTATCTTTATTTGATAAAGAAGGCATCTAAGCTTTTTTTGGTTTCAGTACTCTGGACAGCAATTTTTTATTGGTGGATGAATGTATCCACCAATCAGCAAGGACAACCCAGGTTGTTCACCAAAAATGGGCCAGCATCTAAACTTACATTTGTGCATTTCAAATAAAGATACCAAGAGAATTAAGAAAATTTGATAATAGGAGTAAATTAGAATGTTGCTTAAAATTTCATGCTCAATCTGAATCACAAAAGAAAAATGTTGGGTACAGTGTCCCTTTAAGTGTAACCCCAAGACAGCGGACCTGGGGTGAGGTGTTGAGAATAGAGTCTCCAACCGTCAGAGAAATGGCAGGTGTTGGATGTCTGGAAGAGGGGGGAATAAGAAGCAGCTCAGTTTTGTACAGATTGAGTTGGAGGTAGTGTGAAGACAACCAAGAGGAAATTGCAGAGAGGCAGTTGGAAATCTGGTTGAGTAAAGAGGGTGAGATAGCTGGAGAGGAAAGATATATTTGGGTATCATCAGCAAATAAGTGGTACTGGAATCCAAAGGAGGCTATAAGTTTTCCAAGGGAGGATGTATAGAGAGAGAAAAGCAAGGGACCCAAGACAGAGAGTTCTTTGCCATGAGGTGCCATGTTGGACTTCCAGTGACCAGTATGAGAAAGTGTGAGAGCAATAACATCAAATTTAACACACCTGCTCCCCATTCACACCTGAGACCTTGTAACCTAACGAGTCATATGACACCAGGGAGGGAAAATGGCTAATTGGGCCCAATTTGGACATTTCCACTTAGGGGTGTACTCACTTTTGTTGCCAACAGTTTAGATATTAATGGCTGTGTGTTGAGTTATCTTGAGGGGACAGCAAATGTACACTGTTATACAGGCTGTACGCTCACTACTTTACATTGTAGCAAAGTGTAATTTCTTCAGTGTTGTCACATGAAAATATATAATAATATATTTACATAAATGTGAAGGGTGTACTCACTTTTGTGAGATACTATATATATATCATTTGTGTGTGTATGTATATATATGTGTGTGAGTGAGTTTGTGTCCATATACTGTATGTATGGACTGTACTAATACCACAGCTACATGTATGATATATATGGGTGTGTGTGTAGTAATGCATGGTAACTAACGCCAGCCTCACACTATACCGGTGAGGGGGGCCCTTCATGGATTCTTGCACTGGGCCCTGGGGTTTCTAGTTATGCATCTGGCTGCACTACACCTCTCAGCCAATCCTTTCACTGGCTTCCTCTTGCCTCCAGGATTAAACGCAAAATCCTCACTCTGACATACAAAGCCCTCAACTGCACTGCTCCCCCCTACATTTCAGACCTTGTCTCCAGATACACTCCCTCCAGTCCCATTTGCTCTGCTCACAATCTCCTCCTCTCTTGTTTTTTCCTCACATTCCCATTTACAGGACTTCTCCAGACTGGCTCCCATCTTGTGGAACTCTCTGCCTCGCTCCACAAGACTCTCCCCTAGTATTAAAAGCTTCAAGCGCTCCCTAAAGACTCTACTATTCAGGTATGCATACAACCTACACTAACCTTTCCTAACCCCATTGCTTTCCCCTTGAACCCCTTAGCATGTAAGCCTATAAGCCCAGCTTTTTGTAGATCGCCTTTATAAGAGCCGACTACAACAGTGCAACTCTCGGCAGGGCCCTCTACCCATTTGATCCCTATAAATGTTATCTTGTATACCCCTATGATTATAGTGCTGCAGAATCTGTTGGCGCTTTACAAATACCTAATAATAATAATAATAATACATGGACAGTAGAAAGGTCACTGGTGTTCCTTTGGTCTACAGCAAACTTTTTGGAGTCCGCAGTTTTACAGTGATAATTATATTCATATAAAAATACAATACAGCCCACATGTGACCTGATTAATATTTTCAAAACTACAAGAGGGCTTTATCTCATTGTTGCACATTGTGTTGAACCCCTTTTCTTTTACAAGATATGACGAGTCCACAGATTTCATCCTTACTTATGGGATATCACCTCCTGGTCAGCAGGAGGAGGCAAAGAGCACCACAGCAGAGCTGTATATATATAGCTCCTCCCTTCCCTCTCATCCCAGTCATTCTCTTTGCCAGGAAGAGGCAGAGTGAGGTGTTAGTTATAGATTCTTCAATCAAGTGTTTATTATTTTTAAAAGTGGTGCCACTGTGTACTAATATTTTCAAAACTACAAGAGGGCTTTATCTCATTGTTGCACATTGTGTTGAACCCCTTTTCTTTTACAAGATATGACGAGTCCACAGATTTCATCCTTACTTATGGGATATCGCCTCCTGGTCAGCAGGAGGAGGCAAAGATCAACAAAGCAGAGCTGTATATATAGCTCCTCCCTTCCCTCCCATCCCAGTCATTCTCTTTGCCTGCGTTAGTGATAGGAAGAGGCAGAGTGAGGTGTTAGTTATAGATTCTTAAATCAAGTGTCTATTATTTTTAAAAGTGGTGCCACTGTGTACTACAGTACTTTGTTTTGGGGTTTAGCCTAGACCAAATCAGTCTCTTCAGTGGGCTGCAGCTGAGTATAACTTTTTACATAGAACTTACTCTGCTGAGCTGAGGATATTGTGAGGTAAAATATCTTCCTTTTTTACATAGAGATGCTCAGGTGATATTTTCCTGTCAGCTTTTTACAGTTATACTGCATCAGTTTCAAGTGACTTAGCATATGAGTATTATGTCCCTTTAAAGGATATTAGGCTTGGGGAAAGTTTGAAAGTGTGCGGGAGGTCGTTTCATAATTGTGGTGCTCTGTAGCAAAAGGAGGATCGAGTTGCTTTCTTGTTGTATTGAGGCAAGCAACATAAGGAATAGGAATTTGGAAATAATTTTTGTTTGGCCATTTAGTGAATGTGATACTTTATAATTTTGTGAGGTGGGGGTAGGAGGGTTATTTTTTTATAACCCTCCATCACTCAGCAGATAAGTTACAGCAACAGAGCAGGCCATGGTGTATGATAATTTGTTTCCCAGTTAGAAGTGCGTGCTTATGACGGTAGTGATGTGAACAAAATTGGAGTGAGAAAAGGGTTATCGCGAATAACAGTATGGTCATATTTGGATTCATGTTAGTGGTATGAGGTGTGTAGATGAAAATAAAACAAAAACAAACAAATAAAAAATAAATAAATAAATGTATATACTATTGATGTGTGATATATATCTATTTGTAGGAAGAGAGGGTATGTATTCTATAGGGTTAAGTAAAAGGAAGGATGTGTTGATCAGTGTTTGCAGCTGTCATTTAAGGAGAATGAAACGTAGTGTGGGAGACTATCTATAAATGAAGACATTAGCCTGGGGTGGGTGGGTTGAGTGGCAGGGTGGGAGGGAAACAATCTTCCAGAGGCTACCTGTTTGCATAGCAGTGGGACAGCTGAAATGAAGGTCTGTGTATTTTCTTGCAAGACTGGGGCAGATATACTCTAAAATCAGGCTAAAGGAAAGAGATATATTGGCATCAGATTGGCCTGTAAAAAAATTAAAGGAATGGGGAGGGAATATCTATGGACATTTGAGCTAAGGGAGATAAGACAAAGGTATTCATGTAGGGGAATAAAACCATTAACCCCTTAATGACCGAGGACGTGCAGGGTACGTCCTAAAAAAAAAGGCAGTTAACGCCTGAGGACGTACCCTGCACGTCCTCGGTGTGGAAAGCAGCTGGAAGCGATCCTGCTCGCTTCCAGCTGCTTTCCGGTTATTGCAGTGATGCCTCGATATGGAGGCATCCTGCAATAACCTCACATGGCCATCCGATGCAGAGAGAGCCACTCTGCACGTGCACGGGGCGGGAGCGGGTGGGAACCGCTACACTACGGAAAATGTTTTAATAAATGTGGCCTAATCTTGTTTGTGCAAAAGCACAAAAAGTGATCATGGAGGGGTGGGGGGTTGGTTTTGTGTGGGGGGAAGCTACACTACAGAAACGTTTTAATAAATGTAAAAAAAAAAACAATTTTTTCTTCTAAACTGGGTACTGGCAGACAGCTGCCAGTACCCAAGATGGCGCCCATTAAGTTAGAGTGGGAGGGTTATAGAGCTGTTTAGGGGGGATCAGTGAGGTTGGGGTCTAAGGGAGGATCGTACACATCAGCATATGTAAATATGCTTCTTTTTTTAAAAAAAAAAAAAAAGGGCCAAATACCTTTTATTTTAGTACTGGCAGAGTTTCTGCCAGTACTTAAGATGGCGGGGACAATTGTGGGGTGGGGGAGGGAAGAGAGCTGTTTGGGAGGGATCAGGGGGTCTGATGTTTCAGGTGGGAGGCTGAGCTCTACACTAAATCTAATATTAACCCTGCAAGCTCCCTACAAGCTACCTAATTAACCCCTTCACTGCTAGCCATAATACACGTGTGATGCGCAGCGGCATTTAGCGGCCTTCTAAATACCAAAAAGCAATGCCAAAGCCATATATGTCTGCTATTTCTGAACAAAGGGGATCCCAGAGAAGCATTTACAACCATTTGTGCCATAACTGCACAAGCTGTTTGTAAATGATTTCAGTGAGAAACCTAAAATTGTGAAAAATGTAACTTTTTTTTTTATTTGATCGCATTTGGCGGTGAAATGGTGGCATGAAATATACCAAAATGGGCCTAGATCAATACTTGGGGTTGTCTACTACACTACACTAAAGCTAAAATTACCCCAAAAAGCTCCCTACATGCTCCCTAATTAACCCCTACACTGCTGGGCATAATACACGTGTGGTGCGCAGTGGCATTTAGTGGCATTCTAATTACCAAAAAGCAACACCAAAGCCATATAAGTCTGCTATTTATGAACAAAGGGGATCCCAGAGAAGAATTTACAACCATTTGTGCCATAATTGCACAAGCTGTTTGTAAATAATGTCAGTGAGAAACCTAAAGTTTGTGAAAAAATTTGTGAAAAAGTGAACGATTTTTTTTATTTGATCGCATTTGGCGGTGAAATGGTGGCATGAAATATACCAAAATGGGCCTAGATCAATACTTTGGGTTGTCTACTAAAAAAAAATATATACATGTCAATGAATATTCAGAGATTCCTAAAAGATATCAGTGTTCTAATGTAACTAGCGCTAATTTTGAAAAAAAAAAATGGTTTGGAAATAGCAAAGTGCTACTTGTATTTATGGCCCTATAACTTGCAAAAAAAAGCAAAGAACATGTAAACATTGGGTATTTCAAAACTCAGGACAAAATTTAGAAACTATTTAGCATAGGTGTTTTTTGGTGGTTGTAGATATGTAACAGATTTTGGGGGTCAAAGTTAGAAAAAGTGTTTATTTTTTTTAATTTTTCCTCATATTTTATAATTTTTTTATAGTAAATTATAAGATATGATGAAAATAATGGTATCTTTAGAAAGTCCATTTAATGGCGAGAAAAACGGTATATAATATGTGTGGGTACAGTAAATGAGTAAGAGGAAAATTACAGCTAAACACAAACACTGCAGAAATGTAAAAATAGCCTTGGTCCCAAACGGACAGAAAATGGAAAAGTGCTGTGGTCATTAAGGGGTTAAACAAAGTACAAAAAAGATATATGGACCTTAGCTGGTTAAACTAACTTTTAACATAATGGTCAGACATAATGGTGATAAAATATGCATTTAAAATAATAAAAACAAAACAATTTGGTTCCAGACTGTAGTGCATTACTGCTCCTTAAACAAAGGATACCAAGTGAATGAAGCAAATTTGATAACAGAAGTAAAATGGAAAGTTGTTTCAAATTCTATGCTCTGCCTGAATCATGAAATAAAAAGTGTGGGATTTATTGCCCTTTAAACCCTATAAATGCATCTTACAAGAGATTTTCTTTATTTTTTTCTACTTTTTTCATATAATCCCTTATCTAGTGTTCACCTCTTGCATTTTATAACCACTTGTCTAGTTGCCACTCTTGCACTGTTTACTGCTCTCAAGTTATATCCTTGCTCCATACAGCTACTTCTCTGTGTGTTTCACTCTTATTTATATAACCACTTCTCATGTGCTACTTTGTTAGAGCTTTTCTTATATAGCTTTCTCTGAAGAGCTCTTATTCTTCCTCCACGTAACTGCCCAATTAAAATCTTACCTTGCTCCAATTTTTTTTTTACAATCACTTTTTTGGATTCTCCATTTATAGTTGGTTACCTCTATTGAAGTGCTACCATTGTTTATGTATTCATATAATTATTCCTGTTTCTAACTGCACCCAGGCTTACCCTAAAAATCTTGTTTTATAGGGAAGATCCCTGGCATGTAGCCAAGCTGGTGAAATCGTATCTTCAACAGCACAACATTCCACAGCGGGAAGTTGTTGACTCCACTGGGCTTAACCAATCTCACCTCTCTCAACACCTTAACAAGGGCACACCCATGAAGACCCAAAAACGAGCAGCTCTCTACGCTTGGTATGTGGGCAAGCAAAGAGACATTGCTAAACGTAAGTATGAGGGACAAGAAGTGTTATGAAACAGAGTACAGATTTGTCTATGACGGGTTAAATACACCTAAATTATCAATGACATTAAGCAAAAAATAGTAATAAAAACAAAATACTTTGTTAAAAGGTTTATTTTTTATTAATATATTTTGATAAGTTATTAGAGTTTAGAAATATGGTCACCTTTTTGTCCTCTCCACACTACAGATCAAGTGGGAGATGGAACAAAGCTCTGAAATCTCGTGGTTTGGATTTCTAACTAGTAATTGGCATACTGATATCCTCTTTCCCTAACACCTGTCTGTTTCCATGGGTTTAGAGTTCACACATGCAGGGCAAGGTATGCTGTCTGATGACCTATCCTGTGAAGAGACACCATGCAAAAAGATGAGAAGGAACCGCTTTAAATGGGGTCCTGCTTCACAGCACATCTTATTCCAGGCCTATGAGAGGCAGAAGAATCCTAGCAAGGAGGAGCGTGAAGCCCTGGTAGAGGAATGCAACAGGTAATATAGTCAGATGGATAACAGGAACACATGGTGTTACAAGTAAAGGGTTATTACAAAGGGATAAATAAGGAGGATTTAATGTACAACTCCAATTCCAAAAAAGTTGAGACAGTATGGAAAATGCAAAAAAACAAACAAAAAGAGTCATTTGAAAATTCAATTCACCCTATACTATATTGAAAACATATTGTTAACACATTTATTTGATGTTTTAGTTTTTTAATTTAATGTATTTTTGAAAATATACATTCATTTTAAATATGATGAATGCAACATGTTCCAAAAAAGTTGGGACAGAGGCAATTTAGGACTAATAGTGATGTGACATAAGAAGGTGATGTGAAACAGGTAAGGCAACCGTGTAATCATAGTATATAAGGAGTCTCCAAAAAAGGCCTAGTCCTTCAAGAGCAAGGATGGGTTGAGGCTCGCCAATCTGCCAACAGATGCGTCAGTGAATAATCCAACACTTTGAGAACAATATTGCCCAAAGCCATTTCACCATCTACACTGCACAATATAATTAAAATATTCAAGGAATCTGGTCAAATCTCGGTGCGTAAAGGGCAAGGCCGGAAACCACTTCTGAATGCGTACAGGGAGTGCAGAATTATTAGGCAAGTTGTATTTTTGAGGATTAATTTTATTATTGAGCAAGAACCATGTTCTCAATGAACCAAAAAAACTCATTAATATCAAAACTGAATAGTTTTGGAAGTAGTTTTTAGTTTGTTTTTAGTTATAGCTATTTTAGGGGGATATCTGTGTGTGCAGGTGACTATTACTGTGCATAATTATTAGGCAACTTAACAAAAAACAAATATATACCCATTTCAATTATTTATTTTTACTAGTGAAACCAATATAACATCTCAACATTCACAAATATACATTTCTGAGATTCAAAAACAAAACAAAAACAAATCAGTGACCAATATAGCCACCTTTCTTTGCAAGGACACTCAAAAGCCTGCCATCCATGGATTCTGTCAGTGTTTTGATCTGTTCACCATCAACATTGAGTGCAGCAGCAACCACAGCCTCCCAGACACTGTTCAGAGAGGTGTACTGTTTTCCCTCCTTGTAAATCTCACATTTGATGATGGACCACAGGTTCTCAATGGGGTTCAGATCAGGTGAACAAGGAGGCCATGTCATTAGATTTTCTTCTTTTATACCCTTTCTTGCCAGCCACGCTGTGGAGTACTTGGACGAGTGTGATGGAGCATTGTCCTGCATGAAAATCATGTTTTTCTTGAAGGATGCAGACTTCTTCCTGTACCACTGCTTGAAGGTGTCTTCCAGAAACTGGCAGTAGGACTGGGAGTTGAGCTTGACTCCATCCTCAACCCGAAAAGGCCCCACAAGCTCATCTTTGATGATACCAGCCCAAACCAGTACTCCACCTCCACCTTGCTGGCGTCTGAGTCGGACTGGAGTTCTCTGCCCTTTACCAATCCAGCCACGGGCCCATCCATCTGGCCCATCAAGACTCACTCTCATTTCATCAGTCCAGAAAACCTTAGAAAAATCAGTCTTGAGATATTTCTTGGCCCAGTCTTGACGTTTCAGCTTGTGTGTCTTGTTCAGTGGTGGTCGTCTTTCAGCCTTTCTTACCTTGGCCATGTCTCTGAGTATTGTGCTTTTGGGCACTCCAGTGATGTTGCAGCTCTGAAATATGACCAAACTGGTGGCAAGTGGCATCTTGGCAGCTGCACGCTTGACTTTTCTCAGTTCATGGGCAGTTATTTTGCGCCTTGGTTTTTCCACACGCTTCTTGCGACCCTGTTGACTATTTTGAATGAAACGCTTGATTGTTCGATGATCACGCATCAGAAGCTTTGTATCCCTCTGCAAGATATCTCACTATTTTTGACTTTTCTGAGCCTGTCAAGTCCTTCTTTTGACCAATTTTGCCAAAGGAAAGGAAGTTGCCTAATAATTATGCACACCTGATATAGGGTGTTGATGTCATTAGACCACACCCCTTCTCATTACAGAGATGCACATCACCTAATATGCTTAATTGGTAGTAGGCTTTCGAGCCTATACAGCTTGGAGTAAGACAACATGCATAAAGAGGATGATGTGGTCAAAATACTCATTTGCCTAATAATTCTGCACACAGTGTATGATCACCGATCCTTCAGATATCACTGTCTCAAAAACTGTCATGAGTCCATAATGGATAGTCTGACATGGGCTCAGGAATACTTTGGTAAACCTTTGTCAGTCAACATCATTAGCCGCTGCATCCACACTGTCCAGAAGCGATGCCGACCTCTCTAGGCTTGGTCTCATCTGAGATAGACAGTAGCACAATGGAATCGTGTTTTGTGGTACGACGAGTCAACATTTCAAATAGTTTTTGGAAAAAGAGCCGTCATGTTCTCCGGGCCAAAGAGGAAAAGGACCATTCAAGCTGTTATCAGCGTCAGGTCTAAAAGCCAGCGTTCTTCATGGTATGGGGGTGTCAGTGCCCATGGCATGGGTAACTTGCACATCTATGAGGGCACCATTAATGCGAAAGATGTGTATTTATTTTGGAGCAACATATACTACAATCCAGATGTTATCTTTTCCAGGGACGTCCCTGCTTTTTCAAGCAACAGCAAACCACA
This sequence comes from Bombina bombina, assembly GCF_027579735.1. Classification (NCBI taxonomy): domain Eukaryota; kingdom Metazoa; phylum Chordata; class Amphibia; order Anura; family Bombinatoridae; genus Bombina; species Bombina bombina. The sequence continues at coordinate 432,926,060 of NC_069500.1, read as the reverse complement.
TTCTTACTGGATTACAAGCGCATGGTTGCGTAAGCAGAGAGTGCGGGTGCTAGCATGGCCTCCTTGCAGTCCTGACTTGTCTCCGATTGAGAATGTGTGGCGCATTATGAAGCGCAAAATAAGGCAACGAAGGCCCCATACAGTTGCACAGCTGAAGAATGCATAATGGATGAATGGAGAAAATTCTGCTTGCTAAACTTAACCAACTTATGTCTTCAGTGCCCAAACGCTTAATAAGTGTTATTAAAAGAAAAAGTGATGTTACACAGTGTTAAACAGTCGACTGTCCTAACTGTTTTGGAGTGTGTTGCAGTCATCAGATTTGAAATTAGTTTGTTTTTTTTTAAAAATACATTAAATTCACAAAGTAATACATCAAATTTACGCCTAGATTTAGAGTTCTGCGTTAGCCGTCAAAACCAGCATTAGGGGCTCCTAACGCTGGTTTTGGTCGCCCGCTGGTATTTAGAGTCAGTCAGGAAAGGGTCTAACGCTCACTTTGCAGCTGCGACTTTTCCATACCGCAGATCCCCCTACGCCATTTGCGTATCCTATCTTTTCAATGGGATCTTCCTAACGCCGGTATTTAGAGTCTTGGCTAAAGTGAGCGTTAGAAATCTAACGACAAAACTCCAGCCGCAGAGAAAAGCCAGGAGTTAAGAGCTTTCTGGGCTAACGCCGGTTCATAAAGCTCTTAACTACTGTGCTCTAAAGTACACTAACACCCATAAACTACCTATGTACCCCTAAACCGAGGCCCCCCCACATCGCCGCCACTCTAATAAAAAAAAACATAATTTATGCTTACCTGATAAATTTATTTCTCTTGTAGTGTATCCAGTCCACGGATCATCCATTACTTGAGGGATATTCTCATTCCCAACAGGAAGTTGCAAGAGGACACCCACAGCAGAGCTGTAATATAGCTCCTCCCCTAACTGTCATAGCCAGTCATTCGACCGAAAACAAGCCGAGAAAGGAGGAACCATAGGGTGTAGTGGTTACTGTAGTTTAAATTTAAAAATTACCTGCCTTAAAATGACAGGGCGGGCCGTGGACTGGATACACTACAAGAGAAATAAATTTATCAGGTAAGCATAAATTATATTTTCTCTTGTTAAGTGTATCCAGTCCACGGATCATCCATTACTTGTGAGATACCAATACCAAAGCTAAAGTACACGGATGAAGGGAGGGACAAGGCAGGAACTTAAATGGAAGGAACCACTGCCTGTAAAACCTTTCTCCCAAATATACCCTCCGAAGAAGCAAAAGTATCAAATTTGTAAAATTTTGAAAAAGTATGAAGCGAAGACCAAGTTGCCGCCTTGCAAATCTGTTCAACAGAAGCCTCATTTTTAAAGGCCCAAGTGGAAGCCACAGCTCTAGTGGAATGAGCTGTAATCCTTTCAAGAGGCTGCTGTCCAGCAGTCTCATAGGCTAAGCGGATTAAGCTTCTTAGCCAAAAAGAAAAAGAGGTTGCCAAAGCCTTTTGACCTCTCCTCTGTCCAGAGTAGACAACAAACAAAGCAGATGTTTGACGAAAATCTTTAGTAGCTTGTAAGTAAAACTTTAAAGCACAGACCACGTCCAGATTGTATAACACAAGGATGGAACCACAATCTCTTGATTGATATTCTTGTTAGATACCACCTTAGGTAAGAACCCAGGTTTGGTACGCAGGACTACCTTATCCATATGAAAAATCAGATAAGGAGAATCACATTGTAAGGCAGATAGCTCAGAGACTCTACGAGCCGAGGAAATAGCTACCAAAAAGAACTTTCCAAGATAAAGGTTTATCTATGGAATGAAGAGGTTCAAACGGAACTCCTTGAAGAACCTTAAGAACCAAGTTTAAGCTCCATGGTGGAGCAACAGGTTTAAACACAGGCTTGATTCAAACTAAAGCCTGAGAAAATGCCTGAACGTCTGGAACATCTGCCAGACGCTAGTGCAAAAGAATAGACAGAGCAAAAATCTGTCCCTTTAAGAAACTAGCTGACAATCCTTTTTCCAAACCTTCTTGGAGAAAAGATAAAATCCTAGGAATCCTGACCTTACTCCATGAGTAACCCTTGGATTCACACCAATAAAGATATCTACACCATACCTTATGGTAAATTTTCCTGGTGACAGGCTTTCGTGCCTGTATTAAGGTATCAATAACTGACTCGGAGAAGCCACATTTTGATAAAATCAAGCATTCAATCTCCAGGCAGTCAGCCTCAGAGAAATTAGATTTGGATGGTTGAAAGGACCCTGAAGTAGAAGGTCCTGTCTCAGAGGCAGAGACCATGGTGGAAAGGATGACATGTCCACTAGATCTGCATACCAGGTCCTGCGTGGCCACGCAGGTGCTATCAGAATCACTGATGCTCTCTCCTGCTTGATCTTGGCAATCAGTCGAGGGAGCAGAGGAAACGGTGGAAACACAAAAGCCAGGTTGAAAGACCAGGGCGCTGCTAGAGTATCTATCAGTGTCGCCTTGGGATCCCTGGACCTGGATCCGTAACACGGAAGCTTGGCATTCTGGCGAGACGCCATGAGATCCAGTTCTGGTTTGCCCCAACGGAGAATAAGTTGTGCAAATACCTACGGATGGAGTTCCCACTCTCCCGGATGAAAAGTCTGACGACTTAGAAAATCCGCCTCCCAGTGCTCTACACCTGGGATATGGATAGCTGATAGGTGGCAAGAGTGAATCTCTGCCCAGTGAATTATTTTTGAAACTTCTAACATCTCTAGGGAACTTCTTGTTCCCCCTCGATGGTTGATGTAAGCTACAGTCGTGATGTTGACCGACTGAAATCTGATGTACCTCAGAGTTGCTAACTGAGGCCAAACCTGAAGAGCCTTGAATATCACTCTTAGTTCCTGAATATTTATTGGAAGGAGAGACTCCTCCTGAGTCCACGATCCCTGAGCCTTCAGGGAGTTCCAGACTGCACCCCAACCTAGAAGGCTGGCATTTGTTGTTACAATAGTCCAATCTGGCCTGCGAAGGTCATACCTTTGGACAGATGGACCCGAGATAGCCACCAGGGAAGAGGATCCCTGGTCTCTTGGTCCAGATTCAGTTGAGGGGCCAAATCTGTGTAATCCCCGCTCCACTGACTGAGCCTACATAGTTGCAGCGGTCTGAGATGTAAGCGTGCAAACGGCACTATGTCCATTGCCGCTACCATTAAGCCGATTACTTCCATACACTGAGCCACCAAAGGGCGCGGAATGGAATGAAGAACCCGACAGGAATTTAGAAGCTTTGATAACCTGGACTCCGTCAAGGTAAATTTTCATTTCTACAGAATCTATCAGAGTCCCTAGAAAGGAAACTCTTGTGAGTGGGGATAGAGAACACTTTTCCTCGTTCACTTTCCACCCATGCGACCTCAGAAATGCCAGTACTACGTCCGTATGAGACTTGGCAATTTGGAAGTTTGACGCCTGTATCAGGATGTCGTCTAAATAAGGGGCTACTGCTATGCCCCGCGGCCTTAGGACCGCCAAAAGCGACCCTAGAACCTTTGTAAAGATTCTTGGGGCTGTAGCTAATCCAAAGGGAAGAGCTACAACTGGTAATGCCTGTCTTGAAAGGCAAACCTGAGAAACCGATGATGATCTTTGTGTATCGGAATGTGAAGATAAGCATCCTTTAGATCCACTGTAGTCATATATTGACCCTCCTGGATCAGTGGTAGGATGGTACGAATAGTTTCCATCTTGGACAGAACTTTGAGGAATTTGTTTAAGATCTTTAGATCCAAAATCGGTCTGAAGGTTCCCTCTTTTTTGGGAACCACAAACAGATTTGAGTAAAAACCCTGTTCCTATTCCTCCTTTGGAACTGGATGGATCACTCCCATAACTAGGAGGTCTCGTACACATTGTAAGAATGCCTCACTCTTTATCTGGTTTGCAGATAATCGTGAAAGGTGAAATCTCCCTTTTGGGGGGGAAGCTTTGAAGTCCAGAAGATATCCCTGGGATATATCCCTGGGATATAATTTCCAACGCCCAGGGATCCTGAACATCTCTTGCCCACGCCTGAAGGGAATGTTAAGTAGCTTAGATTTTAAAGTCACGTCAGCTGACCATGATTTAAGCCATAGCGCTCTGCGCGCCTGTATAGCAAAACCAGAATTCTTAGCCGTTAGTTTATTCAAATGAACAATGGCATCAGAAATAAAATAATTGGCTAGCTTAAGTGCTCTAAGTTTGCCAAGTATGTCATCCAATGGAGTCTCTACCTGTAAAGCCTCTTCCAGAGACTCAAACCAGTACGCCGCAGAAGCAGTGACAGGGGCAATGCATGCAATGGGCTGTAGGATAAAACCTTGTTGAATAAATATTTTCTTAAGTTAACCTTCTAATTTTTTATCCATTGGATCTAAAAAAGCACAACTGTCCTCGACAGGGATAGTAGTACGCTTTGCTAGAGTAGAAACTGCTCCCTCCACCTTAGGGACTGTCTGCCATAAGTCCTGTGTGGTGGCGTCTATTGGAAAACATTTTTCTAAAAATAGGAGGGGAAGAGAACGGCACACCTGGTCTATCCCATTCCTTATTAATAATTTCTGTAAACCTTTTAGGTATTGGAAAAACATCAGTACACACCGGCACTGCAAAGCATTTATCCCGTCTACAAAATTTCTCTGGCACTGCAATGGTATCACAGTCATTCAGAGCTGCTAAAACCTCCCTAAGTAACACGCGGAGGTGTTCAAGCTTAAATTTAAATGTAGAAATATTAGAATCAGGTATCTTTCCTGAGTCATTAACATCACCCACTGACTGAAGCTCTCCCTCCTCAGCTTCTGCATATTGTGAGGCAGTATCAGACATGGTTCTTAAAAGCGTCAGTATGCTCTGCATTTTGTCTCACCACAGAGCTATCTCGCTAACCTCTAAGTTCAGGTAGTCTGGCTAATACCGCTGACAGTGTATTATCCATGACTGCCGCCATGTCTTGTAAAGTAAACGCTATGGGTTCCCTAGATGTACTTGGCGCCATTTGAGCAGGAGTCCCTTGGGCGGGAGTCAAAGGGTCTGACACGTGGGGAGAGTTAGTCGGCATAACTTTCCCCTCGTCAGATTCCTCTGGTGATAATTTTTTTTAAAAACAGAATATGATCTTTATTGCATAAAATGAAATCAGTACATTTGGTACACATTCTAAGAGGGGGTTCCACCATGGCTTTTAAACATAATGAACAAGGAGTTTCTTCTATGTCAGACATGTTTATACAGACTAGCAATGAGACTAGCAAGCTTGGAAAACACTTTAAATCAAGTTAACAAGCAAATATAAAAAAACGGTACTGTGCCTTTAAGAGAAACAAATGTTGTCAGAATTTGAAAAACAGTGAAAAAATGCAGTAAATCAAACGAAATTTTTACAGTGTATGTAATAGGCTAGCAGAGCATTGCATCCACTTGCAAATGGATGATTAACCCCTTAGTTTAAAAAACGGATCAAAAAAACGAAATAGACGTTTTTGTTTTGTTTTTTTTGGGGTTTTTTTGTTTTTTTTTTTGTTTTTTTAACAGTCACAACCAACTGCCACAGCAAGCTGTGGTCCTACCTTCCCCAATAAACGACTTTGGAAAGCCTTTGAGCCATTTAGAGATGTCCTATATCACATACAGGGGACTCCTGAGGGAAGCTGGATGTCACAGTTTGTAATTTTAACTGCACCAACTGTAACTTTTATACTATAACAGTGGAAAGCCTCAGTAAAACTGTTTCTAGTCAAAATTTAAGCCAGCCATGTGGAAAAAACTAGGCCCCAATAAAGTTTTATCACCAATGCATATATAAAAACGATTAAACATGCCAGCAAACGTTTATATTGCAATATCATAAGGGTATTACCCCTGGGAGTAAGCATGATACCAGTCGTTATTAAATCACTGTATTCAGGCTTAACTTACATTAATCCGGTATCAGCAGCATTTTCTAGTGTTTTCCATCTCTAGAAAAAATTATAACTGCACATACCTGATAGCAGAATAAACTGCACGCCATTCTCTCGCTGAAGTTACCTCATCTGTGTAATCCCCTCAGACATATGTGAGAATAGCAATGGATCTTAGTTACAACCTGCTAAGATCATAGAAACCTCAGGCAGATTCTTCTTCTATTTACTGCCTGAGATAAAATAGCACAACTCCGGTACTATTTAAAAATAACAAACTTTTGATTGAAGAAAATAAACTAACTATATTTAACCACTCTCTCCTACAACATCCTAGCTTGTTGAGAGTTGCAAGAGAATGACTGGCTATGACAGTTAGGGGAGGAGCTATATTACAGCTCTGCTGTGGGTGTCCTCTTGCAACTTCCTGTTGGAAATGAGAATATCCCACAAGTAATGGATGATCCGTGGACTGGATACACTTAACAAGAGAAATGTAACCCTTAATCTGCCGACCGCACACCGCCACAACCTACATTATCCCTATGTACCCCTAATCTGCTGCCCCTAACACCGCCGACCCCTATATTATATTTATTAACCCCTAATCTGCCGCCCCCAACGTCGCCGCCACCTACCTACAATTTTTAACCCCTAATCTGCCGACCGGACCTCACCGCTACTATAATAAAGTTATTAACCCCTAATCCGCCTCACTCCCGCCTCAATAACCCTATAATAAATAGTATTAACCCCTAATCTGCCCTCCCTAACATCACCAACACCTAACTTCAAGTATTAACCCCTAATCTGCCGACCGAACCTCACCGCTACTCTAATAAATTTATTAACCCCTAAAGCTAAGTCTAACCCTAACACTAACACCCCCCTAAATTAAATATAATTTTTATCTAACAAAATAAATTAACTCTTATTAAATAAATTATTCCTATTTAAAGCTAAATACTTACCTGTAAAATAAACCCTAATATAGCTACAATATAAATTATAATTATATTGTAGCTATTTTAGGATTAATATTTATTTTACAGGTAACTTTGTATTTATTTTAACCAGGTACAATAGCTATTAAATAGTTAATAACTATTTAATAGCTACCTAGTTAAAATAATTACAAAATTACCTGTAAAATAAATCCTAACCTAAGTTACAATTAAACCTAACACTATCAATAAATTAATTAAATAAAATACCTACAATTATCTACAATTAAACCTAACACTACACTATCAATAAATTAATTAAATAAAATACCTACAATTATCTACAATTAAACCTAACACTACAATCAATAAATTAATTACATACAAATACCTACAAATAAATAGAATTAAATAAACTAACTAAAGTACAAAAAATAAAAAAAGAACTGTTACAAAAAATAAAAAAATAATTTACAAACATTATAAAAATATTACAACAATTTTAAGCTAATACAACTACTCTAAGCCCCCTAATAAAATAACAAAGCCCCCCAAAATAAAAAAATGCCCTACCCTATTCTAAAATAAAAATAGAAAAGCTCTTTTACCTTACCAGCCCTTAAAAGGGCCTTTTGCGGGGCATGCCCCAAAGAATTCTGCTCTTTTGCCTGTAAAAAAAACCATACAATACCCCCCCAACATTACAACCCACCACCCACATACCCCTAATTGAACCCAAACCCCCCTTAAATAAACCTAACACTAAGCCCCTGAAGATCTCCCTACCTTATCTTCACCACGCTGGGTATCACCAATCCGTCCTGAAGAGGCTCCGAAATCTTCATCCAAGCCCAAGCGGGGGCTGAAGAGGTCCATCATCGGGCTGAAGAGGTCCATCATTCGACTTAAGTCTTGATCCAAGCGGGGGCTGAAGAGATCCATCATCCGGCTGAAGTCTTGATCCAAGCGGGGGCTGAAGAGATCCATCATCCGGCTGAAGTCTTCTATCAAGCGGCATCTTCAATCTTCTTTCTTCCGGATCCATCTTCATCCCGCCGACGCGGAACATTCATCCTGGCCGACGATTTCACGACGAATGACGGTTCCTTTAAGGGACGTCATCCAAGATGGCGTACCTCGAATTCCGATTGGCTGATAGGATTCTATCAGCCAATCGGAATTAAGGTAGGAAAATTCTGATTGGCTGATGGAATCAGCCAATCAGATTCAAGTTCAATCCGATTGACTGATCCAATCAGCCGATCATATTGAGCTTGCATTCTATTGGCTGATCAGAACAGCCAATAGAATGCGAGCTCAATCTGATTGGCTGATTGGATCAGCCAATCAGATTGAACTTGAATCTGATTGGCTGATTCCATCAGCCAATCAGAATTCGAGGGACGCCATCTTGGATGATGTCCCTTAAAGCAGGGGTGTCCAAACTTTGCTCTCCAGAGGTTTTGGAACTACATTTCCGATGATGCTCAGCCAGCATTTTATCTAGCTGAGCATCATGGGAAATGTAGTTCCAAAACCTCTGGAGAGCAAAGTTTGGACAGCCCTGCTTTAAAGGAACCGTCATTCATCGGGAAGTCGTCGGCCAGGATGGATGTTCCGCGTTGGCGGGATGAAGATGGATCCGGAAGAAAGAAGATTGAAGATGCTGCTTGATAGAAGACTTTAGCCGGATGATGGATCTCTTCAGCCCCCGCTTGGATCAAGACTTCAGCCGGATGATGGATCTCTTCAGCCCCCGCTTGGATCAAGACTTCAGCCGGATGATGGACCACTTCAGCCCGATGATGGACCTCTTCAGCCCCCGCTTGGGCTTGGATGAAGATTTCAGAGCCTCTTCTGGACGGATCGGTGATACCCGGCGTGGTGAAGATAAGGTAGGGAGATCTTCAGGGGCTTATTGTTAGGTTTATTTAAGGGGGGTTTGGGTTAGATTAGGGGTATGTGGGTGGTGGGTTGTAATGTTGGGGGGGTATTGTATGTTTTTTTTTACAGGCAAAAGAGCAGAATTCTTTGGGGCATGCCCTGCAAAAGGCCCTTTTAAGGGCTGGTAAGGTAAAAGAGCTTTTCTATTTTTATTTTAGAATAGGGTAGGGCATTTTTTTATTTTGAGGGGCTTTGTTATTTTATTAGGGGGCTTAGAGTAGGTGTAATTAGCTTAAAATTGTTGTAATATTTTTATAATGTTTGTAAATTATTTTTTTATTTTTTGTAACTTAGTTCTTTTTTTATTTTTTGTACTTTAGTTAGTTTATTTAATTGTATTTATTTGTAGGTATTTGTATGTAATTAATTTATTGATTGTGTAGTGTTAGGTTTAATTGTAGATAATTGTAGGTATTTTATTTAATTCATTTATTGATAGTGTAGTGTTAGGTTTAATTGTAGATAATTGTAGGTATTTTATTTAATTAATTTATTGATAGTGTAGTGTTAGGTTTAATTGTAACTTAGGTTAGGATTTATTTTACAGGTAATTTTGTAATTATTTTAACTAGGTAGCTATTAAATAGTTATTAACTATTTAATAGCTATTGTACCTGGTTAAAATAAATACAAAGTTACCTGTAAAATAAATATTAATCCTAAAATAGCTACAATATAATTATAATTTATATTGTAGCTATATTAGGGTTTATTTTACAGGTAAGTATTTAGCTTTAAATAGGAATAATTTATTTAATAAGAGTTAATTTATTTCGTTAGATAAAAATTATATTTAACTTAGGGGGGTATTAGTGTTAGACTTAGCTTTAGGGGTTAATACATTTATTAGAGTAGCGATGAGGTCCGGTCGGCAGATTAGGGGTTAATACTTGAAGTTAGGTGTCGGTGATGTTAGGGAGGGCAAATTAGGGGTTAATAATATTTATTATAGGGTTATTGAGGCGGGAGTGAGGCGGATTAGGGGTTAATAACTTTATTATAGTAGCGGTGAGGTCCGGTCGGCAGATTAGGGGTTAATAATTGTAGGTAGGTGGCTGCGACGTTGGGGGCGGCAGATTAGGGGTTAATAAATATAATATAGGGGTCGGCGGTGTTAGGGGCAGCAGATTAGGAGTACATAGGGATAATGTAGGTTGCGGCGGTGTACGGAGCGGCAGATTAGGGGTTAATAATAATATGCAGGGGTCAGCGATAGCGGGGGTGGCAGATTAGGGGTTAATAAGTGTAAGATTAGGGGTGTTTAGACTCGGGGTACATGTTAGGGTGTTAGGTGCAGACTTAGGAAGTGTTTCCCCATAGGAAACAATGGGGCTGCGTTAGGAGCTGAACGCTGCTTTTTTGCAGGTGTTAGATTTTTTTCAAGCTCAAACGGCCCCATTGTTTCCTATGGGGGAATAGTGCACAAGCACGTTTTTGAAGCTGGCCGCGTCCGTAAGCACCGCTGGTATTTAGAGTTGCAGTGGCGGTAAATTTAGCTCTACGCTCCCTTTTTGGAGCCTAACGCAGCCCTTCTGTGAACTCTAAATACCAGCGGTATTTAAAAGGTGCGGGGGGAAAAAAAACATGCGTAGCTAACGCACCCCTTTGGCCGCAGAACTCTAAATCTAGTGGAATGTGTTAATAATCACCGAGATTACGAGTTTGCGGTAACAGGGGTGCGTTGCTAACGAGCATTTTTTTTTTCAACGCTCCCTTAAGACAACGCTGGTATTACGGTTTTTTTAAACCCGGCGTTAGCCACAAAAAGGTGAGCGTAGAGCAAAATTTAACTCCACATCTCACCTCAATACCAGCGCTGCTTACGGTAGCGGTGAGCTGGCAAAACATGCTCGTGCACGATTTCCCCATAGGAGTCAATGGGGCAGATCGGGCTGAAAAAAAGCCTAACACCTGCAAAAAAGCAGCGTTCATCTTCTAACGCAGCCCCATTGATTCCTATGGGGAAATACTTTTTATGTCTACACCTAACACCCTAACATGAACCCCGAGTCTAAACACCCCTAATCTTACACTTCTCTGCCGCCCCCGACATCGTTGCCACCTACATTATATTATTAACCCCTAATCTGCTGCTCCGGACACCGCTGCCACCTACATTATACTTATGAACCCCTAATCTGATGCCCCCAACATCGCCGGACCCTACATTATATTTATTAACTAACTATTAGTTATATTGTAGCTATCTTATGGTTTATTTTACAGGTAAGTATTTAGTTTTAAATAGAAATAATTCATTTAATTGTAGTAATTTAATTTTGCTTTATTTAAATTATATTTAAGTTAGGGGGGTGTTAGACTTAGGTTTAGACTTAGGTTTAGGGGTTAATAAATTTAATATAGTAGCGGCAACATTGGGGGCGGCAGATTAGGGGTTAATAAATGTAGGTAGGTGTCGGCGATGTTAGGGATGGCAGATTTGGGGTTAATAAAATTTAACTAGTGTTTGCGAAGTGGGGGTGCGTTGGTTTAGGGGTTAATATATTTATTAAAGTGGCGGCGATGTCCGGTTGGCAGCTTAGGGGTTAAAAACTTTATTTAAGTGTTTCCGATGTGGGGGGGGGGGGCTCGGTTTAGGGGTTAATAGGTAGTTTATGGGTGTTAGTGTACTTTTTAGCACTTTAGGTAAGAGTTTTATGTTACGGCGTTAGCCCATAAAACACTTAACTACTGACTTTTAAATGCGGTAGGAGTCTTGACAGGAGAGGGTGTACCGCTCACTTCTTCCAAGACTCGTAATACCGGCTTTAGGCAAATCAAATAATGTGTTAATAATAACCGAGATTACGAGTTTTGCGGTAACAGGGGTGCGTTGCTAACGAGCATTTTTTTCAACGCTCCCTTAAGACAACGCTGGTATTACGTTTTTTTTTAAACCCGGCGTTAGCCTCAAAAAGGTGAGCGTAGAGCAAAATTTAGCTCCACATCTAACCTCAATACCAGTGCTGCTTACGGTAGCAGTGAGCTGGCAAAACATGCTCGTGCACGATTTCCCCATAGGAATCAATGGGGCAGATCGGGCTGAAAAAAACCCTGCAAAAAAGCAGCGTTCAGCTTCTAACGCAGCCCCATTGATTCCTATGGGGAAATACTTTTTATGTCTACACCTAACACCCAAACATGAACCCAGAGTCTGAACACCCCTAATCTTACACTTATTAACCCCTAATCTGCCGCCCCCGACATCGTCGCCACCTACATTATATTATTAAACCCTAATCTCCCGCTCCGGACACCGCCGCCACCTACATTATACTTATGAACCCCTAATCTGATGCCCCCAACATCACCGAACCCTACATTATATTTATTAACCCCTAATCTGCCCCCCCAACGTCGCCCCAACCTACCTACAATTATTAACCCCTAATCTGCCGCCCCATCGTCGCCGCTACTATATTAAATTTATTAACCCCTAAACCTAAGTCTAACCCTAACACCCCCTAACTTAAATATAATTTAAATAAATGTAAAGAAAATAACTACAATTAAATAAATTAATCCTATTTAAAACTAAATACTTACCAATAAAATAAACCCTAAGCTAACTACAATATAACTAATAGTTACATTGTAGCTAGCTGAGGATTTATATTTATTTTACAGGCAACTTTGTATTTATTTTAACTAGGTACAATAGTTATTAAATAGTTATTAACTATTTAATAACTTCCTAGTTAAAATAAAGACAAATATACCTGTAAAATAAACCCTAACTTAAGTTACAATTATACCTAACACTACACTATCATTAAAAAACCACCACCCACACACCCAACCCTACTCTAAAACCCACCCAATCCCCCCTTAATAAAACCTAACACTACCTGCAAAAAAGCAGCGTTCAGCTTCTAATGCAGCCCCATTGATTCCTATAGGGAAATACTTTTTATGTCTACACCTAACACCCTAACATGAACCCCGAGTCTAAACACCCCTAATCTTACACTTATCTGCCGCCCCCGACATCGTCGCCACCTACATTATATTATTAACCCCTAATCTGCCGCTCCGGACACCGCTGCCACCTACATTATACTTATGAACCCTTAATCTGATGCCCCCAACATCGCTGGACCCTACATTATATTTATTAACTAACTATTAGTTATATTGTAGCTATCTTATGGTTTATTTTACAGGTAAGTATTTAGTTTTAAATAGGAATAATTCATTTAATTGTAGTAATTTAATTTTGTTTTATTTAAATTATATTTAAGTTAGGGGGGGTGTTAGACTTAGTTCTAGACTTAGGTTTAGGGGTTTATAAATTTAATATAGTAGCGGCAATGTTGGGGGCGGCAGATTAGGGGTTAATAAATGTAGGTAGGTGTCGGCGATGTTAGGGACAGCAGATTAGGGGTTAATAAAATTTAACTAGTGTTTGCGAGGCGGGAGTGCGGCGGTTTAGGGGTTAATATATTTATTAAAGTGGCGGTGATGTCCGGTCGGCAGCTTAGGGGTTAAAAACTTTATTTAAGTGTTTCCGATGGGGGGGGGGGCTCGGTTTAGGGGATAATAGGTAGTTTATGGGTGTTAGTGTACTTTTTAGCACTTTAGTTAAGAGTTTTATGTTACGGCGTTAGCCCATAAAACACTTAACTACTGACTTTTAAATGCGGTAGGAGTCTTGACAGGAGGGTGTACCGCTCACTTCTTCCAAGATTCGTAATACCGGCGTTAGGCAAATCCCATTAACAAGATAGGATACGCAATTTACGTAAGGGGATTTGCGGTAAGCTCGAGTCGTGGAAGAAAAGTGAGCGGTACACCTGTACCTGCCAGACTCGTAATACCAGCGGGCGTTAAAAAGCAGCGTTGGGACCTCTCAACGCTGCTTTTTAAGGCTGACGCAAGACTCGTAATCTAGCAGAATGTGTTTTCAATATAGTACAGTAGTACAGGGTGAATTGAATTTTCAAATGACTCTTTTTGTTTTTTTGCATCTTCCATACTGTCCCAACTTTTTGTGAATAAGGGTTGTTAGTAAAGGATTTATGTTAGCTATCTTGGGTATGTGTAAAGAATAGGCTGTAAATTTATTCCACCTCACAATCACCTAGATTATGAGTTTTGCGGTACGGCTATACCGCTGAAAAATTGGCCATTGCGCATGGAATGGCCAGTAACGCATATTACGAGTTGCGCCGGTATAGGCTGTAACGCAAGCATTTTAGCCTTAACGCAACCCTCCATTCTGCACTCATAAAATGACATTTGAGTGCAGGATTTTCCATAGCGCTGTATTACAGATTGTGCGGTCTGGCTAAAATGCTTGCGTTATAGCCTATACACGATCCATTCCAGTAGTTATGGATTTTGCTAAACAAAAATGTTTCACAAAGCTCATAACTAAAATGTTACAAAATACACTAACACCCATAAACGACCTATTAACCCCTAAACCGCCACCCTCCCGCATCGCAAACACTATATTAAACCTATTAACCTCTAATCTGCCGCCCACCCACATCGCTGACACTAAAATAGACCTATTAACCCCAAAACCGCCGTTCCCTGACATCACCAACACTAAATAAAGCTATTAACCCCTAAACCGCCAGCCCCCCACATCGCAACTAATAAACTAAACCTATTAACCCCGAAACTGCCAGACCCCCACATCGCAAAACACTAAATTAAACTATTAACCCCTAAACCTAACACCCCACAAACTTTAAATTAAAAATTACAATATAACTATCTTAAAATAAATAAAAACTTGCCTGTGAAATAAAAAAAAACTAAGATTAAACTATAAATTAACCTAACATAACTATTCTAATAAAATTAAAAAAAAACTACCAATTAAAAAACCTAAATTACATGATTAAAAAAACCTAACACTAGGAAAAAATAAAAACCTAAATTACAAATTTAAAAAAACCTAATACTACGAAAAAAATTACAAAATCTAACATTACAAAAAATAATAAAGACTAAAATTACGAAAAATAAAAAAACTAAGATTACAAAAATAATAAACAAAATTATCAAAAATAAAAACAATTACACTTAATTTAATAGCCCTATTAAAAAAAGCCCCCTCAAAATAAAAACACCCCCTAACCTACAATAAACTACCAATAGCCCTTAAAAAGGGCCTTTTGTAGGGCATTGCCCTAAGTTAAACAGCTCTTTTACCGACAAAAAATTACAAAGTCCCCCCAACAGTAAAACCCTCCACCCAACCAACCCCCCAAAATAAAAAACCTAAGTCTACATAAAACCTAAGCTACCCATTGCCCCTAAAGGGGCATTTGTATGGGCATTGCCCTTAAAAGGGCATTCAGCTCTTTTACTGCCCTTAAAAGGACATTATAGTGCCCATCCCTAGTCTAAAAAAAATAAACCACCCAAAGAAATTAAAAAAAGCCTAACACTATTCCCATAAAATCTACTCACGGTTCCTAAAGTCCAGACATCCATCTTAATCCTGGCGGCGAGAAGTCTTCATCCAGTCGACGACATCTTCATCCATCGCGGGGCCATCTTCTTTCTTCATCCCGGTGTCGCGGAGCTGTGGAGGCACGGAGCTTCTTTGCTGGTGGCGCAGAAATCCAGTGTGGAGGATCCTCTTCAAAGGGTTACCGCCGTACACTAAAGCTTGAATGCAAGGTACCTGTTTAAAAATGGGGTACCTTGCATTCCTGTTGGCTGACATTTTCAAATCAGCCAATAGGATGAGAGCTACTGATATCCTATTGGCTGTTCAAATCAGCCAATAGGATTTCAGTACCTCTCATCCTATTGGCTGATTTGAAAATATCAGCCAATAGGAATGCAAGGTACACCATATTTAAACGGGTACCTTACATTTAAGCTTCAGTGTACAGCAGTGACCGTATGAAGAGGATTCTCCACACTAGATGTCCGTGACGATGCTCCGCGCCTTAACAGCTCCGCAAAACCGGGATGAAGAAAGAAGGTGGCCCTGCGATGGATGAAGATATCGCCACCTGGAAAAAGACTTCTCGCTGCCTGGATGAAGATGGATGTCCAGACTTCAGGAACCGTGGCTAGATTTTATGGGGTTAGTGTTATTTATTATTATTTTTAATTTTGGGTGGGTTTTTTTAGATTAGGTATGGGCACTGTAATGTCTGCCCTTTTGCTGAATGCCCTTTTAAAGGACCAGTCAACATTGTAGATTTACATAATTAACAAATGCATGATAAGAAGACAATGCAATAGCACTTAGTCTGAACTTCAAATGAGTAGTAAATTTTTGTTAAATAAATTGCAAGGTTATGTCTATTTCCACTCCCCCTGTACCATGTGACAGCCATCAGCCAATCACAAATGCATATACGTATATGCTGTGAATTCTTGCACATGCTCAGTAGGAGCTGGTGACTCAAAAAGTGCAAATATAAAAAGACTGTGCACATTTTGTTAATGGAAGTTAATTGGAAAGTTGTTTAAAATTACATGCTCTATCTGAATCATGAAGTTTAATTTTGACTTGAGTGTCCCTTTAAGGGCAGTAAAAGAGCTGAATGCCCTTTTAAGGGTAATGCCCATACAAATGCACCTATAGGGGCAATGGGTAGCTTAGGATTTTTTTAGAGTTAGTTTTTTTATTTTGGGGGGTTGGTTGGGTGGGGGGGTTTACTTTTAGGGGTAACTTTGTAATATTTTAATGTAAAAGAGCTGTTTAACTTAGGGCAATGCCCTATAAAAGGCCCTTTTAAGGGCTATTTGTAGTTTATAGTTTGTTAGGTTAGAGGGTGTTTTTACTTTGGGGGGGCTTTTTATTTTTATAGGGCTTTTAAATTAGGTGTAATTGTTTTTATTTTTGATAATTTAATTTAATATTTTTTGTAATCTTAGCGTTTTTTATTTTTTGTATTTTTAGTGTTTATTATTTTTTGTAATGTTAGATTTTTTTTATTTTTTTGGTAGTGTTAGGTTTATTTAAAGGGACACTGAACCCAATTTTTTTCTTTCGTGATTCAGATAGAGCATGAAATTTTAATCAACTTTCTAATTTACTCCTATTATCAATTTTTCTTTGTTCTCTTGCTATCTTTAGCAGGAATGTAAATCTTAGTAGCCAGTCCATTTTAGGTTCAGCACCATGGATAGCGCTTGCTTATTGGAGGCCTACATTTACCCACCAATAAGCAAGCATAACCCAGGTTCCCCATCAAAAATGGGCCGGCTCCTATGCATCACATTCCTGCTTTTTAAATAAAGAAAGCAAGGGAACGAAGAAAAAATTATAATAGGAGTAAATTAGAAAGTTGCATAAAATTGCTAATAATTTTATTAGAATAGTAATGTTAGGTTAATTTATAGTTTAATGTAAGTTTGTTTTTATTTCACAGGTAAGTTTTTTATTTATTTAAAGATAGTTATAGTGTAACTTTTAATTTAAAGTTAGGATGTGTTAGGTTTAGGGGTTAATAGTTTAATTTAGTGTTTTGTGATTTGGGGGTTTATGGGTTAATAGGTTTAGTTTATTAGTAACAATGTGGGGGCGCTGGCGGTTTAGGGTTAATAGGTTTATTTATTAGTTGCGATGTGGGGGGCCGGCGGTTTAGGGGTTAATAGGTTTATTTAGTGTCAGCGATGTCAGGGAGCGGCGGATTAGGGGTTAATACCTTTATTTATGGGTTGGCGATTTCAGGGGCAGCGGTATAGGGGTTAATAGGTTTATTTAGGTGTTAGCAATGCTAGGGGCTGGTGGTTTAGGGGTTAATCACTTTATTTTATGTCAGGGGTGGCGGATTAGGGGTATTTAGAATAGGGGTTTATGTTAGGGTGTTAGGTTTAAACGTAATTTTCTTTCCCCCATAGACATCAATGGGGTTGCATTACGGTGATTTGCCATTCCGCGATCACAGTTTAGTTTTTTTCTAACACTCTCTCCCCATTGATGTCTATAGGGGAAAGCATGCACGAGCACGTAAACTCATCTCTTGGCTTTTGTGCGGTATGGAGCTTAGCGCACCATAACGCACAGCACAAGGAGGTTTTTCAGTAACTTGTAATGGCAACGCTATGGAAAGTGCAGTACGGCTCATTTTATTGCGTTATTTACGCACCCAGGAATAGCGCAAAACTCGTAATCTAGCCGAGTGTTAGTTACTTACTAAAGGTGGAAATTTAAAGCATGGCTTTTATTATATCTGTGATAACTTTTAAGAATTTGTGTAATTTACTGCTGGTAAAGACAAGGGGAAAATGGAAGATAAAGAACATTTTAAGGGCTTTGTGTCTTATTTCAATATGACAGATGTATTCAACAGGGTGGGGCCTTCTGTGTGTAGATCCCACCCATAATAATGTTATTGTCCTGATTTTTTTTTTGTGTTTGATCACAGAGCTGAGTGTTTGCAGAGGGGAGTTTCCCCATCACAGGCTCAGGGGTTGGGCTCCAATTTGGTAACAGAAGTGCGGGTCTATAACTGGTTTGCTAACAGGCGTAAGGAGGAGGCATTTCGACACAAACTGGCAATGGACACATATAGTGGTCAGCAGAGCTCAGCACCTTCTCTCCAACAGCATGATCTTCCCAGTGTCAAAGGGCATGGTAAGTTTGATCTATAACTGTCACTTTTAATGTCCTCTCACTAAATTCTTACTCTTTGGCACTCACGTGATATATTATTTTTATATTTACTGCCTACAGGGAGCCAGTACACACAGGACAACTCAAATGAGAGAGGTGCTTCCATGTTGACAAGTCAGAGCGGCATAACATCACCTGGTCTGGAGCCAAGCCACAGTCTAATGAACAGTGACAGCAAGTTGGTCACTGCAGGTGGTTCCCTTCCCCCAGTCAGCACACTGACTGCTCTACACAGCCTGGACCATGGGCAGCACCAACTAAGCCAGACACAGAACCTGATCATGGCATCCCTCCCCAGTGTTATGACTATTGGCACAGAAGCAGCACTTGGACCAGCGTTCAGCAGTGGTGGCTCTTCCACTCTGGTGATTGGTAATAAAGAGGGGATGGGATTTAGAGCAACCTTGACATAACATGGCTACCTACATAGGCTTAGATTACTTCATGGTTATACCATGACACACCAAATCTTATTATGCAAATCGTTTTATTAATTGCTGCAGCTGACTATTAGCACCTATTAGCCCATTGGAAGTTTGGGCTTCATTTCAAATATCACAAGAGCTTCTGTATTTTTTAAATAATTTCTCTAGCTCTAAAAGTTGTGCTGTCTTGGTCCACCTTGGTAGCACTCAGAAATTAATATATCACACCTTTTAGGGGCAGAGAGAAACCAATCGATAGATAGGGAGAGTACACAGCTTCATTCCTTACTGTTGAGAAATACAACACCTGGCCACCAGGGGGAGGCAAAGACACCCCAGCCAAAGGCTTAAATATTCCTCCCACTTCCTCATTACCACAGTCATTATTTGCCTTTCGTCACGTTAGGAGGTGGCAGAGAAGTGTCAGAAGATTCGGAGAGTCCTGAAAAAGGTTATCTGCCCTTTCGAGATAGGACTGGAGTTTTAAGTAGTCATACAATCTCTCAGTGAGAGTATTGATGAAAGTTAGAGTCTGGAGATGCAGGGAAAGTTTTTCTGCTAACAGCTCCTAAGCAATCAGTGTTGATGAGTTTAACTACCTGCTTTCTCTCTCAAGTCCAGGAGCGCTGCTTTAAGACTGTCACACTTGAGAGGTTCTGTTCCACAGCATGGATCCTGGAGGTAAGATTGTTTCAATTTTTACACATAAAAAGCTATAACAGGGTCACAAGTGTGGCTCCTTTATACCTTGATAGGATCCAGGGTTAATATCCTCTGAAGGGGATTTATTAAACAGTTGGGGTTATTTAATCAGTGTATTCATTATTTACATGCTGCTTTGTGTGATTTTTTCCTGGGCTGATAGACTGTGTGTTTTTGGCTGGAACAAACAGGTTTCACTTTTACGTTTCACTTTAGTTTTTGAAGGTGTTGCACAGCTCCTTTTACTTGCTGTACTTGTAATAACAAGGGAAGTCTTGTCTTGCACTCCATGTGACCGGGTGTGGTCTATGTTCATTTCCTCCTTTCCGGCTGAGACTTGAACCTGAGGAGTTTCCTCTGTTAACTGTCTGGTGCCCCAGCCAGTGGGAGTATAAAGGTGCAGTTTTCTATAATAAAAAACGTTTTTATTTGTGTGCTTTTGTGGCTATAACCTGAGCTATGGAGGACTCTGACATGTTAGAAGGTACTGTAAAACCTAATCACTGAAGGGGGCGCTCAAGATGTAGTATAATCAATAATCTAGAACAAAAGTATATTTGATGGGGCAATGTTAAGCTATCATAGATGAGTATATACACAATAAACAATAAAGGCAGAAAACAGTAAATTCTTAGATACTGTAGTGAAAATACACTTGCAATTGTGAAAAATTAGACAGTCCTTTATACGTTCTTCAAAGGATAACGATTGCTGTAGCGGCTGCCTCTTCCTCACTGGATGGTCCAGGTGGTACTATATAAGATAAAACAGAATGGAGGGGCGCCTCATGTGTGGTATCATCTATTAATTAACAATGAGTCACAGATCTATTGCCAAATGGGTACTCACAAATTTGGAGAGCACACTTATGTGCTGGTAGGGGCGGGCTGCAGAATTAGAAAGGTGTGACAGCTCACCCACTTGAAGGCGCTCTTGGCGTAAGATGGTGGTGCTATAAGGGAGACAAGAAATACGGGCACCACATGTGCAGACTATTAATGGTACAACCACAACAGATTCCTTAATGTGGAGGGTACTCACATATTCCCAGAGCACACCAATGTGCTTGTAGAAGCAGGCTGCGGATTGGTAGAGGTGTGGCA
The DNA here is from genome assembly GCF_027579735.1 of Bombina bombina. NCBI lineage: Eukaryota > Metazoa > Chordata > Amphibia > Anura > Bombinatoridae > Bombina > Bombina bombina. Next base: position 432,905,426 of record NC_069500.1, on the reverse strand, counting down.
GCTCACTCAAACTCTAGGTATCTTGATATTTGTATGATAATGTGTTCCCTCAGGTGCTGGGCTGGTCTCTCATAGGTGAACAATGGCAGATGGTGGGTAGAAATGAATCCACTCAAAGGATAAAAGATATATCCAAATTTATTTAAAAAAGCATAAAAGTTTAAAAACAACAGCACAATGATTGCTGATGAGAGTGGATAACAGGGTGTCCAATAATCACCCAATCATGCAACGCGTTTCACGGTTCACAGACCGTTTCATCAGGCATAAAAAATCATAATCACACCTGTCACACCTTTCTAATTCTGCAGCCCGCCCCTACCAGCACATAAGTGTGCTCTCCAAATTTGTGAGTACCCATTTGGCAATAGATCTGTGACTCGTTGTTAATTAATAGATGATACCACACATGAGGCGCCCCTCCATTCTGTTTTATCTTATGTTAGAAGGTACTCCTTCTGTACTAAATCATACCTGTTTATATTGTGAGGAGGCCGTGGTTTTTCTGCCCACTCAATTATGTTCCACATGCCTTAACATCATTATAAAGTCTAAGAAGGGAGACAAGCCTGCTAAGGCTCTTAGTCCCTCTGAGCCATCTACCTCTCAGGACTCGGCGTCCTGTGTGATTACTAGCCTTGCTACATTATCCACTCCACATGCAGTTCCCCATAGCACATCTAATCCTCCATCCCGAGGGGGCCTTCTTTTGCCACGCAGTTACAAACGGCGGTGTCTGCGGCCCTCAGTGCATTACCTCGCTCTAACAAACACAAGCGAAAGGTTAAACATAGCTCTCCTGACCCGGAGTCATCTAAATGTTTATCGGATTTAGCTATTATGTCCCAGTTATCCGATGATGAGTTAACCTCTGTAGTTTCAGAGGGTGAACTTTTTGGGTCGGAGACCTTAGCGTCTAAGCCTCCTGCTGCGGAGGAACCGTCCTTTAGATTTAAAATTGATCACTTGCGTTTTTTATTAAAGTAGGTTCTGTCTACGTTAGAGGTTCCAGAGGCCGCGCTGCCTGAAGAACCTATGTTACCTAGATTAGACAGAGTTTACAAAGACAGGAAAGTTTCTTTGACTTTTCCTGTGCCGTTTAAGATGGCGAACATTATTAAGAACAAATGGGAAAAAGATTTGGTTCTTCCTTTTCCCCCTCGTCTACTTTTAAAAAGTTAATCCCGGTCCCGGACTCTCAACTGAATTTGTAGGGCTTTATTCCTAAGGTGGATGGTGCTATCTCTACGCTTGCTAAACGTACTACTATACCTCTTGAGGATAGTTCTTTGTTCAGAGAGCCGATGGATAAGAAAATGGAAACCTTTCTGAGAAAGATGTTTCAACATAGGGGATTTTTGTTTCAACCGGCGACTGCAGTTGCTGCAGTTCCCGGAGCGGCTACCTACTGGTGCGACTCTTTGTCGCAACTCATTGAGGTGGTGTCTCCCCTCAAGGATATTCAAGACAGAATTAAAGCTCTGAGAATTGCTAATTCTTTTATCTGTGATGTGAACATGCAAATTATTCCCCTAAATGCAAAGGCCTCTGGCTTTGTGGTCCTAGCCCACAGGCGCTCTGGTTGAAGTCTTGGTCTACAGATATTACTTCTAAGTCCAGACTCCTTTCTCTTCCCTTCAAGGGAAAGATTGTATTTTGTCCAGGCCTTTCTACGATTACCGGAGGCAAGGGTGCCTTCCTACCGCAAGATAAGAAGAACAAGTCTAAGGGACGACAATCTTCTAATTTTTGTTCCTTTCATTCTGACAAATCCCAACAACAACAATCCTCCTCCAAGCCCGAGCAACCCAAGAGTACTTGGAAGCCGGCTCAGTCCTGGAATAAATCCAAGCAGAATAAGAAACTTGCCGAAAACAAATCAGCATGAAGGGGTGGCCCCCGATCAGGGATCGGATGGTGTAGGGGGCAGACTGTCTCTTTTTTCAGACGCCTGGTTCAAGGACGTACAGGATCCGTGGGTCCTGGAGGTGGTATCTCAGGGATACAAGATAGGCTTCAAATCTCATCCGCCAAGGGGCAGATTCCTTCTCTCGAATCTGTCTACCAGACCAGAAAAAACACTTTCAGTTCCTGAGGTTTGCATTCCTAGACCAGCACTTCCAGTTCATTGCCAATCCGTTTGACCTAGCTACTGCTCCAAGAATCTTTATGAAGGTTCTGTGGGCTCTTCTAGCCGTTGCCAGAACTCAGGGAATTGCAGTAGCCCCATACTTGGATGATATTCTTGTGCAAGCACCATCCTTTCGTCTTTATTTCTTGAAGTCCCTTCTCAGTCTTTTTCGATCACATGGATGGAAGATAAACTTGGAAAAGAGTTCTCTTATCCCAAGTTCCAGGGTGGAATTCCTAAGTGCTATAATAGAAATATCCTCATGTATATGGAGTCTAGCAGACCAGAGACGTTGCAAGCTAACTTTGGCATATTTTGCCCTCCGAAACCTCCTTAAGTCCCTCTGTGGCTCAGTGTATGGAGGTGATTGGTCTCATGGTGTCCTGCATGAACAGCGATCATTTAGATCTGTCTCAAAAGATTGTATTAGACAGTCGGTCGAGAGAAACGCTCTCTTGGTGGCTCTGTCCAGATCATCTGTCCCAAGGGACATGCTTCTTTAGACCATCCTGGGAGATTGTGACTATGGAAACAAGCCTATCCGGATGGGGAGCTGTTTGGGGTGCCAGGAAGACACAGGGGTTGTGGACTCAGGAGGAGTCCTCCCTCCCAATCAATATTTTGGAACTACGGGCAATCTTCAAGGCCTTGAAGGCTTGGCCACTTCTGGATTTGTCCCATTTTATCAGATTCCAATCAGACAATATAACCTCGGTGGCTTACATCAACCATCAGGGAGGAACGAGAAGATCCTTGGCGATAAAGGAAGTATCTCAGATTCTGTAGTGGGCGGAGGCCCACAGCTGTTCGCTGTCAGCAATCCACATTCTGGGTGTGGACAACTGGGAGGCGGATTTTGTCAGCAGGCAATCCTTTCGTCCAGGGGAATGATCTCTCCATCCCAAGGTGTTTGCAGAGATATGCAGCAAGTGGGGGACACAGCACAGCAGTGCCCTGGAGGTTCAAACTCATATATCTTTTTCCTCCATTACCGCTTATTATCTTGGAAGGTTCTCTTTTTATTGGCTATTGCCTCTGCACGCAGAGTTTCTGATATCTCTGTTTTGCAATGTGATTTTTCATGCATATAAGGCAGTTTTACATACTAAATTAGGTTTTCTTACTAAGGTTGTGTCAGATCACAACATCAATCAGGATATTGTGGTTCCTTCCTTGTGTTCTAATCCTTCTGTTCGAAGGAACAGTTCTATCTTTAGGCTACTATGGAGTTTAGACAATTTTCCTCTTTGTTTGTTGTCTATTTAGGGAAGCGTAAGGGGCAGAAGGCTACTTCGACTTCCCTATTTTTTTGGTTAAGGCGTGTCATCCACTTAGCTTTTGAGACAGTGGGACATCGTCCTCCTGAGAGGATAACGGCTCATTCCACTAGAGCAGTGGCTTCCTCATGGGCCTTTAAGAACGAGGCCTCTATGGATCAGATTTGTAAGGCGGCTACCTGGTCCTCCTTACATACTTTTTCAAAATTGTACAAGTTTGATGTTTTTGCTTCGGCTGAAGCAGCTTTCGGGAGAAAAGTTTGGCAGGCTGTGGTGCCCTCAGAATTAGGTTCTGCCTCTTTTTCTGTTCCCTCCCGTTATTTATTCAGTGTCCTCTGGAGCTTGGGTATAGTTTTTCCAACAGTAAGGAATGAAGCCGTAGACTCTCCCTATCTTAGGAAGGAAAACATAATTTATGCTTACCAGATAAATTCCTTTCCTTCTGGATAGGGAAAGTCCACTGTCCCCATCAGTTTTTTCTTGTCTATGGGCAGTCCCCTATTATTTATTTTATTCTTCTGGCACCATTTATACCCTAATATTTCTCCTACTTTTTCTTGTTCCCTCTGCAAAATGACTGGGATGAGGAAGTGGGAGGGATATTTAAGCCTTTGGCTTGGGTGTCTTTGCCTCCTCCTGGTGGCCAGGTGTTGTATTTCCCAACAGTAAGGAATTAAGCCGTGGACTCTCCCTATCCGGAAGGAAAGGAATTTATTTGCTAAGCATAAATTATTGGGGGGGTTTTGGGGGGTGGGTTAAGACTCTACATTTTCCTGGCAGAGACAGGCTGTATTAATGTATTGGAGGTTAGGTAGTAGGGTATCTGTGTCTATATTAGAAAATATTCTAGTTATGCTTACTGCAATGCCCAGGAAAGAAGGTATCCAAATACATTATGTGACTCCTTTTGAAAAGCAGGGACTTTATCATGTCTCTTCTGGTCAGGAATAGCTGGATTTTCAGTTTTCAAAAAGGTCAACTTATAATCATTAAAATTTGCGTCTTTTAGGGAGCAGAATTTGAACACATTTGAAAATGAGACAATTTAGAAAAGAAATTAGTTACCTTAAATCAGCTAGATCCTTACTTCTCTATATATTCCATTAGTCTTTACTTGGAAATGATGGATAGTATTGTCCTCAATTATTCCAGTAGTACAATGGGCCAGATGTGTCCAATTTAAGACTACTTTCTGAAGGTATGACATCCAAAAATTATATTTTCATATTTGCATTCCATGAAAAATAAATCAGGCATTGTATTGGTGTATGGTATGGTTAAATATGGAAAGGGGATACCCTTGAGAAATGCTCGGTGCCTATGATTTACTACTACCAGCAACAGGATTCCAAAAGCATAGAGGAGCATACTCACAACAATGGATAGTAAGGTAAAATATAGCCTTTATTTCAAAGTAGAATAAAATCAAATTTTCTTTGCAGACCCACACAGCGTCTGTGCAGATGGAGAGAGGAGCCTACTCCTCAACTGACGGTTGCTGACGCATTTCGGCTATCAATGCCGTAGTCGTAGCTACAGTCTGGGGTAAATACTACCCTTTTAAGCCCATATACCTGTTATGATTTGCTAAAAACAAAGCTAGGAGTTGGCTCCTAAGTCTCCACCCCTGAACTGTGGGGTCTTGAATTCCTCAAAATAACAAATGTAACCACAGTAACATTATGTTTCAATACTATTGTAAGGTTACATTTCACCAGAAAAGCAGTACAACGTTAATACATAAATTCCAAATGCGCCTTATCCATATTTGCTTTTTATTCACTTATTATGGCACATATTACTCAGTAAATCTCTTAGCGGTTTTAACTCTATATATATTTGAATTTAAAAATTTCTCTGCATATGTAATTATAAACTATTGCATTTTAAAATGTCAATCTCTTAGGAAAGGCTCAACATATAGAATGTAAAAAGCCAGAATGTGACATTTATGGGGAGTGCAGATAGAATCGTGCAGGACTTGATTATAACAATAATAATAATGCTGTGACGCCAAGAGGTTACAATTGTATACACAGGCCCAGGCCAATTATTCCCAGAAATTGATGACATCATAGTCTTTATTAAATCCATCTGGGACCCTGGTCCTATTAAATCCATCTGGGACCCTGGTCCTGAGTCTGTGTATCCAAAAGACCTCTCTCTTGCCCAAACGTTTATCACCTCCCCTCTCTTTGCACTTCACAACCTCTATGATGGTCCACCACAACATGTTTGCATTCTTGTTGTGTACCTCCCTAAAATGCTGCACCAATGGGGTAGTTAATTTACCCTGTTTTATACTGGAAAGGTGCTCGCGTATTCTTTTTCTTATCTCTCTACTCGTGAGCCCCACATATTGCTTCCCACATTGGGTGCATGTAAGGAGATACACAACATAAGAGGCCTACAGTTTAAACAGGAGAAATGCTTAAATTCTTCCCCTGTAACCGAGCTCCTAAAACCCTCACTGACTTGCAGGTAATCACAGGCCACACATTGTTAATAGCTACATCTATAGGTGCCTTTAAAATGCAGCCAAGATTAATCCTGTGTCATAATTGGCTTTAACTGTGTAGGAGCCACTGTGTTACCTATGGATTTACCCTTTTCTCTTGTTAGGTGTATCCAGTCCACGGATCAACCATTACTTGTGGGATATTCTCCTTCCCAACAGGAAGTTGCAAGAGGATCACCCACAGCAGAGCTGCTATATAGCTCCTCCCCTAACTGCCATATCCAGTCATTCTCTTGCAAGCTCTCAACATAGCTGGAGGTAGTAAGAGGAAAGTGGTAAAAATATAGTTAGTTTTTTCTTCAATCAAAAGTTTATTGTTTTTAAATGGTACCGGAGTGTACTATTTTATCTCAGGCAGCATTTAGAAGAAGAATCTGCCTGCGTTTTTCTATGATCTTAGCAGAAGTAACTAAGATCCACTGCTATTCTCACATATGTCTGAGGAGTGAGGTAACTTCAGAGGGAGAATGGCGTGCAGGGTATCCTGCAATAAGGTATGTGCAGTTAAGTTTTTCTAGGGATGGAATTTGCTAGAAAATGCTGCTGATACCGGATTAATGTAAGTTAAAGCCTAAATACAGTGATTTAATAGCGACTAGTATCAGGCTTGCTATCAGAGGTATATACTCTGATTAATGTGCAATATAAAACGTTTGCTGGCATGTTTAATCGTTTTTATATATGCTTTGGTGATAAAACTTATTGGGGCCTAGTTTTTTTCCACATGGCTGGCTTTATTTTTGCCTAGAAACAGTTTCCTGAGGCTTTCCACTGTTATAGTATAAAAGTTACAGTTGGTGCAGTTAAAATTACAAACTGTGACATTCAGCTTCCCTCAGCAGTCCCCTGCATGCTATAGGACATCTCTGAAGGGCTCAAAAGGCTTCAAAAGTAGGAGCTGTGGCAGTTGTTATGACTGTTTAAAAAACATATTTTTCGTTTTGTTAATCTGTTTTTTGTATTAAAGGGACAGTATACTGTAAAATAGTTTTTCCCTTTATGTGTTTACAATTGCTTTTTTTACCAACTGCAGAGTAAAAAATGTATGAAAATTAGCTTTTTTATTTGTGTATATTAAAGCTCTGATTTTATGTTTTGAAGCCACAACCTAATAAAATGGGTTGAGCTTGTAGGTATAATCAGATCTCATTACTGTATCACATTGTGCACATATACCTGCTTCTTTATCTTATATCTGTCCTTAAAACAATCACCAGTACTTTGAGAGCACAATGGAAAATCAACATTGTATTACCTTATCTCTGCTATATCCGACTGGGAGTGTAATTTCTTCTGCTGGCTGTGTTTACAAAGCTTATCTATAGCTGGTACGCGCGGTCACAAACTTTCAGAATAGGTGGGGATACCACATGCTAAATCAACAATTTCAAATGCCAATATAAGGGTAAAGGAGCTACTTGTAAACAATTTAATACACTCCAGCAGGTAAAGTGGATCATTGGGAACAAATTAAAGGGGAGAAAATATTTGAGTAAACTGTCCCTTTAAGGGGTTAATCATCCACTTGCAAGTGGGTGCAATGCTCTGCTAACATGTTACATACACTGTAAAAATTTCGTTAGTTTAACTGCCTTTTTTCACTGTTATTTCAAATTTTGGCAAAATTTGTTTCTCTTAAAGGCACAGTAACTTTTTTTTTTTATATTGCTTGTTAACTTGATTTAAAGTGTTTTCCAAGCTTGCTAGTCTCATTGCTAGTCTGTATAAACATGTCTGACATAGAGGAAACTCCTTGTTCATTATGTTTAAAAGCCATGGTGGAACCCCCATAGGAGAATGTGTACTAAATGTATTGATTTCACTTTAAACAATAAAGATCAGCTGTTATCTTTAAAAGAATTATCACCAGAGGATTCTGACGAGGGGGAAGTTATGCCGACTAACTCTCCCCACGTGTCGGACCCTTTGACTCCCGCTCAAGGGACTCACGCTAAAATGGCGCCAAGTACATCAAAGACGCCCATAGCGATTACTTTGCAGGACATGGCGGCAATCATGGATAATACCCTGTCTGAATTCAGAGGAAAGCGCGATAGCTCTGGGGTTAGACGTAATACAGAACGCGCAGATGTTTTAAGGTCCATGTCTGATACTGCGTCACAATATGCAGAAGCTGAGGAAGAGCTTCAGTCTGTGGGTGACGTCTCTGATCGGGGAAACCTGATTCAGATATGTCTACTTTTAAATTTAAGCTTGAGAGCCTCCGGGTGTTGCTTGGAGAGGTTTTAGCTGCTCTGAATGACTGTGACACAATTGCAGTGCCAGAGAAATTGTGTAGACTGGATGAATACTACGCGGTGCCGGTGTAAAAGTACTGACGTTTTTTCCAATACCTAAAAGGTTTACAGAAATTATTACTAAGGAGTGGGGCAGACCCGGTGTGCCGTTTTCCCCCGCTCCTATTTTTAGAAAAATGTTTCCAATAGACGCCACCACACGGGACTTATGGCAGACGGTCCCTAAGGTGGAGGGAGCAGTTTCTACTTTAGCAAAGCGTACCACTATCCCTGTCGAGGACAGTTGTGCTTTTTCAGATCCAATGGATAAAAATTAGAAGGTTACCTTAAGAAAATGTTTATTCAACAAGGTTTTATCCTGCAGCCCCTTGCATGCATTGCTCCTGTCACTGCTGCTGCGGCGTTCTGGTTTGAGTCTCTGGAAGAGGCCTTTCAGACAGCTACTCCATTGACTGAAATACTTGACAAGCTTAGAACACTTAAGCTAGCTAATTCTTTTGTTCTGATACCATTGTTCATTTGACTAAACTAACGGCTAAGAATTCTGGATTCGCCATCCAGGCGCTTAGGGCGCTATGGCTTAAATCTTGGTCAGCTGACGTGACTTCAAAGTCTAAATTACTTAACATTCCCTTCAAGGGGCAGACCCTATTCGGGCCTGGTTTGAAGGAAATTATTGCTGACATTACTGGCGGTAAGGGTCATACCCTTCCTCAGGACAGGGCCAAATCAAGGGCCAAACAGTCTAATTTTCGTGCCTTTCGAAACTTCAAGGCAGGTGCAGCATCAACTTCCTCTGCTACAAAACAAGAGGGAACTTTTGCGCAATCCAAGCCGGCCTGGAAATCTAACCAGGCCTGGAGCAAAGGCAAGCAGGCTAGAAAGCCTGCTGCTGCCTCTAAGACAGCATGAAGGAACGGCCCCCTATCCGGCAACGGATCTAGTAGGGGGCAGACTTTCTCTCTTCGCCCAGGCGTGGGCAAGAGATGTTCAGGATTCCTGGGCATTGGAGATCATATCTCAGGGATATCTTCTGGACTTCAAAGCTTCCCCCCCCCACAAGGGAGATTTCACCTTTCAAGATTATCTGTAAACCAGATAAAGAAAGAGGCATTCTTACGCTGTGTGCAAGACCTCCTAATAATGGGAGTGATCCATCCAGTTCCACAGATGGAACAAAGACAGGGATTTTATTCAAATCTGTTTGTGGTTCCCAATAAAGAGGGAACCTTCAGACCAATTTTGGATCTAAAGATCTTAAACTAATTCCTCAGAGTTCCATCGTTCAAAATGGAAACTATTCGGACAATCCTACCTATGATCCAGGAGGGTCAGTACATGACCACAGTGGATTTGAAGGATGCTTACCTTCACATACCGATTCACAAAGATCATCATCGGTTCCTAAGGTTTGCCTTTCTAGACAGGCATTACCAGTTTGTGGCTCTTCCCTTCGGGTTAGCTACAGCCCCAAGAATTTTTACAAAGGTTCTGGGGTCTCTTCTGGCGGTCCTAAGACCACGGGGCATAGCAGTGGCCCCTTATCTAGACGACATCCTGATACAGGCGTCAAACTTCCAAATTGCCAAATCTCATACGGACATAGTGTTGGCATTTCTGAGGTCGCATGGGTGGAAAGTGAACGAGGGAAAGAGTTCTCTATCACCCCTCACAAGGGTTTCCTTCCTAGGAACTCTGATAGATTATGTAGAAATGAAAATTTACCTGACGGAGTCCAGGTTATCAAAGCTTCTAAATTCCTGCCGTGTTCTTCACTACATTCCGCGCCCTTCGGTGGCTCAGTGCATGGAAGTGATCGGCTTAATGGTAGCGGCGATGGACATAGTGCCATTTGTGCGCCTACATCTCAGACCGCTGCAATTATGCATGCTCAGTCAGTGGAATGGGGATTACACAGATTTGTCCCCTCTGCTAAATCTGGATCAAGAGACCAGAGATTCTCTTCTCTGGTGGCTATCTCGGGTCCATCTGTCCAAAAGTATGACCTTTCGCAGGCCAGATTGGACAATTGTAACAACAGATGCCAGCCTTCTAGGTTGGGGTGCAGTCTGGAATTCCCTGAAGGCTCAGGGATCGTGGACTCAGGAGGAGAAACTCCTCCCAATAAATATTCTGGAGTTAAGAGCAATATTCAATGCTCTTCTAGCTTGGCCTCAGTTAGCAACCCTGAGATTCATCAGATTTCAGTCGGACAACATCACGACTGTGGCTTACATCAACCATCAAGGGGTGACCAGGAGCTCCCTAGCGATGTTAGAAGTCTCCAAGATAATTTGCTGGGCAGAGACTCACTCTTGCCATCTATCAGCGATCCATATCCCAGGTGTAGAGAACTGGGAGGCGGATTTTCTAAGTCGTCAGACTTTTCATCCGGGGGAGTGGGAACTCCATCCGGAGGTGTTTGCTCAATTGGTTCATCGTTGGGGCACACCAGAATTGGATCTCATGGCGTCTCGCCAGAACGCCAAGCTTCCTTGTTACGGATCCAGGTCCAGGGACCCAGAAGCGACGCTGATAGATGCTCTAGCAGCACCGTGGTTCTTCAACCTGGCTTAAGTGTTTCCACCATTTCCTCTGCTCCCTTGACTGATTGCCAATATCAAACAGGAGAGAGCATCAGTGATCTTGATCGCGCCTGCGTGGCCACGCAGGACCTGGTATGCAGACCTGGTGGACATGTCATCCTTTCCACCTTGGCCTCTGCCTCTGAAACAAGACCTTCTACTACAAGGTCCTTTCAATCATCCAAATCTAATTTCTCTGAGACTGACTGCCTGGAGATTGAACGCTTGAATTTATCAAGGCGTGGCTTCTCCGAGTCAGTCATTGATACCTTAATACAGGCACGAAAGCCTGTAACCAGGAAAATCTACCATAAGATATGGCGCAAATATCTTCATTGGTGTGAATCCAAGAATTACTCATGGAGTAAGGTTAGGATTCCTAGGATATTGTCCTTTCTCCAAGAGGGTTTGGATAAAGGATTATCAGCTAGTTCTTTAAAGGGACAGATGTCTGCTCTGTCTATCCTTTTGCACAAGCGTCTGGCAGAGGTTCCAGACGTCCAGGCATTTTGTCAGGCTTTGGTTAGAATTAAGCCTGTGTTTAAACTTGTTGCTCCTCCATGGAGCTTAAACTTGGTTCTTAAGGTTCTTCAAGGAGTTCCGTTTGAACCCCTTCATTCCATTGATATCAAACTTTTATCTTGGAAAGTTCTGTTTTTGATGGCTGTTTCCTCGGCTCGTAGAGTCTCTGAGTTATCAGCTTTACAATTGTCACGATCGCTCAGCTGCTGATCGCTTCCTCTGTCTCAGCGCGGTAGCGCTTTCATTGGTTGCTTAGCAACCCTGTTCCTGTCGGCTCTTCCAATGACGTCAGGAGGCCTTCTTATTCCGGCGTCTCCTCTCATCGGTGCCTGTTTGTTGTTACTCGTGGGCTATGTGAGTACAAATTTATTCTTGTGTTTCCTGAATTTGTGCCTGCTTATTCTAACCCCTACCTGCCTGATATCGTTGCTGGACACTGCTTACCTGACTACTCTATTGGTTAACCCTTACCTGCCTGATAACACGTTGCTGGACACTGCTTACCTGACTACTCTATTGGTTAACCCCTACCTGCCTGATAACACGTTGCTGGACACTGCTTACCTGACTACTCTATTGGTTAACCCCTACCTGCCTGATAACACGTTGCTGGACACTGCTTACCTGACTACTCTATTGGTTAACCCTTACCTGCCTGATTACACGTTGCTGGACATTGCTTACCTGACTATTCTATTGGTTAACCCCTGCCTGCCTGATAATACGTTGCTGGCACTGCTTACCTGACTACTCTATTGGTTAACCCCTACCTGCCTGATAACACGTTCCTGGACACTGCTTACCTGACTACTCTATTGGTTAACCCCTACCTGCCTGATAACATGTTGCTGGACACTGCTTACCTGACTACTCTATTGGTTAACCCCTACCTGCCTGATAACACGTTGCTGGACACTGCTTACCTGACTACTCTATTGGTTAACCCTTACCTGCCTGATTACACATTGCTGGACATTGCTTACCTGACTACTCTATTGGTTAACTCCTATCTGCCTGATTACACGTTACTGGATATTGCTTGCCTGACTATTCTTCTATTGGTTAACCCTTACCTGCCTGATTACCCAGTTGCTGGACATTGCCTGCCTGATTACTCTATTGGTTAACCCTTTCTACACAAAGTTTCTTCTCCTGACCCTGCTGTGTCATCTTCCAGTCTATTACTGTGAGTATATTATACTACAGCTGTCGCAGGGTCAGGTCCTGGTATATACTCACTGTGCTAGGGTGTTATTAACCTCATTCTAGCATTTCTAGCATTTGGGTCTAACTCTGGACTTTACCTATCCTGACAACAATGTGATTCTCCTTATCTGATTTTCCATACAGATAAAGTAGTTCTGCGTACAAAACCTGGGTTTTTACCTAAGATAGTTTCCAACAAGAATATCAATCAAGAGATTGTTGTTCCATCATTGTGTCCTAATCCTTCTTCAAAGAAAGAACGTCTTTTACATAATTTGGACGTAGTCCGTGCTTTAAAGTTTTACTTACAAGCGACTAAAGATTTTCGTCAAACATCTTCCCTGTTTGTTGTTTACTCTGGACAGAGGAGAGGTCAAAAGGCTTCAGCAACCTCTCTTTCTTTTTGGCTTCGGAGCGTAATACGCTTAGCCTATGAGACTGCTGGACAGCAGCCCCCTGAAAGGATCACAGCTCATTCTACTAGAGCTGTGGCTTCCACCTGGGCCTTTAAAAATGAGGCTTCTGTTGAACAGATTTGCAAAGCGGCGACTTGGTCTTCGCTTCATACCTTTTCAAAATTTTACAAATTTGATACTTTTGCTTCTTCGGAGGCTATTTTTGGGAGAAAGGTTCTACAGGCAGTGGTCCCTTCCGTTTAAATACCTGCCTTGTCCCTCCCTTCATCTGTGTACTTTAGCTTTGGTATTGGTATCCCACAAGTAATGGATGATCCGTGGACTGGATACACCTAACAAGAGAAAACATAATTTATGCTTACCTGATAAATTTATTTCTCTTGTGGTGTATCCAGTCCACGGCCCGCCCTGTCCTTTTAAGGCAGGTCTAAATTTTAAACTACAGTCACCACTGCACCCTATGGTTTCTCCTTTCTCGGCTAGTTTCGATCGAATGACTGGATATGGCAGTTAGGGGAGGAGCTATATAGCAGCTCTGCTGTGGGTGATCCTCTTGCAACTTCCTGTTGGGAAGGAGAATATCCCACAAGTAATGGATTATCCGTGGACTGGATACACCACAAGAGAAATAAATTTATCAGGTAAGCATAAATTATGTTTTTTAAAGATAAATCTGCATACTTTAGCAACCACGTCCATCTGAAAATGCTTGCGTACTATATTGCAAACCTGGTGAAACTGGTTGCTATATTGTGTGATAAATGAAACGTCTTTGAAACTCTCTTTTTCTTTTTCAGAAACCCTTGATCCAAAGTATTTTTCTCTTTTCATTGCTGATATTTGTTTTTTGGATGTTTCTTCCCTCTACTGCACAACCTCTCCTCCAGCTCCTTAGCATGAGTATTAAACTCCTCATCCTGAGTACAATTTCTTTGTAGTCTGATGAATTGTCCTTTAATGACAGAATTGAAGACTCTTTTGGGATGGCAGCTACGGGCATGGAGAAGGGTGTTGCCAGAGATGGGCTTTCTATATACTTCAGTTATAACCCTATTATCCAATGTTCCCTGAAGTGTGACATCTAGATAATTCATTTGTGTACCTGTAAATTCTGAAGTAAGTTGAATGCCAACCGTGTTCTGGTTAAGTTTATTCACAAACACTTCGGCTTCCTCTATGCTGCCTTTCCAGATGATCATAAGATCGTCAATATATCCTTTATAGTATATAATTTTGTTTCTCAAGTGCCCACCACACCCATAGCTGTCCCACTTCTCTGGAGGTAATGAACACCCTCGAAAACAAAATAATTATGGGTTAGCAACACTTTTGCCACCTGAAGAACATATTGACGAAACCTCTGATCATAGTTGTTCATTATATCTAAAAAGAAACCCAGGGCCTCAAGACCCTTATAATGAGGTATTGAGGAATACAATCCAACCACATCCTTTGTCAACCAATTAAGGTCCTCATTCCACGATATGGACTCCAATTCCACAAGTAGTTGATTTGTATCCTTCAAATAGCTGGCCAAATTTCTGACCAGCGGCTGGAGTATGGCATCCAGCCACTGGGAAAGGGGTTCAAATAAAGAGCCTATGCCACTAACATTAGGGTGGCCTTTAACATCGTGAGGGAGTTATGAACTTTCAGTAAAAAGTTGAAAATAGGTGTGACTGGGTGTTCAACATACAGAAAAACACTAGTTTTTCATCTAAGAACCCTTCCTCTCTACCATCATAAATAAGTTGGTGTAATTCCTCCTTAAACTTATTGACAGGGTTGGTTTTAAGGGTCAAATACTGTGTGGGGTCTGTTAGTTGTCACATGGCCTCATTGACAAAAAACTGTCTGTCCATTACAACCACAGACCCCCCCCCCCCCTTATCAGCTCTTATAACCAAGTCTTTATTGGCACCCAAATTCTTCAATGTCGACTTTTCATCAATACTCAGGTTGCCATATTGTTTTTCATTAATTCCATAAGCTAAGATAGTGAGATCATGCTCAACTCTTTTTTGGAATGTTTCCAATATATTCCCTCCAGAGTGGATGGGATACAACTTTAAGCACTTTTAAATGAGGGACCCTTGGTTTCAGACAGTGCCTCTGAGATTTCGAATGCGCTTGCTCCCTCCAAAGACAGTGCCTCCAATGTCTCCACATCACATACTTCCTGGAATGTTACACTTGCTCTGTGGATTGGTGCTACCTAAAACATCTCTCACATTAGCCTATTTAAAATGCTTTTTAAGCGTTAAATTCCTTATTAACCTATTAACGTCTATGAGTGTCTGGGAAAGATTAAAATTCTCTGATGGCACAAAGTTCAAGCCATAGCTCAGTACCCTTGTTACTATTTCCAGCACCATGAGGTTTGACAACAGGATAACCTATATATTGGAACTTGGAGCAATTGGCACAGTTCTTTAACATTTAGGATTGCCTACAGCGTACAGCAGTGCACGGCCTCTCAGGCAATCAGGCAGCAGCCCGGGAAAGCTACCGTTGAAACACTTGTCAGACGTGGGACCCAATTCTTTCTGCTCTGACCAGATTATCTAAGAAGTTTTGTCAGTACTGCAAGGTTCCTCAAAGAATTTAAAAAGGCAAATTTTATCTTGAGATTTGCTCATCTAATAAAGTCCTACTGATCAAAAACTTGCTGCCATGGAGAGAAATCACACAAAATCTTTGGGATTTTTTTAGACCTTATATACAGGAGTCTCTCATTTACATACAGAACCCTGCATAGAGAGATAAACCTCTCTCAATGTAAAAGTTATGGTTCTACATTTCTAATTTTCTTTGAAGGACCTCCCCCTACTGACCAGACTTCTTAGATAATCTCGTCTGAGCAGAGAGCTTTAGATCGTTGGCCCTAAGTGTGGTTCTAGAAGTGAAGAAGAAACAGCTGCATTTGAATATAATGCTCAAAAAATATTTGTCATGATTTCTTTCCTTGACAGTGAGTTTTTTATAATTGGACCCACAGTTACTTATAACTTTTTTTTGCCATAGCATGAATAGATCTTACCAATGTCTAAGTTTAAGTATTTAGTAAATAACCTTATACTTTCCCATTTCATTCTTTATTTTTCAGGTCTCACATCACAAGCTCAAAGTGTTCCAGTAATTAACACTGTTGGGAGCAGTCTGACAACCCTTCAGCCTGTACAGTTCTCCCAGCAGCTACATCCTACACATCAGCAGCCAATTGTGCAGCAGGTCCAGGGTCACATGGCACAAAGCCCTTTCATGGCTGCCATGGCACAGCTACAGAATCAACATGGTAAGAACATGCATCTGACAGAATGACACCTTCATGGAGTCTTCCACTGAGATTACTGACCTATATTTTGTCTTCCCTTAGCTCTCTACAGTCATAAGCCAGAGGTTGCTCAGTATGCTTCTGCTGGGTTCTTTCCACAGACCATGGTCATTACAGACACTACAAACCTTGGAACACTGACAAGCCTGACACCTAGCAAACAGGTGAGAGCGAGCTTGACTTAGGTGAAGACATTTGTAACAATTGGTGCCCTAGTGTGCATGAATTATAATATAAAATACACCTGGCATGGGACACTATAGAGAATCTTGCACAAACCATAACATGTAATTATTTTGCCTCTGAATTGAAGAAAAACTACATGTGTCTACTTTGGTGAGATGGTTTAAAGGGCAGTAAACACCTTCAGAATTTTTTTTATAAAAATGTATTAGTTAGAAATAATTAAACAACTTTGCAATATACTTCTTTTATTTAGTTTGCCTCCTTTCCTTGTAATTTTGTTTTGAAAATAGAAAATTCTCTAATTCTCAGAACTTAAAATTGCACCCTACTGGCTTCCTAAGCTAACCAACTATATATCTTTTCCTAATTTGCTTTAACTGACAACAACTACAAAACAATGTACTTTATACTAACATTATGACCATGGCTGGCTTTCTCTGCAGACTAAAGAACAGATTGGCTCCAAATAAAGCAAATGGCGGAGTTTGGATATTGAAAAAACAATTGCAGTAAAAATTATGTTAAAGGGCCATTACCATGATAAATTACATGCTCTTATTCATTTGGGCATGCCATTTTAACTCTAGCGATTCTGTAATGTGATATGTCTAACCCCTATAAAGGGGTTAATCACATAGTTAAAGTCTCGGGACTTAAACACATAGCATTGCTAATGTTAAAATAACATGTTCTAATAATATAATGGCCCTTTAATAAGCTTTAAAAACATTTAGACTTGGCAGATACTGTGAGGCCTATCTATCAAGCCGTCAACTGTGCTGCATTCGATGGCACCAATACGCTCGCCTAACATCGCCTAAAATCGCGGCCGCGGACCTGAATACGCTCTCCTTATTTATAAAAAAGCTGTCAAAAAGCTGCGCACCAAGTACGGGGCGATGAGCAGCGGACTGTTGTTAACTAACAGTCATCGATCTCGCTGCTATTCGGCTTATTCCCAACTTCATTTATATCCTGTCACTAAACACCGCCACTAAACTAAAATGTTTAACCCCTATCCCGCCGCAACTAAATAAAGTTATTATTAACCCCCATCCCGCTGCTCCTGGAGCCCACTGCAACGCTAATAAAGTTATTAACCCCTATGCCCCCGCTCCCGGACCCCTCCCCAACTAAATAAATGTATTAACCCCTAAACCCCTGGCCTCCCACATCACTACCACTTACTAAACCTAGTATCCCATAAACCGCCAGCCCCCCACATCGCCATAAACTAAATTAAACTATTAACCCCTAAACCTAACAACCCGCTAACTTTACATTATAATTACCTCATCCCTATCTTATAATAAATTTAAACTTACCTTTAGAATTAAAATAAACTATATTAAACTATTAATTAACCTACCCTAACTATTATACTCAAATTACATTAAACTATATTAAACTAATAATTAATCTACCCTAACTATTATACTAAAATTACATTAAACTATATTAAACTAATAATTAATCTACCCTAACTATTATTCTAAAATTACATTAAACTAACAATTAAATTAACTATATTACATATTTAAAAACCTAACCCTACTCAAGTTATTTAAATCTACTATAAAGAATTACTAAGTTACAAAAAAATAACAACTAAGTTACACAAAATAAAAAATAAATTATCAAATATTTAAACTAATTACGCCTAATCTAATAGCCCTATCAAAATAAAAAAGCCCCCCTAAAATAAAAAACCCTAGTCTACAATAAACTACCAATGGCCCTTAAAAGGGCCATTTGCTGGGCATTGCCCCAAAGAAATCAGCTCTTTTACCTGTAAAATAAAATACAAACACCCCCCCAACAGTAAAACCCACCACCCACACAACCAAACCCCCCAAATTAAAACCTATCTAAAAAACCTAAGCTCCTCATTGCCCTGAAAATGGCATTTGTATGGGCATTGCCCTTAAAAGGGCATTTAGCTCTTTTTAGCCCAAAGTCCCTAACCTAAAATTAAAACCCACCCAATAAACCCTTAAAAAAAACTAACTCTAACACCCAAAGATCCACTTACAGTTTTCGAAGGCCGGATATCCATCCTCATCCAAGCGGCAGAAGTCTTCATCCAAGCGGGCCAAAAGTCTTCCTCCAAGCGGGCAGAAGTCTTCATCCAGACGGCATCTTCTATCTTCATCCATCCGGCGCGGAGCGGCTCCATCTTCAAGACATCCCGCGCGGGGCATCCTCTTCTTCCGAAGTGTCTTGCAGAATGAAGTTTCCCTTTAAATGACGTCATCCAAGATAGCGCCCCATACATTCCGATTGGCTGATAGAATTCTATCAGCCAATAGGAATTAAAGTGGAAACCTAACACTAACCCCTGAAGATCCACTTGATTGGAATAGCCAATAGAATGTGAGCTCAATCCTATTGGCTGATTGGATCAGCCAATAGGATGAAAGCTCAATCCTATTGGCTGATTGCAACAGCCAATAGGATTTTTTCCACCTTAATTCCTATTGGCTGATAGAATTCTATTAGCCAATCGAAATGTAAGGGACGCCATCTTGGATGACGTCATTTAAAGGGAAACTTCATTCTGCAAGAGACGTCGGAAGAAGAGGATGCTCCGAGCCGGATGTCTTGAAGATGGAACCGCTCCACGCCGGATGGATGAAGATAGAAGATGCCGTCTGGATGAAGACTTCTGTCCGCTTGGAGGAAGACGTCGGCCCGCTTAGATGAAGACTTCTTACGGCTTCGCTGAGGACTTCTGCCGCTTGGTTGAGGATGGATGTCCGGTCTTAGAAAACTGTTAGTGGATCTTCAGGGTTTAGTGTTAGGTTTTTTAAGGGTTTATTGGGTGGGTGGGCAATGCCGATACAAATGCCCTTTTCAGGGCAATGGGGAGCTTAGGTTTTTTAGATAGGTTTTTATTTGGGGGGTTTGGTTGTGTGGGGGTGGGTTTTACTGGGTGTTTGTATTTTATTTTACAGGTAAAAGAGCTGATTTATTTGGGGCAATGCCCCGAAAAAGGCCCTTTTAAGGGCCATTGGTAGTTTATTGTAGGCTAGGGTTTTTTTATTTTGGGGGGGCTTTTAGATTAGGTGTAATTAGTTTAAATATTTGATAATTTATCTTTTATTTTGTGTAACTTAGTGTTTTTTATTTTGTGTAACTTAGTTATTTTTTGTAACTTAGTGATTCTTTATAGTAGATTTAAATAACTTGAGTAGGGTTAGGTTTTTAAATATGCAATATAGTTAATTTAATTGTTAGTTTAATGTAATTTTAGTATAATAGTTAGGGTAGATTAATTATTAGTTTAATATAGTTTAATGTAATTTTAGTATAATAGGGTAGATTAATTATTAGTTTAATATAGTTTAATGTAATTGTAGTATAATAGTTAGGGTAGGTTAATTAATAGTTTAATATAGTTTAATGTAATTTTAGTATAATAGTTAGGGTAGATTAATTATTAGTTTAATATAGTTTAATGTAATTGTAGTATAATAGTTAGGGTAGGTTAATTAGTAGTTTAATATAGTTTAATTTAATTCTAAAGGTAAGTTTAAATTTATTATAAGATAGGGATGAGGTAATTATAATGTAAAGTTAGCGGGTTGTTAGGTTTAGGGGTTAATAGCTTAATTTAGTTTATGGCGATGTGGGGGGCTGGCGGTTTAGGGGTAAATAGGTTTAGTAAGTGGTAGTGATGTGGGAGGCCAGGGGTTTAGGGGTTAATACATTTATTTAGTTGCAGTGGGGTCTGGGAGCGGTGGGATAGGGGTTAATACATTTATTTAGTTGCGGCACTGTCAGGTAGCGGCGGGATAGGGGTTAATAACATTATGTAGGTGGCAGCGATGTCGGGGCGGCAGATTAGGAGTGTTTAGACTCGGGGTTTATGTTAGGGTGTTAGGTGTAAATGTAAACGTAATTTGTTTTCTACCATAGAAATCAATGGCAGCAGCGAACATAAGCTTTCGGTGCTTTCAGACTCCCATTTATTTCTATGGCATCCGCGGTCTCCAGGGTGGCGGATTGAAAACCAGGTACGCTGGCCCGGAATAGTGGCGAGCGTACCGATTAGAAGTTTGATAACTTGCAAAAGTTGTCAGATAGTGCCGAATCTGTATTCGGAACATCTGCAATGACGTAAGCATCGATCTGTGTCGGATGGAGACCGGCGGATCATATGTTAAGTCACAAATTTCAACTTTTGCCGGTCTGTAGGCTTTGATAAATGGGTCAAATCAGGCTCGCCACAATTACATTGTGGAATTCGAGCGTATTTGTGGTTGACGGCTTGATAAATATCCCTCTGTATGTCATCCTATAGCAACACAACAGAAATATCCTGTAATGATAACGTGTTTACTGTCCCTTAACTGCTAGAGGAAGCTACAGCACAAAATTGTGCTTGAGAATTGCCCCCACCTGTAAAAAAATAATAATAATATAATTCCCATTGCTACCAGTGGGTAACTGCTGAAACTATACACTCCAGTATACAACAGTAGAGTGACTAGCCAGCTTTAGTGATTTGTATCTCCTAGAGGGCAAAAAGGAATGAACATGCAATATGCAATTATAGGTCTTACACAGAAATAAAGTTCAACTAACACATAATAGCAGTGCTGTAAAGGTAAATCTATACACTTTCCTTACACTGTGAACCCTGTTTTGCAGGAGTGGACGCTAGAGATGTGCATTTCGGCATTTTCATTCACTGCCTAATTTGGAACTAGGAGGCTGCTTTCCGTATTTAGCTCTTTTCGGAGTTGAATATCCTCTTGTGCAAATGAAACACTAAAATCTGGATTTGTACTGTGAAGGGCAGAATACCAAAAGCAGCCGCCAACTTCCGCATTTGGGAATGAACAAATGCACATCTCTAGTGGACACACACAGGGGGGCCAGACAGGATACAGGTGGAGCCTAAGCTTAACAAGCCCTGCTCTAACAATGCCTATTTTAAAAGGGCCCCCTAGATTTGTGGTTCAGTCTCAATTTAGACCTCTGAGACTCCTATAGTTACTCCCCTGATTTCTTGTAATTTCAAGACATTTTTGTTGCCTGCTATAGAATAATAAGTCTATGTGCTCTTGGATGGTTGTGTTAATAGTAGTTTTGTTTATTTAGCATCCACTAAAGCAATTACCTCTAAAACCTTCTCTATTACCACAAGCTAACTATTATATGATTACCCTTATTGCATTCTTCTTCTAGGGACCAATCATAAATTAGTGCAGACTGGAAGTCTCAGAGAGATTAAAGATGCCTCCCATAAAGCTCTCCACTCACATAAGATGCTCTAAAATGAACTTCCAGCACTGCGACTCTGCGAGATCTCTCACAAGATTCTAGACATGCAAATATTGCTATACTTCTCTATACTGGGAGCTAGAACCAATAACATGAGGCATATATGTGCAGCCACCAATCAGCTGTTCCTGAGACTACATAGGTATCCCTTTCAACAAAGGATATCAAGAGAATAAAACAAATTAGATAATAGAAGTAAATTCGAAAGTTGTTTAAAATCACATGCTCTATCGGAGTCACGAAAAAAGGGTTTTATGTCTCTTTAAAGTTACACCGAAACTGTCAAAGCATAATCAGAATTTGTAAAATCACAATCCTTAAAGAGAGGGTCAATTTGGATGAATTAGTGACCTGTTTTTAATAAACCTATTAAAAACAAGGCACTTTAATTCTTCAAAATTGACATTTCACTCCTTTTCTTCAAAAACTTACCTTTTAATCCTGACAGCTGCTGCAGCGCTTCTGCCATCCGTCGCAAGCCCTCTTCGCGGAACCAAAATGACGAATCCGGTTTCCTCCAATCACGGCGTTGCATCAGGCCATGATCCCTCCGAGGGGAAAGCCGTGATTGGAGGAAGCCGATTCATCATTTCTGACGTAAGAAGAGGCTTCCGATGGCCGGGGGAATTGCTGGAGCGGCTTTCAGGATTAAAAGGTAAGTTTTTGAAGAAATAGAGTGAAATGTAAATTTTTATGAATAAAGTGCCCTTGTTTTTAATAGGTTTATTAAAAACCGGGCACTAATTCATCCAAATTGACCTTCACTTTAATACACTGCAGTCTACATAATCTATATACATTAAGCAAAGCATGCAAAGTTTAAATGTAATAAAATGTAATCCGAAGTGTAAAGTAATATATATTACAAAGCACAAAGGCTAAATGCAGCAGAACTTCCATGGCATGCAGTGCTATATTGCACTGGGCTTGTCTCTCCTTCATATACAGAAATGCCTCTTTGAGAAGTATAGCAAAATGTGCCTTTTTAGAATCTCGTGAGGATAATTTATTATCATCTCACCTCAGCGGAGAACTTTATATCATCAGGCCCCTAATATTGTCTAACATTTCTGTTAATAATTTAAATATTTTCTTATCCAGACAGACTTTACAAAAGCCATTAAAAAAGTTTCTAAATGTATCTGAACCTGTTCATTTTAAATATCACAATGGACTAACTCTCCAACACAGTTAAAGCACATAACCCCTCAATAATCTTAAACGGACATAAAACAAGTTGGGATAGAGACAAAATATAATAATATGTACTTTAATTACATTACCTGCAAATTTATACTGCAGTGCCTCGCCATTAACCCTTTCTTTCTCCAACATTGGTGTGTCCGGTCCACGGCGTCATCCTTACTTGTGGGATATTCTCTTCCCCAACAGGAAATGGCAAAGAGTCCCAGCAAAGCTGGTCACATGATCCCTCCTAGGCTCCGCCCACCCCAGTCATTCTCTTTGCCGTTGCACAGGCAACATCTCCACGGAGATGGTTAAGAGATTTTTGGTGTTTAAATGTAGTTTTTATTCTTCTATCAAGTGTTTGTTATTTTAAAATAGTGCTGGTATGTACTATTTACTCTGAAACAGAAAGGGATGAAGATTTCTGTTTGTAAGAGGAAGATGATTTTAGCAGACAGTAACTAAAATCGATTGCTGTTTCCACACAGGACTGTTGAGATGAAGTAACTTCAGTTGGGGGAAACAGTTAGCAGACTTTTCTGCTTAAAGTATGACTAGTCATATTTCTAACAAGACCATGTAATGCTGGAAGGCTGTCATTTCCCCTCATGGGGACCGGTAAGCCATTTTCTTAGTCAAACATAAAAGAATAAAGGGCTTAAAAAAGGGCTTAAAAACTGGTAGACATTTTTATGGGCTAAAACGATTGCTTTATTGGGGCATATTATGCAGATTCTAGCTAATAATTGGCATTATAATCTTGGGGAACGTTTAAAAAACGGCAGGCACTGTGTTGGACACCTTTTTTAGTCAGGGGGCCTTTCTAGTTATAGACTGAGCCTCATTTTCGCGCCATTACTGTGCAGTTGTTTTTGGAGAGCAAGGCATGCAGATGCATGTGTGAGGATCTAAGAATCGCTAAAAAAGCTTCTAGAAGGCGTCATTTGGTATCGTATTCCCCTCTGGGCTTGGTTGGGTCTCAGCAAAGCATATAGCTGGGACTGTATAGGGGTTAAATTTAAAAACGGCTCCGGTTCCGTTATTTTAAGGGTTAAAGCTCTGAAATTTGGTGTGCAATACTTTAAAGGGCCACTAAACCCAAAATCTTTCTTTCATGATTCAGATAGAACATACAAATTTAAACAACATTACAATTTACTTCTATTATTTATTTTGCTTCATTTTTGAGATATCCTTATTTGAAGAAAAAGCAATGCACATGGGTTAGCCAATCACATGAGACTTCTATGTGCAGCAACCAATCAGCAGCTACTGAGCATATCTAGATATGCTTTTCAGCAAAGAATATCAAGAGAATAAAACAAAGTTAGATAATAGAAGTAAATTAGAAATATGTTTAAAAATGCATTCTCTTTCTAAATCATGAAAGAAAAAATGTGGGTATCATGGCCCTTTAAGACACTGTGGTGAAATTTTGGTAATTTTTGAACAATTCCTTCATACTTTTTCACATATTCAGTAATAAAGTGTTTTCAGTTTGAAATTTAAAGAGACAGTAACGGTTTTATTTTAAAACGTTTTTTGTGCTTTGTTGACAAGTTTAAGCCTGTTTAACATGTCTGTACCATCAGATAAGCTATGTTCTATATGTATGAAAGCCAATGTGTCTCCCCATTTAAATTTATGTGATAATTGTGCCATAGTGTCCAAACAAAGTAAGGACAGTAATGCCACAGATAATGATATTGCCCAAGATGATTCCTCAAATGAGGGGAGTAAACATGATACTACATCATCCCCTACTGTGTCTACACCAGTTTTGCCCACACAGGAGGCCCCTAGTACATCTAGTGCGCCAATACTTATTACCATGCAACAATTAACGGCTGTAATGGATAACTCCATAGCAAATCTTTTATCCAAAATGCCTACTTATCAGAGAAAGCGCGATTGCTCTGTCTTAAACACTGAAGATAACTGTTCTGACATACCCTCACACCAATCTCAAGGGGCCATGAGGGAGGTTTTGTCTGATGGAGAAATCTCAGATTCAGGAAAAATTTCTCATCAAGCTGAACCTGATGTTGTGACATTTAAATTTAAATTAGAACATCTCCGCGCACTGCTTAAGGAGGTGTTATCTACTCTGGATGATTGTGACAATTTGGTCATTCCAGAGAAATTATGTAAGATGGACAAGTTCCTAGAGGTTCCGGTGCCCCCCCGACGCTTTTCCTATACCCAAGCGGGTGGCGGACATAGTAAATAAAGAGTGGGAAAAGCCCGGCATACCTTTTGTTCCCCCCCCCCCCCTATATTTAAGAAATTATTTCCTATAGTCGACCCCAGAAAGGACTTATGGCAGACAGTCCCCAAGGTCGAGGGGGCGGTTTCTACTCTAAACAAACGCACTACTATTCCTATCGAAGATAGTTGTGCTTTCAAAGATCCTATGGATAAAAAATTAGAGGGTTTGCTTAAAAAGATTTTTGTACAGCAAGGTTACCTTCTACAACCAATTTCATGCATTGTTCCTGTCACTACGGCAGCGTGTTTCTGGTTCGAGGAACTAGAAAAGTCGCTCAGTAAAGAATCTTCGTATGAGGAGGTTATGGACAGAGTTCAAGCACTTAAATTGGCTAACTCTTTTGTTTTAGATGCCGCTTTGCAATTAGCTAGATTAGCGGCGAAAAATTCAGGGTTTGCTATCGTGGCGCGCAGAGCGCTTTGGCTAAAGTCTTGGTCAGCGGATGTGTCTTCCAAGACAAAATTGCTTAACATTCCTTTCAAAGGTAAAACATTATTTGGACCAGATTTGAAAGAGATTATTTCAGACATCACTGGGGGAAAGGGCCACGCCCTCCCACAGGATAGGTCTTTTAAGGCTAAAAATAAGCCTAATTTTCGTCCTTTTCGCAGAAACGGACCAGCCTCTAATTCTGCATCCTCTAAGCAAGAGGGTAATACTTCACAACCCAAACCAGCCTGGAAACCAATGCAAGGCTGGAACAAGGGTAAGCAGGCCAAGAAGCTTACCACTGCTACCAAAACAGCATGAAGGGATAGCCCCCGATCCGGGACCGGATCTAGTGGGGGGCAGACTCTCTCTCTTTGCTCAGGCTTGGGCAAGAGATGTTCAGGATCCTTGGGCGCTAGAAATAGTTTCTCAAGGTTATCTCCTGGAATTCAAGGAACTACCCCCAAGGGGAAGGTTCCACAGGTCTCACTTATCTTCAAACCAAATAAAGAGACAGGCATTCTTACATTGTGTAGAAGACCTGTTAAAAATGGGAGTGATACATCCAGTTCCAATAAGAGAACAAGGAATGGGATTTTATTCCAATCTGTTCATAGTTCCCAAAAAAGAGGGAACATTCAGACCAATTTTGGATCTGAAGATCCTAAACAAATTTCTCAGGGTACCATCGTTCAAAATGGAAACTATTCGAACGATCCTACCCACCATCCAGGAAAGTCAATTTATGACTACCGTGGATTTAAAGGATGCGTACCTACATATTCCTATCCACAAGGAACATCATCAGTTCCTAAGGTTCGCTTTTCTGGACAAGCATTACCAGTTTGTGGCACTTCCATTCGGATTAGCCACTGCTCCAAGGATTTTCACAAAGGTACTAGGGTCCCTTCTAGCGGTTCTAAGACCAAGGGGCATTGCAGTAGTACCTTACTTGGACGACATCCTAATTCAAGCGTCGTCCCTGTCAAAAAGCAAAGGCTCATACGGACATCGTCCTAGCCTTTCTCAGATCTCACGGATGGAAGGTGAACAAAGAAAAAAGTTCTCTGTCCCCGTCAACAAGAGTTCCCTTCTTGGGAACAATAATAGATTCCTTAGAAATGAGGATTTTTCTGACAGAGGTCAGAAAATCAAAACTTCTAAGCTCTTGTCAAGTACTTCATTCTGTTCCTCGTCCTTCCATAGCGCAGTGCATGGAAGTAATAGGATTGATGGTTGCAACAATGGACATAGTTCCTTTTGCACAAATTCATCTAAGACCATTACAACTGTGCATGCTCAGACAGTGGAATGGGGATTATACAGACTTGTCTCAGATGATTCAAGTAGATCAAAAGACCAGAGATTTACTCCGTTGGTGGCTGACCCTGGACAATCTGTCACAGGGAATGAGCTTCCGCAGACCAGAGTGGGTCATTGTCACGACCGACGCCAGTCTAGTGGGCTGGGGCGCGGTCTGGGAATCCCTGAAAGCTCAGGGTCTATGGTCTCGGGAAGAGTCTCTTCTCCCGATAAACATTCTGGAACTGAGAGCGATATTCAATGCTCTCAGAGCTTGGCCTCAACTAGCAAAGGCCAAATTCATAAGGTTCCAATCAGACAACATGACGACCGTTGCATATATCAATCATCAGGGGGGAACAAGGAGTTCCCTGGCGATGAAAGAAGTGACCAAGATAATTCAATGGGCGGAGGATCACTCCTGCCACTTGTCTGCGATCCACATCCCAGGAGTGGAAAATTGGGAAGCGGATTTTCTGAGTCGTCAGACATTCCATCCGGGGGAGTGGGAACTCCATCCGGAAATCTTTGCCCAAATAACTCAATTATGGGGCATTCCAGACATGGATCTGATGGCGTCTCGTCAGAACTTCAAGGTTCCTTGCTACGGGTCCAGTTCCAGGGATCCCAAGGCGACTCTAGTAGATGCACTAGTAGCACCTTGGACCTTCAACCTAGCTTATGTATTCCCACCGTTTCCTCTCATTCCCAGGCTAGTAGCCAGGATCAATCAGGAGAGGGCCTCGGTGATCTTGATAGCTCCTGCGTGGCCACGCAGGACTTGGTATGCAGACCTGGTGAATATGTCATCGGCTCCACCATGGAAGCTACCTTTGAGACAGGACCTTCTTGTTCAGGGTCCATTCGAACATCCGAATCTGGTTTCCCTCCAACTGACGGCTTGGAGATTGAACTCTTGATTTTATCAAAGCGTGGGTTTTCAGATTCTGTAATAGATACTCTGATTCAGGCTAGAAAGCCTGTAACTAGAAAAATTTACCATAAAATATGGAAAAAATATATCTGTTGGTGTGAATCCAAAGGATTCCCATGGAACAAGATAAAAATTCCTAAGATTCTATCCTTTCTACAAGAAGGTTTGGAGAAAGGATTATCTGCAAGTTCTCTAAAGGGACAGATCTCTGCTTTATCTGTTTTACTTCACAAAAGACTGGCAGCCGTGCCAGATGTTCAAGCATTTGTTCAGGCTCTGGTTAGGATCAAGCCTGTTTACAGACCTTTGACTCCTCCCTGGAGTCTAAATCTAGTTCTTTCAGTTCTTCAAGGGGTTCCGTTTGAACCTTTACATTCCATAGATATTAAGTTACTATCTTGGAAAGTTTTGTTTTTAGTTGCAATTTCTTCTGCTAGAAGAGTTTCAGAGTTATCTGCTCTGCAGTGTTCTCCGCCCTATCTGGTGTTCCATGCAGATAAGGTGGTTTTGCGTACTAAGCCTGGTTTTCTTCCGAAAGTTGTTTCTAACAAAAATATTAACCAGGAGATAGTTGTACCTTCTTTGTGTCCGAATCCAGTTTCAAAGAAGGAACGTTTGTTACACAATTTGGACGTAGTCCGTGCTCTAAAATTCTATTTAGAGGCTACTAAAGATTTCAGACAAACATCTTCCTTGTTTGTTGTTTATTCTGGTAAAAGGAGAGGTCAAAAAGCGACTTCTACCTCTCTTTCCTTTTGGCTTAAAAGCATTATCCGATTGGCTTATGAGACTGCCGGACGGCAGCCTCCCGAAAGAATCACAGCTCACTCCACTAGGGCTGTGGCTTCCACATGGGCCTTCAAGAACGAGGCTTCTGTTGACCAGATATGTAAGGCAGCGACTTGGTCTTCACTGCACACTTTTACCAAATTTTACAAATTTGATACTTTTGCTTCTTCGGAGGCTATTTTTGGGAGAAAGGTTTTGCAAGCTGTGGTTCCTTCCGTTTAGGTGACCTGATTTGCTCCCTCCCTTCATCCGTGTCCTAAAGCTTTGGTATTGGTTCCCACAAGTAAGGATGACGCCGTGGACCGGACACACCAATGTTGGAGAAAACAGAATTTATGCTTACCTGATAAATTACTTTCTCCAACGGTGTGTCCGGTCCACGGCCCGCCCGGGTTTTTTAATCAGGTCTGATGAATTATTTTCTCTAACTACAGTCACCACGGTATCATATGGTTTCTCCTATATATATTTCCTCCTGTCCGTCGGTCGAATGACTGGGGTGGGCGGAGCCTAGGAGGGATCATGTGACCAGCTTTGCTGGGACTCTTTGCCATTTCCTGTTGGGGAAGAGAATATCCCACAAGTAAGGATGACGCCGTGGACCGGACACACCGTTGGAGAAAGTAATTTATCAGGTAAGCATACATTCTGTTTTTTAGTTTCTGAATTGTAAACCTCTAACTCCACCCACACAATTCCTTTTATGGTTGTATCTATATCTATTGTTGCTTTGGTAGAATACAAAAATGCATAGGGATTATCTGCTGGAGCATGCCTAGAAGCAGTGAAGTCAGTTGAAATACAATGCATGTGTCTAAACACTGATAAGGGTGGGTGGAGTTGGTTGCTCCAGGCAGCTCAGCTATGTAATTCATTTTGCTTATTTTAGCAAATTATTTTAAAATACTTGCCAGCAATTTTTAAACAATGTTTTATGCAAACTTTTTTTAATTAATTAGCCCTTTTAGGATATGCACAAGATCTCAACCTGTTTTATGTCCCTTTAAACTGCATTTCATTTTGCCCCCCTCCACTTCCAGTCCTTAAAGGAACATGAAACCCAAAATGATGATAGTCCATAGGACTCCATAACATGTGGGATATAATTCCAGTCACTATGAGGAAGCAAAGAACCCACCCACACAAGAGTTTAAATTCCCTACCACCTCCTATCGCTCCTAAGTTTAATGCATAGCTGAACAGAGAATAGTAAATGGATAGACAAAGTCTTTAGAGGTGAAAATTAGAGGCACCCAAAACAATGAAACGGATGGGGCCTATAGACTATCATCTTTAGAAAATGTATCCAGTAAGCATAATTTTTTTTTCTTATAATGATGATAGTCCATAGGGTTCCTTAGCATGTGGGATTTATACCCAAGCAGATAGTCCATGTTATGGAGAGGGTGGGACATTTTTCTAGCAGTTCCTATATATCAGGAACTGCTGCCTGAAGAACTTTCCTGCCAAAAGCTGCTTTGAAGAGGCAAAATCATCAAAGCGGTAACAATTTGAAAAGGTATGCAGAGAAGACCATGTTGCATCTTTGTAAATCTGCTCCAAAGATGCATCATTTTTGAAAGCCCATTAAGTTGCAACTGATCTTGTAGAATAGGCTGTGATACATTGAGGGGTGAATTTTTCCGCTACCAAGTAAGCCTTGTGAATTACCTGTTTGAGCCAAGAGACTAAAGCAACAGTAGTAGCCTTCTGCCCTTTATGGGTCCCAGATAAAATGAACAAACAAGTTGGAAGAGTGTCTGAACTCCTTAGTAGCATGAAGATAAAACTTCAATGCTCTGACTACATCAAGCTTATGTAAAAGTCTTTTCTTAGAATTAGTAGGATCTGGACATAAAGAAGGAACAACAATCTCCTTATTGATATTTTCCGAAGAAACTACCTCAGGAAGAAAATTATATTTAGTACAAATACAGCTTTATCTTCGTGAAAAACTAAAAATGGAGAATCACAGGATAAAGCCGATAACTCAAAAACTCCAAGCTGAGGAAATTGCTACCAAGAAAAGCAATTTCCAAGATAACAGTTTGATATCAATGGAATGCATCAATTCAAATAGGCTTCATAACTGGCCTTATTCTTACTAGCGCATGGACAAAAGGAAAATCCTCTGGAAGAACACCATTAAAATATGCCCTCCAAATTTTGGGATACATTTTTTTGAGCATTGGGCTTCCTGGATTGAATCAGTGTCAATAACTGAATCAGAGAACCCTCTATGTTTTAAAACTAGACGTTCAACCTCCACACTGTTAAACTTAGAGATTTGAGATCCTGATGGAAAAGAAGCCCTTGAGACAATAGATCTTAGAGGAAGAGCCATGGAAGAGAATAGGACTTCTGCACTAGATTCACATACCATATTCTGCAGGGCCAAGCTGGAGCAATCAAGATTAACAAAGCTGCCTCCTGTTTGATTTAAGCAATTACTCTTGGAAGTAGAACAAGCGGAGGAAACAGGTATGCTAGATGAAAATTTTATGGACACACCAAGGCATTTATCATTTGAGGCTTTGGATCTCTTGATCTTGCCCAATACATTGGAAGTTTGTGAATTAAATGGGAGGTCATCAGATCTATGTCTGGTACACCCCATTTGATCACTAATTGATATAATTTTAAAAGGGGGCAGGACTGAAGAGCCAGAAGAATCATTGAGAGTTCCATAATGTTGATTGGTAACCTCACCTCAAGAGGGGATGAAACTCCTTGCACTCTTAGAGAATTCCAGATCCAATATCACAATAGCCCAAGAAAGCCGAAGAAATGACATCCCAATGGTCAAAGCAGGACCTTGTATTTATTTTTATTTATAAAATGTTTTACCAGATAAAATACGCAAAGATTTATCTTGTTTTCAAGTATGTCCTGGGATATGCCAGCAATATATTACATATTGTACAAATAGTTACATTTTTACATATCTATACACAAGGTA